>NC_134478.1:3807586-4407586 GCF_964194025.1 Convolutriloba macropyga | reverse complement strand
TTTGACTGCTCTTTTCAACGTGTAAACGTTCCGATTCTGATAGTCATTTTTAGGGAATGACAGCTGTTTTTATAAACAGAAGAAGTGACGTTATAATGAAAAAAGGAGGCTCGGTAATGTGCATTCGCCGACTATCCAAGTTCTTGGCTTTAATGCCTACCAAATAAAGCAAAGATAAGAAAATTTCAAAGTAAATATTGTAGATCGCGCTTCGTAATATAAAACCTAATGGATTCTCAAAAAGAGATGAGGTTAAAAATTATGTAGATGAAAAAGTGAAGTCAACCCCGTATTACAATTTATCAAGCAACAAATTAACAGACGACACCTTAATCACCAAACACTATTAAAATTAGATTCTGAAACCGAATTCTATCGGTTTTTCAATTAACATAGATTCTATAATTTGCATCCAAGATCGGATTTATATCCAAATTCCACTTGTTTTTTTGCCGAAAGATTGGAACAATCTGTTCAATACTTAATAGAAGGAAACCAGTTTTAAATACATAAAAGTGTTTTACTTACTCATTAAGGACTGTTTGCAGGCTTTCTAATGAATACCTACACACTAAAAAAAGTTCAGGTAAATTTACCTGAACCAAGTTCAGGTAACTAGAAGTTCAGGTGAAGTTCAGGTGTAAAAGCACCTGAAATACACCTGAACTGTATTTCAGGTAAATTTTCACCTGAACAAGTTCAGGTGTGGTTACCTGAAACTAAGTTTTATTCAATTCAGCAGTGAAACGAGAAAAATTTCAAATAAATTTAAACTTTAACACAATACAAATAATAGGAGAAACATCAACACTTTTATTATGCAGTGTCCAGTTTTTTTTATTATTTTTCAAAGTTACGGTTAATTTGGCATCAATTTTTCCCACTCTTCAGCTCTACTGATGTTTCTAGATTGAACAAGTATTTTAAGAGCCATTTGGGGTTTCTGAAGTGAATATCAATACTGAAGTTTCAGAAAAACGGTTTAAAGAGACTTTAATTTCTTTTAATCATAACAACAGGAAACGCAGTGGCTTTAAAGTGGATCAACTTGAAACAAATCTCTCTTCCTTATAAATTAAATCAAAAACTATTGCTCCTGCATAAAATAGATCTCTGTAAAACTGGAATACACAAATATAGATACGGTAACGACATATGGTCGTCATTTAGCTTCCAATTCTTTGAAGCCTTTCAGAATCAGATTGATATTCTTTTTAAATCGAATCAATTCCATTTTCCAACATAAGCACTGCTTCAAAACCATGTCAATCAAACTGAAGTTTGTTTGTTAAATTTAGGTATTTGTTTCCGAAACAGGGCAGAGATAGAAGTACTTAACACGTTGTCAGATTTTAAGCTCAAAATCTTTATACAGTTTAACAAAAAGTGTTTTTCAATATAGTGAAGGACTTATTCAAATCAATTGAGGGCTTAAGTAGGAGTGGGAAAGTTCAAACAGGTTCTAAAGCGGAAACAATTATCGTTCTAGGTGGTCTGGGATAGAAGTACTTAACACGTTGTCAGATTTCAAGCTCAAAATTTTATCTTTATACAGTTTAACAAAAAGTGTTTTTCATTATGGTGAAGGACTTATTTAAATCAGTCGAGGGCCTAAGTAGGAAAAGGAACGTCCAAATAAGTTCTAAAGCAGAAGGAATTATCGTTCTAGGTGTTCTGGGATAGAAGTACTTAACACGTTGTCAGATTTCAAGCTCAAAATACTATCTCTATACAGTTTAACAAAAAAGGTTTTTCAATATAGTAAAGGACTTATTCAAATCAATTGAGGGCCTAAATAGTAGTGGGAAAGTCCGAATAGGTTCTAAAGCAGAAAGATTTATTGTTCTAGGTGGTCTGAGATAGAAGTACTTAACACGTTGTCAGATTTCAAGCTCAAAATACTATCTTTATATAGTTTAACAAAAGGTGTTTTTCAATATAGTGAAGGACTTATTCAAATCAGTCGAGGGCCTAAGTAGGAGTGAGAAAGTCCAAATAGGTTTTAAAGCAGAAGGATTTATCGTTCTAGTGGTCTGAGATAGAAGTACTTAACACGTTGTCAGATTTCAAGCTCAAAATACTATCTTTATACAGTTTAACAAAAAGTGTTTTTCAATATAGTGAAGGACTTATTCAAATCAATTGAGGGCCTAAGTAGGAGTTGGAAAGTCCAAACAGGTTCTAAAGCGGAACGAATTATCGTTCTAGGTGGTAGCTGTCTGAGATAGAAGTACTTAACACGTTGTCAGATTTCAATCTCAAAATTTTATCTTTATACAGTTTAACAAAAAGTGTTTTTCAATATAGTTAAGGACTTATTCAAATCAATTGAGAGCCTAAGTAGGAGTGGGAAAGTCCAAATAGGTTCTAAAGCAGAAAGAATTATCGTTCTAGGTGGTCTGAGATAGAAGTACTTAACACGTTGTCAGATTTCAAGCTCAAAATTTTATCTTTATATAGTTTAACAAAAAGTGTTTTTCATTATAGTGACGGATTCATTCAAATCAGTCGAGGGCCTGAGTAGGAGTGGGAAAGTCCAATTAGTTTCTAAAGCAGAAGGAATTATCGTTCTAGGTGCTTTGAGATAGAAGTACTTAACACGTTGTCAGATTTCAAGCTCAAAATACTATCTTTATACAGTTTAACAAAAAGTGTTTTTCAATATAGTGAAGGACTTATTCAAATCGGTTGAGGGCCCAAGTAGGAGTGGGAAATTCAAATAGTTTCTAAGGGAGAAGAAATTATCGTTCTAGGTGTTCTGAGATAGAAGAACTTAACACGTTGTCAGATTTCAAAGCTCAAAATACTATCTCTAAACATTTTTAAAAAAAGTGTTTTTCATTATAGTGAAGGACTTATTCAAATCAGTCGAGGTCCTAAGTAGGAGTGGAAAGTCCAATTAGGTTCTAAAGCAGAAGGAATTATCTTTCTAGGTGGCCTGAGATAGAAGTACTTATAACGTTGTCAGATTTCAAGCTCAAAATACTATCTTTATACAGTTTAACAAAAAGTGTTTTCAATTTAGTGAAGGACTTATTCAAATCAATTGAGGGCCTAAGTAGGAGTCAAAAAGTCCAAATAGGTTCTAACGCGGAAGGAATTTTCGTTCTAGGTGGTCTGAGATAGAAGTACTTATCTCGTTGTCAGATTTCAAGCTCAAAATATTATCTTTATACATTTTAACAAAAAGTAAGTGTTTTTCATCATAGTGAAGGACTTATTCAAATCAGTCAAGGGCCTAAGTAGGAATGGGAAAGTCCAATTAGGTTCTAAAGCAGAAGGATTTATCGTTCTAGGTGGTTTGAGATAGAAGTACTTAACACGTTGTCAGAATTCAAGCTCAAAATTTTATCTTTATACAGTTTAACAAAAAGTGTTTTTCATTATAGTGAAGGACTTATTCAAATCAATTGAGGGCCTAAGTAGGAGTTGGAAAGTCCAAATAGGTTCTAAAGCAGAAAGAATTATTGTTCTAAGTGCTTTGAGATAGAAGTACTTAACACGTTGTCAGATTTCAAGCTCAAATTACTATCTTTATACAGTTTAACAAAAAGTGTTTTTCAATATAGTGAAGGACATATTCAAATCAATTGAGGGCCCAAGTAGGAGTGGGAAAGTTCAAAAAGGTTCTAAGGGTGAAAAAATTATCGTTCTAGGTGGTCTGAGATAGAAGAACTTAACACGTTGTCAGATTTCAAAGCTCAAAATACTATCTCTAAACATTTTTAAAAAAAGTGTTTTTCATTATAGTGAAGGACTTATTCAAGTCAGTCGAGGTCCTAAGTAGGAGTGGAAAGTGCAATTAGGTTCTAAAGCAGAAGGAATTATCTTTCTAGGTGGTCTGAGATAGAAGTACTTATAACGTTGTCAGATTTCAAGCTCAAAATACTATCTTTATACAGTTTAACAAAAAGTGTTTTCAATTTAGTGAAGGACTTATTCAAATCAATTGAGGGCCTAAGTAGGAGTCAAAAAGTCCAAATAGGTTCTAACGCGGAAGGAATTTTTGTTCTAGGTGGTCTGAGATAGAAGTACTTATCTCGTTGTCAGATTTCAAGCTCAAAATATTATCTTTATACATTTTAACAAAAAGTAAGTGTTTTTCATCATAGTGAAGGACTTATTCAAATCAGTCAAGGGCCTAAGTAGGAATGGGAAAGTCCAATTAGGTTCTAAAGCAGAAGGATTTATCGTTCTAGGTGGTTTGAGATAGAAGTACTTAACACGTTGTCAGAATTCAAGCTCAAAATTTTATCTTTATACAGTTTAACAAAAAGTGTTTTTCATTATAGTGAAGGACTTATTCGAATCAATTGAGGGCCTAAGTAGGAGTTGGAAAGTCCAAATAGGTTCTAAAGCAGAAAGAATTATTGTTCTAAGTGCTTTGAGATAGAAGTACTTAACACGTTGTCAGATTTCAAGCTCAAATTACTATCTTTATACAGTTTAACAAAAAGTGTTTTTCAATATAGTGAAGGACATATTCAAATCAATTGAGGGCCCAAGTAGGAGTGGGAAAGTTCAAAAAGGTTCTAAGGGTGAAAAAATTATCGTTCTAGGTGGTCTGAGATAGAAGTACTTAACATGTTGTCAGATTTCAAGCTGAAAAAACTATCTTTATACAGTTTAACAAAAAGTGTTTTTCAATATAATGAAGGACTTATTCAAATCAATTGAGGGCCTAATTAAGAGCGGGAAAGTCCAAATAGGCTCTAAAGCAGAAGGAATTATCGTTCTAGGTGGTCTGAGATAGAAGTACTTAACGCGTTGTCAGATTTCAAGCTCGAAATACTATCTTTTATACAGTTTAACAAAAAGTGTTTTTCAGTGTAGTGAAGGACTTATTCAGATCAATTGAGGGCCTAAGTAGGAGTGGGAAAATCCACATAGGTTCTAAAGCAGAAGAAATTATCGTTCTATGTGATCTGAGATAGAAGTACTTAACAGGTTGTCAGATTTCAACCTCAAAGTACTATCTTTATACAGTTTAACAAAAAGTGTTTTTCAGTATAGTGATGGACTTATTCAGACCATTTGAGGGCCTAAGTATGAGTGGGAAAATCTACATAGGTTCTAAAGCAGAAGAAATTATCGTTCTATGTGATCTGAGATAGAAGTACTTAACACGTTGTCAGATTTCAACCTCAAAGTACTATCTTTATACAGTTTACCACAGAGTTTTTCAATATAGCGAAGGACTTATTCAAATCAAATGAGGTCCTAAGCAGGACAAGGAAAGTCCAAATAGGTTCTAAAGCAGAAAAAAATATCGTACTATGTGGTCTGAGATAGAAGTACTTATAACGTTGTCAGATTTCAAAGCTCAAAATACTATCTCTAAACATTTTTAAAAAAAGTGTTTTTCATTATAGTGAAGGACTTATTCAAATCAGTCGAGGTCCTAAGTAGGAGTGGAAATTGCAATTAGGTTCTAAAGCAGAAGGAATTATCTTTCTAGGTGGTCTGAGATAGAAGTACTTATAACGTTGTCAGATTTCAAGCTCAAAATACTATCTTTATACAGTTTAACAAAAAGTGTTTTCAATTTAGTGAAGGACTTATTCAAATCAATTGAGGGCCTAAGTAGGAGTCAAAAAGTCCAAATAGGTTCTAACGCGGAAGGAATTTTCGTTCTAGGTGGTCTGAGATAGAAGTACTTATCTCGTTGTCAGATTTCAAGCTCAAAATATTATCTTTATACATTTTAACAAAAAGTAAGTGTTTTTCATCATAGTGAAGGACTTATTCAAATCAGTCAAGGGCCTAAGTAGGAATGGGAAAGTCCAATTAGGTTCTAAAGCAGAAGGATTTATCGTTCTAGGTGGTTTGAGATAGAAGTACTTAACACGTTGTCAGAATTCAAGCTCAAAATTTTATCTTTATACAGTTTAACAAAAAGTGTTTTTCATTATAGTGAAGGACTTATTCGAATCAATTGAGGGCCTAAGTAGGAGTTGGAAAGTCCAAATAGGTTCTAAAGCAGAAAGAATTATTGTTCTAAGTGCTTTGAGATAGAAGTACTTAACACGTTGTCAGATTTCAAGCTCAAATTACTATCTTTATACAGTTTAACAAAAAGTGTTTTTCAATATAGTGAAGGACATATTCAAATCAATTGAGGGCCCAAGTAGGAGTGGGAAAGTTCAAAAAGGTTCTAAGGGTGAAAAAATTATCGTTCTAGGTGGTCTGAGATAGAAGTACTTAACATGTTGTCAGATTTCAAGCTGAAAAAACTATCTTTATACAGTTTAACAAAAAGTGTTTTTCAATATAATGAAGGACTTATTCAAATCAATTGAGGGCCTAATTAAGAGCGGGAAAGTCCAAATAGGCTCTAAAGCAGAAGGAATTATCGTTCTAGGTGGTCTGAGATAGAAGTACTTAACGCGTTGTCAGATTTCAAGCTCGAAATACTATCTTTTATACAGTTTAACAAAAAGTGTTTTTCAGTGTAGTGAAGGACTTATTCAGATCAATTGAGGGCCTAAGTAGGAGTGGGAAAATCCACATAGGTTCTAAAGCAGAAGAAATTATCGTTCTATGTGATCTGAGATAGAAGTACTTAACAGGTTGTCAGATTTCAACCTCAAAGTACTATCTTTATACAGTTTAACAAAAAGTGTTTTTCAGTATAGTGATGGACTTATTCAGACCATTTGAGGGCCTAAGTATGAGTGGGAAAATCTACATAGGTTCTAAAGCAGAAGAAATTATCGTTCTATGTGATCTGAGATAGAAGTACTTAACACGTTGTCAGATTTCAACCTCAAAGTACTATCTTTATACAGTTTACCACAGAGTTTTTCAATATAGCGAAGGACTTATTCAAATCAAATGAGGTCCTAAGCAGGACAAGGAAAGTCCAAATAGGTTCTAAAGCAGAAAAAAATATCGTACTATGTGGTCTGAGATAGAAGTACTTATAACGTTGTCAGATTTCAAGCTCAAAATACTATCTTTATACAGTTTAACAAAAAGTGTTTTTCATTATAGTGAAGGACTTATTCAAATAAGTCGAGGTCCTAAGTAGGAGTGGAAAGTCCAATTAGGTTCTAAAGCAGAAGGAATTATCTTTCTAGGTGGTCTGAGATAGAAGTACTTATAACGTTGTCAGATTTCAAGCTCAAAATACCATCTTTATACAGTTTAACAAAAAATGTTTTCAATATAGTGAAGGACTTATTCAAATCAATTGAGGGCCTAAGTAGGAGTCAAAAAGTCCAAATAGGTTCTAACGCGGAAGGAATTTTCGTTCTAGGTGGTCTGAGATAGAAGTACTTATAACGTTGTCAGATTTCAAGCTCAAAATACCATCTTTATACAGTTTAACAAAAAATGTTTTCAATATAGTGAAGGTCTTATTCAAATCAATTGAGGGCCCAATTAGGAGCGGGAAAGTCCAAATAGGCTCTAAAGCAGAAGGAACTATCGTTCTAGGTGCTCTGAGATAGAAGTACTTAACGCGTTGTCAGATTTCAAGCGCAAAATACTATCTTTATACAGTTTAACAAAAAATGTTTTCAATATAGTGAAGGACTTATTCAAATCAATTGAGGGCCTAAGTAGGAGTCAAAAAGTCCAAATAGGTTCTAACGCGGAAGGAATTTTCGTTCTAGGTGGTCTGAGATAGAAGTACTTATAACGTTGTCAGATTTCAAGCTCAAAATACCATCTTTATACAGTTTAACAAAAAATGTTTTCAATATAGTGAAGGTCTTATTCAAATCAATTGAGGGCCCAATTAGGAGCGGGAAAGTCCAAATAGGCTCTAAAGCAGAAGGAACTATCGTTCTAGGTGCTCTGAGATAGAAGTACTTAACGCGTTGTCAGATTTCAAGCGCAAAATACTATCTTTATACAGTTTAACAAAAAATGTTTTCAATATAGTGAAGGACTTATTCAAATCAATTGAGGGCCTAAGTAGGAGTCAAAAAGTCCAAATAGGTTCTAACGCGGAAGGAATTTTCGTTCTAGGTGGTCTGAGATAGAAGTACTTATCTCGTTGTCAGATTTCAAGCTCAAAATATTATCTTTATACATTTTAACAAAAAGTGTTTTTCATTATAGTGAAGGACTTATTCAAATCAGTCGAGGGCCTAAGTAGGAATGGGAAAGGCCAATTAAGTTCTAAAGCAGAAGGATTTATCGTTCTAGGTGGTTTGAGATAGAAGTACTTAACACGTTGTCAGATTTCAAGCTCAAAATTTTATCTTTATACAGTTTAACAAAAAGTGTTTTTCATTATAGTGAAGGACTTATTCAAATCAATTGAGGGCCTAAGTAGGAGTTGGAAAGTCCAAATAGGTTCTAAAGCAGAAAGAATTATTGTTCTAAGTGCTTTGAGATAGAAGTACTTAACACGTTGTCAGATTTCAAGCTCAAATTACTATCTTTAGACAGTTTAACAAAAAGTGTTTTTCAATATAGTGAAGGACATATTCAAATCAATTGAGGGCCCAAGTAGGAGTGGGAAAGTTCAAAAAGGTTCTAAGAGTGAAAAAATTATCGTTCTAGGTGGTCTGAGATAGAAGTACTTAACATGTTGTCAGATTTCAAGCTGAAAAAACTATCTTTATACAGTTTAACAAAAAGTGTTTTTCAATATAGTGAAGGACTTATTCAAATCAATTGAGGGCCTAATTAGGAGCGGGAAAGTCCAAATAGGCTCTAAAGCAGAAGGAATTATCGTTCTAGGTGGTCTGAGATAGAAGTACTTAACGCGTTGTCAGATTTCAAGCTCGAATTACTATCTTTTATACAGTTTAACAAAAAGTGTTTTTCAATATAGTGAAGGACTTATTCAGATCAATTGAGGGTTTAAGTAGGAGTGGGAAAATCCACATAGGTTTTAAAGCAGAAGAAATTATCGTTCTATGTGATCTGAGATAGAAGTACTTAACAGGTTGTCAGATTTCAACCTCAAAGTACTATCTTTATACAGTTTACCACAGTGTTTTTCAATATAGCGAAGGACTTATTCAAATCAAATGTTGTCCTAAGTAGGACAGGGAAAGTCCAAATAGGTTCTAAAGCAGAAAGAATTATCGTACTATGTGGTCTGAGATAGAAGTACTTAACACGTTGTCAAATTGCGAGCTCAAAAAATACTCTTGTGCAGTTTCATGAAAAGCGATTTTCAGTCTAGTTAAGACTAGTTCAGACTTTTTCAACACACTTCCACACATCCTATTTTTATATAATTTTGAATAGTCCGTTTTTGTTTAGAGAAATGGCTGTCTCAAAAATGGAAAAATTCAAAGGTTTCACTGAGAGCCAGAAAGCTTCGGCTATCGAATTGGTGAAAGAAAGCTCTATGCGCGAGGCTTCACGACGCTGTAATGTACCATACTCAAGTCTTAGAAGATGGTGCCTCTCTGGCACTGAGAAAGGTGGTCGACGAAAAATTTTTAACGATGAACAGGAAAAGGAAATCGTTAGACTTACAAGCCATTTTGTGAAGTCGAAAACAATTTTTCTCAATTTTGTTTACGAAAGAAGTTTAGCGTGGCATCTGAAAGTGCCGTCATATTGGTGCAAGAACAAAATACCTGGACGCGGGTGGTTGAGAAGTTCTCTGGAGAGATATTACGATGTGGGACTCTTCGTGAAAAATGGAACAAAGTTTCTTTCCGAGACGGCGGAGTACGGCAACTGTTATGATCTTGTTTTCCGAGAAAGTGTTACTCGAATTTGCCAGCATTGTCTTCAAGCAATATGCTTCAACTGCGAGCAAGATCATGAGTGCGGTATTCAAGTAGAACATATTGGCTCGTGAATTGAAAACTGACGACATTGTTTTCTTGATATGATTTTGTATGGACTTTTGCTGCAATGTTTTTCGACCTTCGGTTGCTAATATTCTCTTAATCTCTAAAATGGGTTTTTCCAATTTTAGTCATTGTTCCTGTTTTAGCTTACCCACTGCTAGGTGTTACGATCTTCAGTGGTTGAAAACTTGCAGTCGTTAGATTTTTCGACCTTCGGTTGCTAATATTCTCCAAAATGGGTTTTTCCAATTTTAGTCATTGTTCTATGTTTAGCTTACCCACTGCTAGGTTCTACGACCTACAGTGGCTAAAAAGTTGCAGTCGTTGCGTTTTTCGCTCTTCGGTTGCTAATAATCTCTAAAGTGTTTTTTTTTCAAATTTTTGTAATTGTTCCTGGTTTAGCTTACCCACTGCTAGGTTCTACGAGCTTGAGATGTTAAAAAATGCAGGCGTTAGGTTTTTCGAACTTCGGTTGCTAATACTATCTAAATTTTGTTTTTTCCGATTTTAGTTATTGTTTTTGGTTTGGCTTACCAACTGCTACGTTCTACGACCTTCAGTGGCTAAAAAGTTGCAGTCGTTAGGTTTTGAACCTTCGGTTGCTAATAATCTCTTAATCTCTAAAATGGGTGTTTCCATTTTTAGTCCTTGTTCCTAAATTAGCTTACCCACTGCTAGATTCTACGATCTTGAGTGGTTAAAAACATTCAGGCGTTAGGTTTTTCGACCTTTGGTTGCTAATATTCTCTAAAATGGGTTTTCCCAATGTTGGTTTTTGTTCTTTTTCTAGCTTACCCACTGCTAGGTTCTACGGTCTTCAGTTGCTAAAAACTTGCAGTTGTTAGGTTTTTCAACCTTCGGTTGCTAATATTCTCTAAATTGTGTTTTTCCAAATTTAGTCATTGTTTCTTGTTTAGCTGACCCACTGATGTTTTCTACGACCGTAAGTGGTTTCAAAAGTGCAGGTTATAATTGAATCTTGTTTTATTTGTTTTTTGTTTTTGTTTTTTTTTTAAGATTTAAATTAAGTTGTTGAGATTAGCTTTGACAGTGCTCTTATTTCGGTTTATCATTGTTTTCTCTGAAAAAATCTCCAATTTCGTTTGTTTCAATGAAACATCGATTTTATTCATTGTAGATTTAACATGCCTTTAGTGAAATTGCTTGAAAACATGGATCTTGAAAATTCTCAGAAAGAAATTCTGAAACAGGTGATTGTTAAACCCTGTCTTACAACTGCGTCCTTTAAACTGCTCACAGATGAACAACTTTGTGCAATCGGGTTCCCTCTACCGGCTATTGTTGAGATGAAGGCCTTATTAGAGAGCAGCAGTGAGGTTCTAACGCCTGTAAGCCTGAGCACGCCAAGTAAGACAACGAGTTCCTCTAGTACTCCATCGGCTAATTTCACAACTGTTCGTGGCGAAAATGTTGATGATGAGTTAAATGTGGAGAAGCTGAAAGAGCTCGCTGGCCACATAAGCGTCAAGGCAGCGAACGGCTTGAAAGTTCTAACACGGCTGGTTGTAGATGAGATGGCAAAGGTTTCTGCGGTTTTTTCTAAAACATTTCTTTCTGATCGATTGAAGTTTTCAAATTGTTTTTGTATTAAGAGAGTTCCGGGAACGGCGATGGACAAACTGAAACCATCCACCTCAACGAAAATTCAGTATGCGAAGCTTGCAGTAGATGCTTTTTGTTTTTTTGTTCATCTCGTACTTTGTTTTCATTGCTGAGATATTTAGGCTGTCTTGTATAAGCCGTACTTCAGAGAAAAGCTACCTGGAGGAGCAGTGCAAAACCACACAACTACGGCAACTATAGAAGAGCACCTCAAAAGTCGCCGAACAGAGGCCAGAATGAGGGAAGATGCTCGCCTCTCAAGAGCTGGTCTGTTAAGAAAAAGTTTTCTGAGTCTGAATTTTGAAACAAAATAGAGACGTTGAACTTGTTCTAGTTTTTGCTCATGATTCATCGTTTTTTGTAGGATTATTTGTTCCAGCTAAGCGGGCAAGAAAAGAGCGGTCACTCGATGAAGTCGAGACGCTTGCTGATTTGTCGGATCTGATGACAAAATTTGTTGAAACAGATCAGAGCGCGCAAGAAGTTCGGAGGAACACCTTTGAGGAGAGGCAAAAGCTTCTTTCTGAAAAAAGCATTAGTGGACTACGCCGACTATTTGTACACAACTGGGCTCAATGTGCGAGATTTGGAAGAGGTTTTTTTTTTATTTTCTTTATCGGTTCTCAAAGTGTATTTGTCTTAATGAATTCTTTTCCAGCTGGACGCTGAATTCAGGCTCTGGTTACGAGGGCACTCAATGACAGTTTTTCTAAGCTGTTTCTCCTGTATGTCAAAAAAGTCTTGACATTGGCACAAAGTCCACCCAATGAAAGCCGCGACACAATCTCGGATCTTCGTTTAAAGCAATGTAAGAATATTTGCTGTCAAAAAAACTGTTCTCAATTTTAGCCTAATTATACTCAACTTGTTCAATTGTCAGTGCCAGACAGTGAGCTGGCGTTAAGGGTGCTTCCTTTTTTGGCTCCCGTGAAGCTCCCAATTGGCGTTAAGAGCCGCCCTACTGTCGTGGAAGCAATTATTAAATGCCGCGACAACTTTATCGTCGACATATCAGTAATAACTTTTTCTTAAACTTTTCAAAGTATAATGAGAACTTTGATTCTGTTTTTTAAGGAAGTGTCAAACATCGAGCAAGAGTTCAAAAAGCGTTGCCCTGGGGCAATATTGAATACTTCGACTCAGGTTGAATTCATGTTTATATGTTTCCCAAACGTAATTCAAAATTAATTCAATTTTTTTCTGCAATTGAGCTCGGTGATGTTTGGTTTTAGTTTCTTGCAGGTGTTTGTGGTATCATCTGTGGGCACCATCGACGCCAGGAACTTGTTTAAAGCGGTGGATATTGTTTTAAGGATGTTTTACGTTCTCAACGGGAAATACCCAGAGGAGACTTTTGTTTTGTGGTCCTTTCTGCAAATAAGTGTGTTCAAGATTCTTTCTGGAAAGGTGCCGACACAAGTAGACTCGCTAGCTAGATCACTGAAAAATGATCCACAGGAGCTTTGATCAAACTCAGACTTTGAATGAACGTCATTATAGCCGCTTATGTTTCTAGTCTGCTCTCTTTCCTGGTTTTACTTAACTTTCGTTTTGTCTTTTGGTTATGTTCCAATGTAAACTGAACTAATATGTTAATATTACAAACTTTGTTTCTTTTTGATTGATCTATTTTTATTTCTGGTTTCTTTAAAACGTGAGGGCATAATAATTTCTATGCATATCAATACATTTGCCGTCAGTTGTTTTTTTTTGTTTTACGAGAACTTATGTTTTCTGTCCGTTTGTCAGTTTTCCAAGTAATTTTCCTCATTTTATTCTTTCTTTCTTCGTTTTTTAGATGCTTTTGCTTTCTATCGAACAGTGAGTCACTTTGTTGCTTTCAACAATGGAAAGAGACATTGAAATTGAATCAAAAGTGCAAGACTATTACGAGGTGGCGAGTGCGGACTGGCTTCTTCTAGAAGAATTGGTCGACAGGGACGGTAGACTTGTTCACCGTGCAATAAGAAGTGATCAGCGAATAGCGTTGGCTCAAAACTCGTTGGTGTTGAAATATATGCGCAATTTGTACGAAAATTCTAGTCTGGTGGTTAGTTACGAACCGGAAAGTGCTTATCAAGAGAATTGCAATCGTGGTTATGTCGGAATTAAGGTAATAGCCAAGATTAAATTTGCTGCTAATCAACTAATTTTAGGCCTCTCAGGTATAGTAACAGAATGCCCTAGTGATATCGATAGCACTCCCGAGCTAAATTTCTCCGTGTTTTACCGTAATTCTGAATCTTATTCACTTCAAGGTACCCTTTCTTTTGTTAATCATTCATGTCGCCTTAACTGCAGGTATGAAGCGATCAGAGGTAAAAGATGGTTTTGTTTCAATTAGAATTTTAAGAGATGTTAATGAAGTCGAGGAGATCACAGCTTCGTATGGAAAAAACTATTTCGGTTCTAACAAAAAATTTTGTTTGTCCCTTTAAAGAAGATCATCAATCGAAGGCAATAAACGCTTTGCCATCTGCGCCATTAAAAGGTACGCGTTCTGGTAAATCTTTTTATAAATGCGATGTGTTAACAGAATCCACTGATTCTAATAATGTGAGCAGTTCTCTGCTAGACCACAAAGAGCTTGATCAGGATATGATTGACAACACTTTAGGCGTATTGGAGCCCATAGAAAGAGAAATGCCAGTGCAGGTAACGGGCAGCTCTTGTGATGAAGAGAACTTAGAACCGTCAAAAAGTAGTGATCTAGGTTCAGAAAGGGTTCGCATAGAAACCAGAGAGTGATTGAAAATACTGATGAAAGCAGTTTGCTTTATCGAGCGGAATGTGAGTTTCGCAAAAAGCGGGTCATATTAACTAACCACGATTTTCTTGACCACATCATAAGAAATCATCGTCTAGAAGCTGAGTTTATATGTATTGTTTGTTTTCGACTCTTTTCGGGCTTTAACAATTTTGTTAATCGTGTAAAAAACATAAACTTGAATTGTAAGTTTCAAGAGGAAACGATGTTGATGTTTATCCAAATAGTCAATCTTGTAGTACTGCCTTTTCTGCTGATAGTTCTTGTGATAGCGAGTCAGGGGCTTCTGATACGCGTGATTGTACACCAAATGTAACGGGAATAATAACTTCCTCTTTTTTAGGCACACAGCAAAAGGTCTACAGTTGGTGTCAGGATAAGTATAGAGAAGGTGGAAAAAGTAACGGTGCGTTTTCTTGTAAGTTTAAAGGTTGCGATATGAAAGAACTCACTCTCAGTAATTACACTTTCCAGCTCAGTAACTATCATGGTGCTGCGTCTTCCTTTGTTTTTCCCTTCTGTCCTAGAGAATTTTGTTCGTTAAAATATTTGAATAAGCATGCGAGGAAAGACCATAGAAAAACGCAATGCAAAAACGAAATTTTTGTGGATGATAAAAATAGTGACT
Organism: Convolutriloba macropyga; assembly: GCF_964194025.1. Taxonomy (NCBI): domain Eukaryota; kingdom Metazoa; phylum Xenacoelomorpha; order Acoela; family Convolutidae; genus Convolutriloba; species Convolutriloba macropyga. The sequence continues at coordinate 4,392,801 of NC_134478.1, read as the reverse complement.
CAACTGACTAGCTTGAAAATGTTTTAATCTCTCCTAAAGCTGTTGAAATAACGGAAGAATCGGACCTAGTTGAAAGGATTTTTAGGTTAATCGATGGTTCTGCTGGTCAGAATGTTTTACTTAGTATGTTAGGTGAAACATCAGCAACGTGGAGTCAAGCGTTCCGTTATATTGGGGCTACTAAGAACTTCACTGAAGATATATTGAAAACCTGTAATCTCTGTTTAGGACTCATTTCGTCGGAATGTCCAGATGTTCTTGCAAGTCATTGTTTCGGCAGTCTGTTAAAGGTTTCTGGAGCATTTACCTTCTGCTCGGCTGAAATTGAGTATCAAATTCTTAAACTGTTGAAGCAGAAAATGCAGTTTGTGATGCCCTGCGATTTAGTATTTGGGGTTGAACATGAAATAAGATCAGTTAAGGGTCAATCTGTTTCTAAACAGATTGAGAGAACCGGTCAGTTTGTTTCAATATCAAAAGTTTTACAAAACACAATTTTTTGTCACGATGAAATTTTTGCTGTTATGGGGACATGTAGTCGCCTCCTGGAAGGTTTAAGCAAAGTTGGAGTTATATTATATGGCATGCAGACTGTCGGAAAATTAAACTTTCCGTATACCTCGAGTAACAATACGTCTCTTAGTGATGTAGATTTCGTAATACAGCAGAGTGGTTCTGAAGACATAACAAACTTGAGTTTACAATTGTACTTTGATGAAATTGAACCTGTAAATCCTAATGGAAGTCGAGCCTCAATTCATAAGATAGGATGTTTTTATTGGTGCCTGAAAAATCTCCCTCCTTGATACCTCTCGGATATGCGGATGACACATCTTGTAGCTCTGGTTCCGTACCTATATATTGAAACATACGGCTTTAAGGAGGTTTTAACTGCAATCAAAGGCGATTTGGTTGTTTTAGAAAGTGGTATAGAAGTTAAAACAGGAACCGGTAAAACTTTATCAGTTGCTTTGAGACGGTTCAATTTCGTCGCAGACAATTTGGCTTACCATGCTGTTATTGGTTTCAAAAAAAGTTTTTCTGGAGGTTTTTGTTGTGAAAAATGTACGGTGCCTCAGTCATCCTTTAAATCAGTTTTTGACGCAGTGAACAAACGGAATGGTATCAAGCACCTTTGCGTTCTAGAAACTTTCTACTTTGATTCTCACGAGAACTTCACTGCTGATCTACATCACGACATTTTCCAAGGAAGTCTGATGAATATACTACGCCTAGTTCTTAACGAATTAACACCTGACTATTTGAGCCTTGATAGTCTTAATTTAAGAATAAATAATTTTGCTTATGGTCGTAATATTGATGGTAAACCGTCAGAAATTGATTCTGAGAGGATCAAAGATAAGTCGCACGGACACTTCAAACAGAAGTACGATCAAATGTTTACACTCTACCGTTTTCTACCACTAATGATATATGACGCTGTTCCCTTTAACAAAATTTGGAAATTTTTGCTTAATTTCTTTGACCTTATTGCTTTTTTGCTTAGCCCGACGTTTGTGGAGTCCGACTATCAACTGTTGGGGGTTTTAATTCGTATGTTATTACAACTGATTTTGTTTGCTGATTTCAAAGTCATCTGTGTTTTTTCTGTTGTTTCAGATGAACACTTGGAGACCTTGGTTCAACTTTTCCCCTCAGAATCGGTAACATTTAAGCAACATAAGTTGATTCATTACCCGAGAGTGCTGAAATAATCTGGACCTTTTCTCTATCAAAGTGTTTTAAGGTATGAACGCAAAAATCATTTTTTTAAACGGTTGACACAGAACAATTGTAATTTCAAAAATATCTGTAAAAGTTTGGCTTTACGTCATCAGGTTAACGAGTATTTTAATTGGAAGGACGATATCCCCATCAAACAAAATGTTTTTCCTTGTTGCAAACAAAGTTTTGTGTCTGATTCTTTAATTTCTACAACTGAAAAATGCCGTAGTTGTTTTTCTGAATCTGAGTGTTTACAGTCGAGCAATGCGGTTATAATGGGAATTAGGCATGGTTTGAATGATGTTCCTAATTTAGATGTTGACCATGAAAATTCATATCAAAAATTTGTTCTCATTCAAAAAGTCTTGTTTTGCGAGCCCCGAGTTTTTTTTTCTTGCTTCGAGTTAAAAACCGTTAAATACCAAGAGAAATCGCGTTCTTAGTGTGTTTCAATAAATAATCAAGCAAGACTTGTTCTGGTTGCGTTTGATGATCTGTTTGATTTTCATCCATTGTCATTGCATGAATGCGCGGTAGTTGATTGTTTTTACGAACACGTTGTGCTGAGACACACTCTAAAGTACAATAACTGTGCATCCAATTTTAAATTTCTTCTAAAATTTCCTCGAATATTTTTGCGTTCTTTTGGTTTTTGTGTTAAACTGCTTATGACAGTTATATTCCTGTCGAGTAAATTGTTTTTTGGTCTTTTAGCAATTTTTTTGGATCTGCTGGTAATTATTTTTGGGTCTTGTAACAATTATTTGAGCTCTTTGGTCCTTGTTTTTCGTCCTGTTCGAAGTTCTCTCTTGTGTGTCCAAAGAATGGAGATCAAGAGGCTAGTAAGGCGGAATGGAAACAACTTCTACTTCTACGACGAGGACGAAAATGAGGACGTAGTTACCATGTTAGATTATATGTACTATCTACACCATCATGTGCAATTAGTCCTAAGTGAAAGGGTTTTATTTATAGGAGACTCAAATATGAGAAATGCCTTTGATAATTTTAGTCACTATGATTGCATTAAGGACTTAGCTATTGATAATAAATGTCAAGTAGGACGACAAGCAAAACTTTAATGTCTCTCTATCCAGAAATTGTGCAGTATAGGCGCATCGTAGTTTGTGTTGGAAATAATGGTTTCAATTCGACAAATGATGAAACTTTGCTAAAGTACTATACAGATTTAGTAGAAAATCTCCCCTATGAACATCAAAATCTGTTTCTCGAGTTGCTACCAAGGATGGACCATGCAGAATATTATGATGATCAAAATGGAAATAGGTGCTTTAAACACACCAGACTTGAAGCTTTTAATTTGAAAACGAAAAATAAGCTTGGCAGTAAATTTTACGGAAATAAATTAATTCATCCCTGTCATTTCAGCCTTCATGATAAATGTCATCTACATGAGTTGGGTGAGCGCAAGTTGATTGTAACTATGTCAAAAACAGCTAATAATCTTCTGTTTAATTTTCATAACATGGAAATTTAGTTGTGCATATCCATATCTGTATTTATTTCACCAAAAAATTTTAAAAGTTTGCTTGTCAAACAAAAAAAACAAAAAATAGCGTTTTGCGTTCAGGTTAATTTAAACTTATGCTTCGTTTTGGATTTGGATTAGGTCCAATCTCTTTTAAGATAAAAATTTTTAAGCGTGGTTTATTTTTGAGTTATTTTTGACTTAGTTTGAAATTTGCTAATTGAAATCAAAACAAAGCATAGGTGTTAGATTTTATGTTTGTGTTTAACCACCTGTCATACGTTCAATAATTTGAATATAATCACTGCTTCTAATTAGAAAGTGTTTTTTAATTGAATCATTTCCATTGTGTTCGGTTGAGGTTCCCCACTTAAATTAGGTGTTAACTACAGCGTTTCTTGCTTTTTGTTTTGCAAAACTTGCTGATCTAGAGAAGTTACTATTCCAGCCAAAGCACTGAGTTGATTCAATAATTTTGGCACTCATTAATAATGGGACATGTCAACTCTAAATCAACTCTTTTAATCCAATTGTTTGCCTCATTGTTTCATATGATGCCTACTTCATGTTAACTCTCATTTGTAATCGGACTCTAGTTGTGCATACCACTATCTATACTTAATTAAATCTGCAAAAAATAGAAAGTTTGCTTGTCAAACAAAAAAAACAAAAAATAGCGTTAGCGTTAATTTAAACTGACGCTTCGTTTTGATTTTGATCAGATGCAATCTCATCTATGATTAAAATTTTACAGCCTATCTCCTATTTATTTTTGAATCAAAATTAATATCAAATAATATCAAAATTTAATTAATATCAAAACAAAGCGTAGGTGTTTCGTTTAATATTTCTGCTTAACTAATTTTAAGTTTTCATTCATTAAATTATTTGACAAATTTGCATTTGTTTAAAAAGTGCTGTTTAGTTGAATCATTTTCAGTGTTTTCGACTAAGGTCCTAAACAGTTTATTTGGTAATTACTGTGCATTTTTTTGTTCCGTTGCCAAAAATTTGTTGATCTAGAAGAGTAATTTTTCTAGCCGAAGCACTGACGTTGTTTCAATAATTTTGGCAACAATTAGTAATCGGATTTGTCAGCTCTAAATCAACTGTTTTAATCCAAGTAGTTGCCTCATTGTTTCATATGATGCCCATTTCAATTTCTGTGCTGCTTGCAGCTAATTGCTTCTACTTCACTTATCAATTTTGCTAATTTCAATGTTCAATCTGTTTGCACCTAGTACTGAAGTTTTCAACACTTTTACCTAGTTTGCGTTTTTATCTTTCTTAAACCATGTTTGCTAATTATATCCCAGTTTATGATATGCACTGTCATTTTTCAAGCTTAGTCTTTGTCTGTTTATCAGTTAGTTATAAACACGCGAACAAAATTTCTGTTCGCTGATGGTGATAATTTTTTCGAAATTTATTTGTAATTAAAAAAAATTGAAAGTTGGTCCGCAGACACAAAACCCAAAACTATCAAATTGATTGTACAATCCTATGCTTCATTTTGGTTTTAGTTATGTCTAATTTCGTCTAAGACTTAGGATTGGTAGGCTGCACGGCCTTCAGTTGTTTTTTTTTGTTTTCGGCTGTTAGGTTTTACGACCTTCAGCTGCTTTTTTTATCTCATCAAAATGTTTAAACATTCCTAACTATTATCAAAATCAAGCACAGATTTTACCCTTTCATGATATTTGTTTACTTTAAAAACTATATTTTCATCTGTTATTTTAGCTGTATCACTTTTTATTGTATGAACAAAAGAGCTGCATTTGATATTAAGACTGCTTCCGATGGAATCAATTTCTCTTTATTTGGCTGAATTGTATCACAAAATTAGTGGAAGTTACTCCGTGCGTATCCGGGTTTTCAAATTTCAAGTCTTGTGGAATAAGAAGAGCACTTTTTAAGCCAATGGACAGAAATTTTTTCTTGTGAAGTTCTATCTTATCACATATCTTAATTTTGTAATCATTCTTTATTCCCTTATCTTCAATTTCATTGTTTCACTTAGTTCTATTCTTAATTGAATTCCATAGTTCTCGTGTTTAGAGGTTTTGTCTCACTGTCATTTTTTGGCTTTAGTCATTTTTACTTTTTTAAAAACTTCTGAACACGCGGTCAACTTTTTATGTACCTTATCATCAATAATCTGTTGTACTTCACAATTTTGTCAAAAAATCAAAAGTCTGGTCTTCAGACACAGAAAAAATTTTGCACCATGTATTGAATTGAAATAATTTTTTTGCCTTCTCGGGTCAGAAAGCAACGTGATGAATTAAGTCGAATAATGGTTACGGCGTTGTTTTTGTCTGATTTTTTCCTCTTTGCCGCATTTTTTTTGTTTGTTGAGGTTTTTATGGGTTCTAGGGTTCTTTTCTGTTTTGGATTACTATTAATTTTCATTGTTTAGGGTTCGATCTTTGTTAAGCAATGCGGTTTTAAAATCCTCTTGCTTTTGGTCTTCAAATGTTTGTAATTAGCTGTTTTTGATTTTTTGGTTGTACGTTTATTTCAGTCAAGGGATTTCTTCAAATTTTCTTGTGTTTTAGATTTTGTCATTCACGTGTGGTGTACCTTTTTTCTTTTCTAATGTTTTCTTGCTTTGGTTTTTTGGTTATTTTAATTTGCGTTTTTGGTATTTTGTTGATGTATTTAGTCGTTTGATTGTGTCTTGTTTTTTCACTAATTGGTTCAGATGTTTTAAATAATGCACGAAATTTGCATTTCACTCTATAAAGTTTTAAGTGAGCATTTGTTTTTGACCTTCGTTTCTCGTCCCGCCTGTTTGGATTAGTTTGATATTTTCTAGACCTTTTAAATTTCATCTTTGCGGTTTTCTTGTTGCCTTTTGGTTTCTGCTTTTTGTAGACGGCGGATTTTTGAATCTGTTTGTTTTTCGGTTGCTTGTATTTTCCTTGTTGATTATTATTCAATCAGTTTTTTTTGTTTTGGAGTTTCTGTCTGTAATTTTCTAGCGCTATTTTTTTCCTTACTGCCTCAGCTTGTTATAGGGTTGCCTTGAGTTTTTAAATATTTTACATTTTCGCAAAGCTTTTGTTATTTTTCGCTGTTTTTGCTGTGGATTGTTGTTTCTCAGTTTTTTTTGTTCTCTTTTTGGTTCTTTAGTTCTTCTCTATTTTATTTTGCATTTTTTAGTGTTTTTTTTTCTTCTTGCTGCTGCTTGTGGATTTGATTTTGTTGTCATCTGTTCAATCTTTGTTGGGTTAGTACCTTGTGTTAATCTCTAGTTCTTCCAGATTTCATCTTTGCAATGTTTTGATAACGGTTTTCGGGTTCTTTTCAGATTTGGAAAGATTTTTTATTTGTTTCTTTCAGTTGCTCCGTTGTTGCTCGTTCGTTATATATATTTTATATCCTCTTTCGATTTTCTATTTTCTGGTTTTCCAGCGCTAATGTTTCTGTTTACTGCTTCAGCTGTTTAAAGGGTTGTCTTGGGTCAGTTTTTCTTTTTGTTCGTCTTTGGAGAACGTTTGTTCTATTTTTTAATTCTGAATGTTCTGTATTTCCTCTCGATGCCATGTCTTCAACCTTTGTTTGGTCATATTGTCATCTTTGTTTGGTATCTTTGTTTTCTGGGAACTATTTTCACGTGGTGTCAGAAATTGTTTATTTTTTCCTATGGTTTTGTGTCTAAATTTCAGGAATGAGTTTCAATGATTACGAAATTTTGAAATTTTTGGGGTCTTGGTTAGTCTAAGAAAATTTTGCTAGTGCAGTTTTTGTTTTGCAATGATGCGTCTTTTTTTTCTCTTTGATCTCTTTTCAAACCTTTGTTTTCGGTTGTCTGATTTTTTTTACTGAAGCTGACGCAAGTTTAGTTTAGAGGCAGAAATAAAATCAAAACCTTTTCTTATTCTGCTGTTTTTGGGACATTTGTCTTTTATATTTTTTTCTGTATTGTCTTTCCTCTGTTTTAAGCTTCAATTTGTTACGACCTTTGATTTTTCTCTGTTTTCGTTGCGCCGTAGCCATTGTGATCGCATTCGACTTTTCTGATTGCTTTCTGATCACTCAATTAGCTAAGATTCACTTTAAAAACACAACATACTGGATTGTTTTTTCAATAGTTGGATAATAAATTGACGCAAGTAAATGTTTCCGACTGTCTACAATGGTTTTACTACACTTGTTTTTTCTCTTGTCGTGTCTAGTGCTGCTTTGTGTTTGCTGGTTCGTTTGTTTTAGTGAGAGCCTCCAAGGATCCGGCTTTACCGCGTATCCTTCTATGGCACTCCAATAGTTTGGGACCTTAGTGGACGCCTTCTCGCTGGCGGTCCTGTATAAGGTGTGTACTCTGTACATACTGAGCTAAGATTCACTCTAAAAATACAACATTCTGGATTGTTTTCTCAATAGTCGGTTGATAAATTGACTCGAGAAAACTTTTCCGACAGTCTACACTGGTTTTAATACACTTTTTCTTTGTCTTCTCGTGTCTTGTGCTGTCTTGTTTTTGCTTGTTCGTTTGTTTTAGTGAGAGCCATCAAGGATCCGGCTTTACCGCGTATCCTTCTATGGCACTCAAATAGTTTGTGACCTTAGTGGACGCCTTCTCGCTGGCTGTCCTGGATAAGGTGTGTACTCTGTACATACTGAGCTGAGATTCACTTTAAAAATGCAACATGCTGGATTGCTTTCTCAATAGTCGGTTGATAAATTGACTCGACAAAACTTTTCCGACAGTCTACAATGGTTTTACTTCATTTGTTTTTTGTCTTGTCGTGTCTTGTGCTGTCTTGTTTTTGCTTGTTCATTTGTTTTAAGGAGAGCCTCCAAGGATCCGGCTTTACCGCTTATCCTTCTATGGCACTCCAATAGTTTGGGACCTTAGTGGGCGCCTTCTCACTGGCGTTCCTGTATAAGGTGTGTACTCTGTACACACTGAGCTGAGATTCACTTTAAAAATACAAAATGCTGGATTGTTTTCTCAATAGTCGGTTGATAATTTGACTCGAGAAAACTTTTCCGACAGTCTACAATGGTTTTACTACAATTGTTTTTTCTCTTGTCGTGTCTTGTGCTGCTTTGTGTTTGCTGGTTCGTTTGTTTTAGTGAGAGCCTCCAAGGATCCGGCTTTACCGCGTATCCTTCTATGGCACTCCAATAGTTTGTGACCTAAGTGGACGCCTTCTCGCTGGCTCTCCTGGATAAGGTGTGTACTCTGTACATACTGAGCTGAGATTCACTTTAAAAATGCAACATGCTGGATTGCTTTCTCAATAGTCGATTGATAAATTGATTCGACAAAACTTTTCCGACAGTCTACAATGGTTTTACTACAATTGTTTTTTCTCTTGTCGTGTCTTGTGCTGCTTTGTGTTTGCTGGTTCGTTTGTTTTAGTGAGAGCCTCCAAGGATCCGGCTTTACCGCGTATCCTTCTATGGCACTCCAATAGTTTGGGACCTTATTGGACGCCTTCTTGCTGGCGCTCCTGTATAAGGTGTGTACTCTGTACATACTGAGCTAAGATTCACTTTAAAAATACAACATTATGGATTGTTTTCTCAAAATTCGATTGATAAATTGACTCGAGAAAAATTTTCCGACAGTCTACAGTGGTTTTAATACAATTGTTCTTTGTCTTCTCGTGTCTTGTGATGTCTTGTTTTTGCTTGTTCGTTTGTTTTAGTGACAGCCTCCAAGAATCCGGCTTTACCGCGTATCCTTCTATGGCACTCCAATAGTTTGGGACATTAGTGGACGCCTTCTCGCTGGCGTTCCTGTATAAGGTGTGTACTCTGTACATACTGAGCTGAGATTCACTTTAAAAATACAAAATGCTGGATTGTTTTCTCAATAGTCGGTTGATAATTTGACTCGAGAAAACTTTTCCGACAGTCTACAATGGTTTTACTACATTTGTTTTTTCTCTTGTCGTGTCTTGTGCTGCTTTGTGTTTGCTGATTCGTTTGTTTTAGTGAGAGCCTCCAAGGATCCGGCTTTACCGCGTATCCTTCTATGGCACTCCAATAGTTTGGGACCTTAGTGGACGCCTTCTCGCTGGCGGTCCTGTATAAGGTGTGTACTCTGTACATACTGAGCTAAGATTCACTTTAAAAATACAACATTATGGATTGTTTTCTCAATATTCGATTGATAAATTGACTCGAGAAAACTTTTCCGACAGTCTACAGTGGTTTTAATACAAATGTACTTTGTCTTCTCGTGTCTTGTGATGTCTTGTTTTTGCTTGTTCGTTTGTTTTAGTGACAGCCTCCAAGAATCCGGCTTTACCGCGTATCTTTCTATGGCACTCCAATAGTTTGGGACCTTAGTGGACGCCTTCTCGCTGGCGTTCCTGTATAAGGTGTGTACTCTGTACATACTGAGCTGAGATTCACTTTAAAAATACAAAATGCTGGATTGTTTTCTCAATAGTCGGTCGATAATTTGACTCGAGAAAACTTTTCCGACAGTCTACAATGGTTTTACTACATTTGTTTTTTCTCTTGTCGTGTCTTGTGCTGCTTTGTGTTTGCTGATTCGTTTGTTTTAGTGAGAGCCTCCAAGGATCCGGCTTTACCGCGTATCCTTCTATGGCACTCCAATAGTTTGGGACCTTAGTGGACGCCTTCTCGCTGGCGGTCCTGTATAAGGTGTGTACTCTGTACATACTGAGCTAAGATTCACTTTTGATAAACTGACTCGAGAACACTTTTCCGACAGTCTACAGTGGTTTTAATACCATTGTTCTTTGTCTTCTCGTGTCTTGTGATGTCTTGCTTTTGCTTGTTCGTTTGTTTTAGTGACAGCCTCCAAGAATCCGGCTTTACCGCGTATCCTTCTATGGCACTCCAATAGTTTGTGACCTTTGTGGACGCCTTCTCGCTGGCGTTCATGTATAAGGTGTGTACTCTGTACATACTGAGCTGAGATTCACTTTATAAATACAAAATGCTGGATTGTTTTCTCAATAGTCGGTTGATAATTTGACTCGAGAAAACTTTTCCGACAGTCTACAATGGTTTTACTACATTTGTTTTTTCTCTTGTCGTGTCTTGTGCTGCTTTGTGTTTGCTGATTCGTTTGTTTTAGTGAGAGCCTCCAAGGATCCGGCTTTACCGCGTATCCTTCTTTGGCACTCCAACAGTTTGTGACCTTTGTGGACGCTTTCTCGCTGGCGTTCCTGGAGAAGGTGTGTACTCTGTACGTACTGAGCTGAGATTCACTTTAAAAATACAACATGCTGGATTATTTTCTCAATAGTCGGTTGATAAATTGACTCGAGAAGACTTTTCCGACAGTCTACAATTGTTTTACTAAATTTGTTCTTTGTCCTCTCGTGTCTTGTGATGTCTTGCTTTTGCTTGTTCGTTTGTTTTAGTGACAGCCTCCAAGAATCCGGCTTTACCGCGTATCCTTCTATGGCACTCCAATAGTTTGTGACCTTTGTGGACGCCTTCTCGCTGGCGTTCATGTATAAGGTGTGTACTCTGTACATACTGAGCTGAGATTCACTTTATAAATACAAAATGCTGGATTGTTTTCTCAATAGTCGGTTGATAATTTGACTCGAGAAAACTTTTCCGACAGTCTACAATGGTTTTACTACATTTGTTTTTTCTCTTGTCGTGTCTTGTGCTGCTTTGTGTTTGCTGATTCGTTTGTTTTAGTGAGAGCCTCCAAGGATCCGGCTTTACCGCGTATCCTTCTATGGCACTCCAACAGTTTGTGACCTTTGTGGATGCTTTCTCGCTGGCGTTCCTGGTGAAGGTGTGTACTCTGTACATACTGAGCTGAGATTCACTTTAAAAATACAACATGCTGGATTGTTTTCTCAATAGTCGGTTGATAAATTGACTCGAGAAGACTTTTCCGACAGTCTACAATTGTTTTACTAAATTTGTTTTTTGTCTTGTTGTGTCTTGTGCTGTCTTGTTTTTGCTTGTTCGTTTGTTTTAGTGAGAGCCTCCAAGGATCCGGTTTTACCGCGTATCCTTCTATGGCACTCCAACAGTTTGTGACCTTTGTGGACGCTTTCTCGCTGGCGTTCCTGGAGAAGGTGTGTACTCTGTACATACTGAGCTGAGATTCACTTTATAAATACAACATGCTGGATTGTTTTCTCAATAGTCGGTTGATAAATTGACTCGAGAAGACTTTTCCGACAGTCTACAATTGTTTTACTAAATTTGTTTTTTGTCTTGTTGTGTCTTGTGCTGTCTTGTTTTTGCTTGTTCGTTTGTTTTAGTGAGAGCCTCCAAGGATCCGGCTTTACCGCGTATCCTTCTATGGCACTCCAATAGTTTGGGACCTTTGTGGACGCCTTCTCGCTGGCGTTCATGTATAAGGTGTGTACTCTGTACATACTGAGCTGAGATTCACTTTATAAATACAAAATGCTTGGCACTCCAACAGTTTGTGACCTTTGTGGACGCTTTCTCGCTGGCGTTCCTGGAGAAGGTGTGTACTCTGTACATACTGAGCTGAGATTCACTTTAAAAATACAACATGCTGGATTGTTTTCTCAATATTCGATTGATAAATTGACTCGAGAAAACTTTTCCGACAGTCTACAGTGGTTTTAATACAAATGTTCTTTGTCTTCTCGTGTCTTGTGATGTCTTGTTTTTGCTGGTTCGTTTGTTTTAGTGAGAGCCTCCAAGGATCCGGCTTTACCGAGTATCCTTCTATGGCACTCCAACAGTTTGTGACCTTTGTGGACGCTTTCTCGCTGGCGTTCCTGGAGAAGGTGTGTACTCTGTACATACTGAGCTGAGATTCACTTTAAAAATACAACATGCTGGATTGTTTTCTCAATAGTCGGTTGATAAATTGACTCGAGAAGACTTTTCCGACAGTCTACAATTGTTTTACTAAATTTGTTTTTTGTCTTGTTGTGTCTTGTGCTGTCTTGTTTTTGCTTGTTCGTTTGTTTTAGTGAGAGCCTCCAAGGATCCGGCTTTACCGCGTATCCTTCTATGGCACTCCAACAGTTTGTGACCTTTGTGGACGCTTTCTCGCTGGCGTTCCTGGAGAAGGTGTGTACTCTGTACATACTGAGCTGAGATTCACTTTAAAAATACAACATGCTGGATTGTTTTCTCAATAGTCGGTTGATAAATTGACTCGAGAAGACTTTTCCGACAGTCTACAATTGTTTTACTAAATTTGTTTTTTGTCTTGTTGTGTCTTGTGCTGTCTTGTTTTTGCTTGTTCGTTTGTTTTAGTGAGAGCCTTCAAGGATCCGGCTTTACCGCGTATCCTTCTATGGCACTCCAACAGTTTGTGACCTTTGTGGACGCCTTCTCGCTGGCGTTCATGTATAAGGTGTGTACTCTGTACATACTGAGCTGAGATTCACTTTATAAATACAAAATGCTTGGCACTCCAACAGTTTGTGACCTTTGTGGACGCTTTCTCGCTGGCGTTCCTGGAGAAGGTGTGTACTCTGTACATACTGAGCTGAGATTCACTTTAAAAATACAACATGCTGGATTGTTTTCTCAATATTCGATTGATAAATTGACTCGAGAAAACTTTTCCGACAGTCTACAGTGGTTTTAATACAAATGTTCTTTGTCTTCTCGTGTCTTGTGATGTCTTGTTTTTGCTTGTTCGTTTGTTTTAGTGAGAGCCTCCAAGGATCCGGCTTTACCGAGTATCCTTCTATGGCACTCCAACAGTTTGTGACCTTTGTGGACGCTTTCTCGCTGGCGTTCCTGGAGAAGGTGTGTACTCTGTACATACTGAGCTGAGATTCACTTTAAAAATACAACATGCTGGATTGTTTTCTCAATAGTCGGTTGATAAATTGACTCGAGAAGACTTTTCCGACAGTCTACAATTGTTTTACTAAATTTGTTTTTTGTCTTGTTGTGTCTTGTGCTGTCTTGTTTTTGCTTGTTCGTTTGTTTTAGTGAGAGCCTCCAAGGATCCGGCTTTACCGCGTATCCTTCTATGGCACTCCAACAGTTTGTGAACTTTGTGGACGCTTTCTCGCTGGCGTTCCTGGAGAAGGTGTGTACTCTGTACATACTGAGCTGAGATTCACTTTAAAAATACAACATGCTGGATTGTTTTCTCAATAGTCGGTTGATAAATTGACTCGAGAAGACTTTTCCGACAGTCTACAATTGTTTTACTAAATTTGTTTTTTGTCTTGTTGTGTCTTGTGCTGTCTTGTTTTTGCTTGTTCGTTTGTTTTAGTGAGAGCCTCCAAGGATCCGGCTTTACCGCGTATCCTTCTATGGCACTCCAACAGTTTGTGACCTTTGTGGACGCTTTCTCGCTGGCGTTCCTGGAGAAGGTGTGTACTCTGTACATACTGAGCTGAGATTCACTTTAAAAATCCAACATGCTGGATTGTTTTCTCAATAGTCGGTTGATAAATTGACTCGAGAAGACTTTTCCGACAGTCTACAATTGTTTTACTAAATTTGTTTTTTGTCTTGTTGTGTCTTGTGCTGTCTTGCTTTTGCTTGTTCGTTTGTTTTAGTGACAGCCTCCAAGAATCCGGCTTTACCGCGTATCCTTCTATGGCACTCCAATAGTTTGTGACCTTTGTGGACGCCTTCTCGCTGGCGTTCATGTATAAGGTGTGTACTCTGTACATACTGAGCTGAGATTCACTTTATAAATACAAAATGCTGGATTGTTTTCTCAATAGTCGGTTGATAATTTGACTCGAGAAAACTTTTCCGACAGTCTACAATGGTTTTACTACATTTGTTTTTTCTCTTGTCGTGTCTTGTGCTGCTTTGTGTTTGCTGATTCGTTTGTTTTAGTGAGAGCCTCCAAGGATCCGGCTTTACCGCGTATCCTTCTATGGCACTCCAACAGTTTGTGACCTTTGTGGACGCTTTCTCGCTGGCGTTCCTGGAGAAGGTGTGTACTCTGTACATACTGAGCTGAGATTCACTTTAAAAATACAACATGCTGGATTGTTTTCTCAATAGTCGGTTGATAAATTGACTCGAGAAGACTTTTCCGACAGTCTACAATTGTTTTACTAAATTTGTTTTTTGTCTTGTTGTGTCTTGTGCTGTCTTGTTTTTGCTTGTTCGTTTGTTTTAGTGAGAGCCTCCAAGGATCCGGCTTTACCGCGTATCCTTCTATGGCACTCCAACAGTTTGTGACCTTTGTGGACGCTTTCTCGCTGGCGTTCCTGGAGAAGGTGTGTACTCTGTACATACTGAGCTGAGATTCACTTTAAAAATACAACATGCTGGATTGTTTTCTCAATAGTCGGTTGATAAATTGACTCGAGAAGACTTTTCCGACAGTCTACAATTGTTTTACTAAATTTGTTTTTTGTCTTGTTGTGTCTTGTGCTGTCTTGTTTTTGCTTGTTCGTTTGTTTTAGTGAGAGCCTCCAAGGATCCGGCTTTACCGCGTATCCTTCTATGGCACTCCAATAGTTTGGGACCTTTGTGGACGCCTTCTCGCTGGCGTTCATGTATAAGGTGTGTACTCTGTACATACTGAGCTGAGATTCACTTTATAAATACAAAATGCTGGATTGTTTTCTCAATAGTCGGTTGATAATTTGACTCGAGAAAACTTTTCCGACAGTCTACAATGGTTTTACTACATTTGTTTTTTCTCTTGTCGTGTCTTGTGCTGCTTTGTGTTTGCTGATTCGTTTGTTTTAGTGAGAGCCTCCAAGGATCCGGCTTTACCGCGTATCCTTCTATGGCACTCCAACAGTTTGTGACCTTTGTGGACGCTTTCTCGCTGGCGTTCCTGGAGAAGGTGTGTACTCTGTACATACTGAGCTGAGATTCACTTTAAAAATACAACATGCTGGATTGTTTTCTCAATAGTCGGTTGATAAATTGACTCGAGAAGACTTTTCCGACAGTCTACAATTGTTTTACTAAATTTGTTTTTTGTCTTGTTGTGTCTTGTGCTGTCTTGTTTTTGCTTGTTCGTTTGTTTTAGTGAGAGCCTCCAAGGATCCGGCTTTACCGCGTATCCTTCTATGGCACTCCAATAGTTTGGGACCTTAGTGGACGCCTTCTCGCTGGCGGTCCTGTATAAGATGTGTACTCTGTACATACTGAGCTAAGATTCACTTTAAAAATACAAAATGCTGGATTGTTTTCTCAATAGTCGGTTGATAAATTGACTCGAGAAGACTCTTCCGACAGTCTACAATTGTTCTACTAAATTTGTTTTTTGTCTTGTTGTGTCTTGTGCTGTCTTGTTTTTGCTTGTTCGTTTGTTTTAGTGAGAGCCTCCAAGGATCCGGCTTTACCGCGTATCCTTCTATGGCACTCCAATAGTTTGAGACCTTAGTGGACGCCTTCTCGCTGGCGGTCCTGTATAGGTTGTGTACTCTGTACATACTGAGCTATGATTCACTTTAAAAATACAATACTCTGGATTGTTTTCTCAGTAGTCGTTTCTCAGTATTGCCATAGAAGGATACGCGGTAAAGCCGGATCCTCAAAAGGATCCGGCTTTACCGCGTATCCTTCTATGGCACTCCAACATTTTGTGACCTTTGTGGACGCTTTCTCGCTGGCGTTCCTGGATAAGGTGTGTACTCTGTACAAACTGAGCTGAGATTCACTTTAAAAATACAAAATGCTGGATTTTTTTCTCAATAGTCGGTTGATAAATTGACTCGAGAAGACTTTTCCGACAGTCTACAAATGTTTTACTAAATTTGTTTTTTGTCTTGTTGTGTCTTGTGCTGTCTTGTTTTTGCTTGTTCGTTTGTTTTAATGAGAACCTCCAAGGATCCGGCTTTACCGCGTATCATTCTATGGCACTCCAATAGTTTGGGACCTTAGTGGACGCCTTCTCGCTGGCGGTCCTGTATAGGATGTGCACTATGTACATACTGAGCTAAGATTCACTTTAAAAATACAATATTCTGGATTGTTTTCTCAGTAGTCGTTTCTCAGTAGTGCCATAGAAGGATACGCGGTAAAGCCGGATCCTCAAAAGGATCCGGTTTTACCGCGTATCCTTCTATGGCACTCCAACATTTTGTGACCTTTGTGGACGCTTTCTCGCTGGTGTTCCTGGATAAGGTGTGTACTCTGTACAAACTGAGCTGAGATTCACTTTAAAAATACAAAATGCTGGATTTTTTTCTCAATAGTCGGTTGATAAATTGACTCGAGAAGACTTTTCCGACAGTCTACAAATGTTTTACTAAATTTGTTTTTTGTCTTGTTGTGTCTTGTGCTGTCTTGTTTTTGCTTGTTCGTTTGTTTTAGTGAGAGCCTCCAAGGATCCGGCTTTACCGCGTATTCTTCTATGGCACTCCAATAGTTTGAGACCTTAGTGGACGCCTTCTCGCTGGCGGTCCTGTATAGGATGTGTACTCTGTACATACTGAGCTAAGATTCACTTTAAAAATACAATACTCTGGATTGTTTTCTCAGTATTCGTTTCTCAGTATTGCCATAGAAGGATACGCGGTAAAGCCGGATCCTCAAAAGGATCCGGCTTTACCGCGTATCCTTCTATGGCACTCCAACATTTTGTGACCTTTGTGGACGCTTTCTCGCTGGCGTTCCTGGATAAGGTGTGTACTCTTTACAAACTGAGCTGAGATTCACTTTAAAAATACAAAATGCTGGATTTTTTTCTCAATAGTCGGTTGATAAATTGACTCGAGAAGACTTTTCCGACAGTCTACAAATGTTTTACTAAATTTGTTTTTTGTCTTGTTGTGTCTTGTGCTGTCTTGTTTTTGCTTGTTCGTTTGTTTTAGTGAGAGCCTCCAAGGATCCGGCTTTACCGCGTATCATTCTATGGCACTCCAATAGTTTGGGACCTTAGTGGACGCCTTCTCGCTGGCGGTCCTGTATAGGATGTGTACTCTGTACATACTGAGCTAAGATTCACTTTAAAAATACAATATTCTGGATTGTTTTCTCAGTAGTCGTTTCTCAGTAGTGCCATAGAAGGATACGCGGTAAAGCCGGATCCTCAAAAGGATCCGGCTTTACCGCGTATCCTTCTATGGCACTCCAATATTTTGTGACCTTTGTGGACGCTTTCTCGCTGGCGTTCCTGGATAAGGTGTGTACTCTGTACAAACTGAGCTGAGATTCACTTTAAAAATACAAAATGCTGGATTTTTTTCTCAATAGTCGGTTGATAAATTGACTCGAGAAAACTTTTCCGACAGTCTACAATGGTTTTACTACATTTGTTTTTTCTCTTGTCGTGTCTTGTGCTGCTTTGTGTTTGCTGATTCGTTTGTTTTAGTGAGAGCCTCCAAGGATCCGGCTTTACCGCGTATCCTTCTATGGCACTCCAATAGTTTGGGACCTTAGTGGACGCCTTCTCGCTGGCGGTCCTGTATAAGATGTGTACTCTGTACATACTGAGCTAAGATTCACTTTAAAAATACAATATTCTGGATTGTTTTCTCAGTAGTCGTTTCTCAGTAGTGCCATAGAAGGATACGCGGTAAAGCCGGATCCTCAATAGGATCCGGCTTTACCGCGTATCCTTCTAGGGCACTCCAACATTTTGTGACCTTTGTGGACGCTTTCTCGCTGGCGTTCCTGGATAAGATGTGTACTCTGTACAAACTGAGCTAAGATTCACTTTAAAAATACAAAATGCTGGATTGTTTTCTCAATAGTCGGTTGATAAATTGACTCGAGAAGACTTTTCTGACAGTCTACAATTGTTTTACTAAATTTATTTTTTGTCTTGTTGTGTCTTGTGCTGTCTTGTATTTGCTTGTTCGTTTGTTTTAGTGAGAGCCTCCAAGGATCCGGCTTTACCGCGTATCCTTCTATGGAACTCCAATAGTTTGGGACCTTTGTGGACGCCTTCTCGCTGGCGGTCCTGTATAAGATGTGTACTCTGTACATACTGAGCTAAGATTCACTTCAAAAATACAAAATGCTGGATTGTTTTCTCAATAGTCGGTTGATAAATTGACTCGAGAAGACTTTTCCGACAGTCTACAATTGTTTTACTAAATTTGTTTTTTGTCTTGTTGTGTCTTGTGCTGTCTTGTTTTTGCTTGTTCGTTTGTTTTAGTGAGAGCCTCCAAGGATCCGGCTTTACCGGCTATCCTTCTATGGCACTCCAATAGTTTGGGACCTTAGTGGACGCCTTCTCGCTGGCGGTCCTGCATAAGGTGTGTACTCTGTACATACTGAGCTGAGATTCACTTTAAAAATACAACACACTGGATTGTTTTCTCAATAGTCGGTTGAAAAATTGACTCGAGAAAACACTTTCGACAGTTTACAATGGTTTTATTACACTTATTTTTTTCTTGTCGGTAACTTGGTTACCTGAATAGAGCTACAGGCACCCGAATTTTGCCTGAAGCAGTTCCTGAAATGTAAAAAAGGTTCAGGTAAATTTACCTGAAAAAACACCTGAATCTACCTGAACAGTTCAGGTAGATTTATCTCACCTGAACCCTACATGAACACACCTGAAATTTACCTGAAATTTACCTGAAAATTACCTGAAAAATTCAGGTATCACTGCCTGAACTTTTACTTGAACTAACCTCAAATTTACTTGAAAAAAACACTTGAACTCTTCAGGTAATTTTTACAGTTCAGTTAATTTCACCTGAGTTTTACCTGAATTTTCAGGTAAAAATTGCCTGAAAAGTCAGGTAATATTCAAGTGAAATTACCTGAACTGTAAAAATTACCTGAACAGTTCAGGTGTTTTTTTCAGGTAAATTTGAGGTAAGTTCAGGTAAAAGTTCAGGCAGTGATACCTGAATTTTTCAGTTAATTTTCAGGTAAATTTCAGGTAAATTTCAGGTGTGTTCATGTAGGGTTCAGGTGAGATAAATCTACCAGAACTGTTCAGGTAGATTCAGTTGTTTTTTCAGGTAAATTTACCTGAACCTTTTTTAGAGTGTAAGACAGCAAATTAATAATGTTAGTGTGTTTTAAATTTTTTAAAAAGTTCACAAACCGTTATAAACCCTTCTTTCTGTTCCCCCTTTCTTCGGTTTTTGTCCTAGCGTTTTGTCCCCTTTGTTTCTGCTGCGCGATCCCCTGCCTTTTTCTGTGGCCCCAAGATTTCGTTTACTAGTCGGTAGCGCAGGTGAAATGACAGGTAATAGGATTATGAAATGCGGGTACACTGATTATAAAATGCCGGCAAATTTACCTATAATTTGCAGGTAAACCGTTTCATAATGCAATTTACCTAGAAACTATCTGCAAGCTATCATAACTAACTGCAAATCCAAATAAGTTTGCTTGCAATTTTACGCTTTGAAAAGTTCTTTTGGGGGCTCAGAGTATAATTTCAAGGTCGTGCGAAATTCTAAATAATACCACGCTTAACTGGTTTTACCCCTTTTCTTTAACCGACCACATGATATTAAAGGTTGAAGATTTGAAATCCGATAAGTCTCAACAGGTCTTATAGAATGGACAAAAGTTTGATTTTGATCATTTGAAATTAAAAAATTATCCCAGATGAACAGTCATCTTTTAGATAATTGAATTAATTAAACATAAAGTAATTAAAAAGAATGAGACTTACTTTGTTCCAGTATAAGAACCTTGTTGAACACCAAAATGAATTTCTATTTTCCCACTCTTTCGCGAGTCTATTTTTCAGATTTACTAATTCTGATTTCAAAAGATTAGGCATACTGGAGTTGTCGTGAAATAAGTTTTGCCAGATCTTTCAAAAGCAACAAGACTTCAGCTAATATATCTGATGTTCTGTTCTACCTAGAGTTTCCTTTTTTAATTCTTTTTCCACATTTGTTTTTAATAAAACTGAATCCAATTTCTTTGACCACAAAAAAGCCCGGTCATAGTTATCTGATTCTTCACAGCAATCTGCGACACACACACGCTTAATTTTATTTACCTTTGGAAGTGTGTGGAATCAGACCTATGTTACTAGGATGTAAACCATAATTTTGGTTTATTACAGTTTTAGTTCCCTCGCTTTGTAAAATATTTGATCCGGTCTGCTTGTTCATAGTTTCCTAATTAGCGTTCGTTTGGAGGGCTCCTTTTATCCGTGGACATCTCATTCCCGTCAAAAAATAGCAAAAGCATTAAAAAAGAAGCACAATAACGAAACATATGAAACCTTGAAGCCAATACTATAAGAAATTGTCAAGTTGCAATTTTGAGAATTTGTTTGCCATTTCCTCTTTGCCAGACGGTTCACAGTTTTATTAAGGGTTTTAACCTTCTTCCTCTGACTAGCAATCTGTTTAAAATAGAGTTTTTCATTCTTTAGGAAATTATTGCACGTCATCTCATACACGTCTTCTTATACTTATGTATAATGCCAGCAGATTTCTGTGTAGTGTGTCAATTTAGATTAAGAAGTTCAACTGATCTTTTTCTCGGCCTTGTTCATTTTCTTAGCGTCACTACAGTCCTGCGATAATCTTTTCCCAAACGCAGTTCTTAAATCTCAAATTCAACTCTTCCAAGATGGACTCTGCATCAGATTATTTCTCGTTTTCCAAACTTTATTTATCAAATTTTAACCGATTTTCCTGATGATTTGTTTTTTTTTCATATAAAAACATTCTCAGCTTATTATCGGTGACTGGGATCTCGTCAATGGGAATACCGAATGCAGTGAAAGCATCGTATGGCACCGATGACCGTAGAACTCCTCTATCTTGTAGTAGCAAAAAGAATGCTTTTCGGGATGACGAGAGTCAAGTTTCCAAACGTTAACACGTTGAGGTAAATGTACGTTTGAAAGCTGGAAACTATTTGCATTACCCTCAAGAATGATGCCAAGTCTCTCGCTTTTCAACATAAACTTTCCAACAAAAGTAAAGTTGTAAGCGGCCAAACGTAGCCTACGTTTGGCCGCTTACAACTTTACTTAATTTAAAGTTCGCATAAACATTGGGTTATGGGGTTTAGTTCTCTGATCTCGTTCCCGCTGAATTTGGTTTTGAGTTTCGTTGTCAACGTTGGCATTCGCGATTGGCTTAAACCATGAACGAGGAGGGCATGTTTGGTTGGATTTCTGCTTTATCCTCTAGGTGTTTAAATCAATTTAATACTCACCTGCTTTACTTTACCTGTGATGATGGCGTCCTTCCAACTGCACCTAAATAGACAATTCAGTAAGAATAAACCTGAACATTAATTTCGCTCATTTTGAACAAAAGAAAAGAAATGTGTTCTTGAAAATTAAAAAAAGAGAGCAACAGTGGATAACGCTAATAATTGGGCATGCACAGTTTTCAGTCTTCACGCAAAGGGAGAAGTAAAGTCCAATTTCTCCAAGCAGACCACACAATGTTTTTTTTTCCGATGGGAACAAACCCAGCAGAAGTTATATTCTGGGTGAGGCGACATGTTTCTTCCATTGTGGACGCGTCGCTTCTTTAATAAACATTGGACACAGGCCCGGACAAAAAGGAATTCCAACATGGATAGACTACATTCTGGACATTTGAATTCTCACCCCCCAACTTTTGTGCAGTTAGAGCACATTCTTGGCTTATAACGTCCAATTGCTTTTGCCGTAATGGAGGACAAAAAAATCCTCAGTAAATTCCTCGAAACATTAACAGCAGCTGTACCACTCTTGCTTGTACCGGGTAGTTGCCATCTAAATGTTGCAACAGGATAAGAGAGTTGAATGGTTATCAAATGTCTCAAAATCTTAACTTGGAATATTCACTCAAATAAGAGTTAGGAAACCTATAATGTTGAACTAAAGTTAAATATTTTGGTTGAAGCAATTTAATTCTTTTAGTCAAATAAACTAATTTTTTTCTTTCGTTTAAAATTTTTAGCCGGAGTAGGCCACAAAGAAACCATAGAAACTGAAGAAACATCGAAATATGTCTTTTCCACCAACTAAAGGTAATGATGTCCAGGTAATGCTTGTGCCGGTAGGCAGAAATATCACGGTGCTAATAAAGAGAAAGGAAATAGCTGTTCTCACTGTGATGTTAACAAGCTTTGAAGGATGGAGGCTCAACATGAACTACAACAAAATTAACTATTCCAGTTTACGCGCTACCATTTACTGGCAAATACGCAGCCATTGGTACTCTTTCTTCCACATTGGTTGAGTTTAGACCAATTTTTGCGTTTATTTATGAAATGTTTGCATATTATGGCAGAGTAACCGTATCAGAACGTAAATTAATTGATGTTCAAGTAAACCTACGAGAAGGCGCTCGAGACGTTGTACTCAATTTTGCAAATGATAGTAATTTTTTTTGCAGGCAGGACCAACAAATTATTCGCCCATGATGTTATTTTTTATGTGGAAATATAGACTTCAATAGCGGCCAATAGGATGCATTTCGCAAGGAGGAATTGGGTAGTGACCAAAATCGTCAGGCTAACTTTGAGTTCTTATATTACCGAATTACAACTTAACTTATTTCTTGCAAGCATCATACTGTATTTTTCCATTTGGATCAAAATGAAACATGACGGGGCTCTCTATTGCGTATGAAAGACAATAGGGTCAAGTATCCGGAAATTTGATGTTTTCCAATTTAATTGATCAAGCGTCTTCACGAGGATTTGTTTGAAAAGTGATAAAAGATTAAAATTTGACAGCTAATATTGAAAGTCAACTATAGCCAGGAAAGATTCCAATAGAGATTATCAGGGAATATAGCTCTAGTGTTCGCAACGAAAGGATGTTCCTCAAACCTTTAGTCGATTGAAATCATCGCTAGGGATTTTCTAAAGATTTGCGTGCAGGACTATTTGATACTTGTTACATTTACTATTCTGGTGTCAAATAGGTGTTAGACGTAATCTAAAGAAAGGGGGACCAAGTTGGCCGTGGCATATGAGAGAGCCAAAGAGAAATTCCAAAATGGCGAATCAGAGAATACATGAATGAAATTTTCTTTCATTGAATCCAAGTAGTCAAAGTAAATTATAATGGCTGGGGAAACATGATTTTTGTCTGGTGTGAAAACAGAAGACTTTTCGAAGTGGGTTAAAGCAACATAGACACCCTGAAATTTGAAAATCATTGGTTGGAAGATAATTTAAATATAAGGTCTTTCGACTGCATATGATGAGGTCGTTCAAACAGGACATAACATGCCACCAGTAAAATGAACTTGAATAAACAGATTTTCACCAACATTGCATGAGTCTGTGGAACGATATTTAACAAAAAGAAATGCTTGTGGTTCCGATTTTGTGTTGAATGTTTTTTCGAAACCCAGATATTCAAAAAATTGATTATTGATAAATAAGTACATTTATCTTTTGCAGATTATCGCAGTAGGTTAGAAAATTTCTCGTTCGTTATAGATGTATTGATTCAAAATATTTGGAAGTGAAGAGATTTTTCATGGAGATAAAAGATTGAGTTTGCAAATGCAGAACAACTTAAAACAACAACAAAGAAAAAAGTTATAGGACGGAAGCAACAACTAAAACTATTGGTCTGAAGCTGAATTTCGATAAAATTGTTTCGTTATTGGCAACAGAAAGAGTGTTATTTTGATGGCACTATATGGATAATTCTGATAGAACAATAATTACAGAAAATTAGCATAGGTATAATAGATTGTTTTGAGATATTGGATTCGGGACTCAGGGAAAACCATCGTTCTGTTTATGATATTAACAAGACAAAAGTGATTGTACTATTGAATTGCTGTTATTTCAAGGAAAAAGCAAATACACATCTTCTACATAATTTTTTCGAGATGAACAGGACATTTGGAAATTTTCTGATTAAAAGGGAAATAAGTTTATTGAATAACAACAGGATGCTTAGAAAAAGGAAAGACAAAAACCAAGGCTTCATCGGAAAATCGATTCGTGATCTGTTATATCCCTGATAGTATTTTATTCATAAAGTTGATGAGCTTGAAAATTGTGCACGTTGGTTTTGAATTAGACGATTGTTCTTACGTCAATTCCCAATAAAATTGTTTCAGTTAGGGTTTTTTCGGATTCAAGTTGTTCTTTTAACACATCAAACGTAGTGTTTACTGAGAAAACAAGGAGGTTGTAATATAATTCAGTTGGCAGATTGATTAAAATTATTGGAAAAACTTTCATTAATAGTCCTGACGCGCAGATGAACGAGATTTTCTGAATGAGGGATATAATAGGAAGACATCACCAAACTCACCAAAAAAATTTAAGAACTGGGCATATGATTTGGAAGAAGGGAGGGAGGTAAAGGTAAATGATGGGTTACAATCTATTAATAGACAACTCTGAGGAAGTATGGGGCCAAGGAGGTTGATTCATCGGCAGAACTTATTGATTCAAAATGATAGGCGAGTGTTCATGTTCTTCATACAAAACTAGTTTGTAATAGACTCTTACAGTCTGATTTATTTCAAAACGAAGGGAGAAGTGAAGTATCGCTTCAATCTTTAAGAGAACTATGTTTTTGGATGAAGGAATATAAAAATGAGACAATTTTCTCCCGATAAATCAAGAATACAGTTTCGATATCAAAAAGACAAACAGGGGAAAAATTGCCAATGAGTCAAAGACCATGTGCTGATTTATTGTGTTCTTTAGATTTATTATTGAAAAAGTCGAGAGTTTCTAGGAAGTTATCGTTTTTGTAAAGAATTACGTCTTACCGCTCACAAAGAACACTAATATATAGATCAAAAGAGATTTTTGAACGGGGTTGATAAAAAGATCTGACTTGGTCTAATTTGTATTCCTTGAGTATGATTGTGACTTCCTTAGTCGTTTCCTGGACAAGAATATCATGTGGGTAACCGTCATTTGACGAACCCGAAGGGGACAAAGACTAACCAGAACAGGAATCATCAGATGAACATATTGACATTGGTTCCCAACATATACGTCTTAGGTACACGGTGCAAGTAATTTAACAAATTGTAAAAGTTGTCATTGCTTCTCGTTACAAAGACATTAATCACTAATCAGTTTGCTCATAGAAAATTCGGGAACGGCAAAATCCAAACTAATATAAACTTTAATTTGGACGTATTTTTCCGATGGAGGTATAAGAAAAGCAGCAATTCTACAAATAAAAGAAAGAAAATGGACGTTAACTTTGTTATTAGTCAAAAAAGTTAAACCAGTGTCACGAATAATCTCCATTAACAAATAAAGTGGCAAAAAATAGGAAGTGCGGACACCTTGTATGAATAAAAGAAAAAAATTGTTTTTTGTTTTGTTTTTTTTTGTTGTTGAAAAATACAAAGGATTAACAAATTAGCAAAAATTAAAGATAAAAAGTACATTTCCTTTACACGGGAGCTATAACTAATTTAGGATAATGTTTGTTTCCTGGATTGTCATCTGGTAATGGAGGAGAATTTTTAGATTTAGTACAACAATTAATTTGGGTGACTCTACGTCTCTGAGCCCAATGCTAAATTCAGTTGTTCTCTTTTTTTCCTGCTCATCATTTTCAGTAGGTAGATAGACAAAAAACTAAAGGTTAAACTTTGCTCCAAGTAGAATTTCTATAAAACTTTTTATTTCATTAGCAATAGGAAAAGTTTGACGGGTGATTGGATCAACAAACATAGTACGATCTTCATAAAAAATTGGGACTCTAACAAAACAACGATCAAGGGCTTTAAGTTGGTACAATTTTTTGGAGATTGATATAGCCATTCGATACTTCCATCCGTGTCTAAGAACATCGAATGGTTCCCGGTAAGCATAACTCATAAAAATCTATTGTTTTGTACAGCAAGCATCATAATAGTTGGTTTCTGGGTTCTCTCTAACTCACTTTGTTTTGTAAAAGAGTCAAATCAGACTCTCTCAAATGTTTTGCATTGAAGTACATAAGTAAGGAAAATTCGACGCCTAGATGTAACGCAATGTCTATCTTATCTTAACTCATTGTCTGTCATATCCTGCAAATTTCTAGTGGAGGTTATCTTTTTCAAAGTTACCTTAAACATCCTATTTATGGAAACCACTTTAATTGGATCAACAGTCAATTGATAAAATTTTTTTCGTTGGTGAATAACTTTTGAATTATCCTTACTTCAAAATCACCTGAATTAGAAAAAAACAAAGAAACATTGATCTTTTGCCGCGAACTCTTTTTTTTGATATCATATATACAAAATGTCATGTCAAGATTATCACTGTTTTCATCACGGCCATAAATTCTTTCTCTTTCAGTTTGTTCGTTTTTTTTCGTTGCTCACAAAGTAGTTTTGAGCAGGCGTTGGATCAAAAAGATGATTAACCATTTTAGCTTTATTTTGAAAAAGAACAGAAAGAAGGCAATAGCTAGGTTGGGTCCAAGTGTAAGCAAATGAATCCAAAAGTGTGGATTCACATCCAACGTCAATCAGACTGCCCGGGAGGACAAAAACCATTTGGGTTTGGTACTTTTTTGTTGTCAGCATCTACTTTTACTTTTATTCGTTGCATGTAAGTCTCTAATTTGTAGTGTTTAATATGGACTCTTCCATCAAAATCAGATACATTATCTTTTTCTGTACTTTGATCGTGGTTATAAATTGGCTGATTGTTTTCATTAAACTTAATTGGAAGCGTAAAAGTTTTGACAAATTCTTTAACAACAATTTCATATTTTTGGAAGCGATGACACCTTGCTCCGGAGTTATGATCAAATCGTAAGTAAAAGTGTTCTGGTTTTGAAATATAGAGTGTTGTGAATACATTCCGCAATGATAAATCAAGGGGAAACTTTCCCGCGACACACTGTCCTTTTGAGTGAAACTCAATAGAATCTATGATACAGTGTAACAAAAACCTCTGTTACATAAGGGTTTTAATGGCTCAGTTGCACCGAGCTACTTCCTTTACGACATAAATTCGATTTTCAATTGGGTGAGAGCAGTCATAGTGGGAAACTTTAAGTGTATTGGACACATCTTCGTGACGAGACTCAGAGTAAATGAATTTAAATAAAAAATAGAAATGAAAGATAAAAAGAAAATAGGAAGAAACATATAAAATAAGGAACTGGCTAAACTGGTGAAGCATGCATATGAGGAGACCAGAAAATGTGGTAATGATAGAACAGTGGCTGAGCTGATCTAAAATGATTGATAAGTCTTTTTTTATAAATTTGTGCAGAAGGTCCGATAATATAAAAATTATATTTTGTTATTAGATTAGGTGAAGCCTCTTTGGTAGAAATTAGTTTGTCTGCGGGTGCGAAGAGATGACGAGGGCACATTTTTGTAATGGTTATTTGAAGGCATTTGAGGCGAGTGGATTATATTGTTTCGACTGTCAGAGGTGGGAGGGGTACTTCTAGATGACACATTAGTGCGATTAAAATATGTAAAATCCGGGTATGGCGTCCAGGTCATTCACCTCGTTCTTTGCGGTAGAGTTAGGGAGAGTAATAGTATTCTAGAGGAAAAAGTTGCATTAGGAAACCCGAATCTGAGATTTGAAATTTTTGTTGTGAATTTTAGGGTTCATTTATTTGGTAGTCAGTAGCTGACGGAGAGCCTATTAAATCTACAGGCACAAATCCAACATGTCCAAATGGATCTTGAAAGCTAAGTTTGTTCAGTGGGGGGACTTAGTTTGTCAATCCCCGATCGTAGCAAATCTGGATAAAAAAGTTTTGTTAGCCTTATTCGTTAATCCGTAGTTAGTAGTCAAGTCTACTATACTTTCCTCAATTGGAAAATATTTGATGAGATGGTTCCGGTGGGCCACTTTTTTGTGATTTGCGTCAGCATCTAAAGTTATTTCATTATTCACATTTGTTTTGTGATATTGTATGGTCCATTCATAGTTCGTGCAGTTTTTTTCTCTTTCTGTCTTGGAAGAAGTGATTTTCGAGGAAAACGTTTCTGTCAACTGGTAATGCTTTTCCAAGTTTACGTTTGTTCCTATGGGTATGTGTTTTGTTGGTTGCCCAAAGGCTTCTCAAATAGGCCGTATTATAAATCTGTTTAAAATTGCTTTCGCATAAAAAAATTGTACTTGGTTTGTTTTTTATTAGCCTGTCAATATCTTGGTTCTCTGATTGTTATTGGTTGTGTCTATGTAAGGGAGTTCTTGACAAAAAACGGAGGTGTTAGATCAGTGGTGGAGTTTACAGCGGTGTTACGTGAAATTTCAGTTTTTTGGTCAATTGAGCCCATTGATTTTTTTTTAATTGTCTAGAGAAAATTCGTAATTAAACCGCGAGATGCTTGTTTTTAATTTCAACTTGTCAGTTCGTCCAAGGGGGGCAAGTGTTATTCCTAACTCATTAGTCAAATTAGCAAATTGTTCACTCATAAAATTTGAACCCCTGTCTTCGGCAAGTTTTTTAGGCAAAACTTAGGTTGAAGCTTTCAAAAGCTTTGATTGTATCCTAACCATCTACGCTTGCAACATGATAAAATTGAATAAAACGAGAGGATGAATCTAGCAAAACCATGCAATGTCTTTTCCTCTCGAAGTTAGTTTTTAAGGGTCCCTTGTGGTCAATGTGAACCATTTGGAAAAACAAAGGGACTGTATTAGACCAGTGTTCCAATCGGGCCTCATTTACGTCGTTTCGTTTTTGTTTGTTATTTTGGCAATCTAATTAATCCTGACATGTCGCATGCACCCATTTGTAGAGATCGGGCCATTAAAGAAGCGTTGGGTATTTGGTAACACTTTTTCTCTACAAGAATATCTAGCGTAACAATTGCGATGACTTAGTTGAAAAACTTTCAAAATTAGCGAAAGAGGCACGCAAACTGTTACACTAGTATCTGGCGAATCTGGGAAATACTTTTTAATGCAATGTAATTTTCCTACAAGGCAAAGATCTTCAAAGTGATTCAGGTAAGTTCTCAAGCTTTTTAGTTTATTTTTTTCATCTTCCTTGAACGCCTTCCTAACAATATTCAAGACTGGGTCGTTCATTTGCTCATGCATGATGACCTCGATATATAGATCAGCTTTTTAGCTAACTTAGTCAGTTTTATGTGAGAGAACAGTAATTGTTCGGGTAACCGAACTGACTAAATATTTTTCACAACTTGATGCTCGCAGAAAATTATCGCTTCCCGAAGAGATTGATCTGGGAGTTGGGGGTTTGGTAATTTAAATCTTGGTAAGAGCACTCAATGCTTTCTGCTAAAAAGTCAACTTCAGAGGAGTCAAAATTGTGTGTGTTTAAATATTCATTGTCCTCTGAGTCAGAGGTCTCTGAAATCCTAAAGAAAGAATGTTCTTCCCAAGAATCGGTACGAACTAAATTTTATTACACTCGGAAATTTGATTTTTTTAATAGTGGTTTATTGAATTTCCTCAGCCGAATGATTCGTTTATATTAGAAGGGAGTAAACCGTTTCATCATTTTCGGCATATGATTGGGAAGCAATTCCTGGTTCCAAAATTTGGAATGTTTCCTTCCCATTAACATTTTTTTTATTATTGGGAAAAAGTGGTTTGTTTTTCCTTGCTCAGTTTGATGGACATTGAAGTATTTTTCCTCAAGTCCAGTTTTATCAAAGAACTTGACATCCCTTGGAATTTTTTGTATTGTAGTTGGTATCTGTCTAGTTCACGAAGTCTAAAATTTCTACCCAAGATGTCGGGAAATTTCTTCCTTCGGTCCAAACAATTTTTAGATTCTGAAATGGCGTTAAAACAACGTGATATCTAAAAAAACGATAGGAAAGTTTTCTAGGTCTCGCCCACATGTAAATTATTGGTTTGTGATCACAAAATACATAAATGGAATGTGGCGAACAAAGAAGATAGTGTTTGTTTTTTTTGGTAGAGCGGACACAATACCACATAACTCCCGGTGAATAGTTGACATTTTTTGTTCAGAGATATCAAAATCTCTGGAATCATACGACACATTGCGTTTTCCTTCGCCAAATTCCTGGACAAGAATAGGTCCTGTTCCTATACAAGAAGAATCAATATGAGCATGGAAAGCATACTTAGTGTTAGGAATAGCTAGTCCAGTGTCAGAACTCAGTCTTTTTTTACTTCACAGATTAATTTTTCATGTTCTGGTTTCCATTAAAAAGACATAACTTATAATCACTTATAAGGTCGTAAAAAGGTTCACAATTGACGTTAAGATTTTTTATATACATGCTATAGAAACCTAGGCAACCAAGTACGCTCAAAAAATCTCTCTTATTTTCAGGAGGTTTCAGGGCGTGGAGATCTGCTGCCCTATTTTTAACAGGTTGAATGCCGTCTTTACCTACGACATGAAAACCAAAATGATTTTTTTGCAAAAACAAAATTTAATTTTGACTGGTTGGGCTTTTAATCCGGCTTTCCGTAAGAGCTGGTGATAATGGATAGTAATATTAAAAATCTCAGTATATGTTATAGTTTGCTTTGTAGTAGCATCGATATAATTAATTGCTTTGTTATTTCTAATCAAGGGCGCGAAATGAATTGTCATTGTTCTACTGAAGAAGCTTGGCAAACCACAAAAATCATAAAAACCACGCTGGAAAATGTATTGCTTTTGGCCAATAACAAAACTGGATGATTATTTGCGGAACAAAGTTCGCTCGTAGTGAAATATTTACCATTGACTCTATTTAACAAAGTACCCACCTGTTCGAGTGGCCAGGAATACGACGTCAGGTCTGTAATTGAATTTAGGTAACGAGCATCTAAGACAAGTTTTACAATGTTCCCTTCGGATAGGATAATCATCGTGCTAATTAACATCGAACCCATTCCATTATCGTCACTCATTTCTCGGATAATACCAATTTAATTATTGTTCCAGTAAAGAATTGAGAATTTCCTCATAGTGCAGAAGAAATTTTGAAGGCCCTTGTTTGCGTAAAAGAGCAGTTGGGAGTATCTTAACAAGAAATTTATGCTTTATGACGCCAACCTCTTATTTGTTCAGAGAGAAAACGTCTTTATTTAGGACAAGAGTTTCTAAAGTTCGGCCAGTTGTTTTCCTTTGATGTTTGATTGAATAAAATCAAACTTATGCAGGAATTCATGTTCAGATTTTTGAAAATTTTCTACTTTTTTTGTTCAATTTTTCAGCCCTTATTGTAATAATGGCTTGTTAGGCTTTTGGTTTCAGATTTTTTAATTCTTCACTAAAATATGTTTGGAGCTCATAGTTTTCGGAAAGTACACAATCCCTGATGTCGGACAAGTGACTAATATCTGCATCAATTTTTAAGATTAGGTCTATATAAGCGATGTTGTTGCAAAGTGAAAACAGA
The DNA here is from genome assembly GCF_964194025.1 of Convolutriloba macropyga. Classification (NCBI taxonomy): domain Eukaryota; kingdom Metazoa; phylum Xenacoelomorpha; order Acoela; family Convolutidae; genus Convolutriloba; species Convolutriloba macropyga. The sequence continues at coordinate 4,361,517 of NC_134478.1, read as the reverse complement.
ACGAATTGTTTGTAAGCAATGTCAAGGATAGTATGTCCGATATAAATTTTTGCTATATTTTTTTTCCGTTGTCCGGGATTGTCCAGCATTACAGGAAATTGTTTTTCATCTCGTGAGCAAAAAACGTTATAAGAGCGTAAACACTTAGCTGCAAGTTTATCAATCTAAACAAAATTAGTTACTTGGGACTTCTATGATTAGGCGGTTGTACAGTTATAATGCGTGTTGTTAATGGCGCAATCTCAAAAGCATTATCAAGGCAGACTTGATCGAACAATCCAATGTAAGGAAAAATTTTAACTGAAATGTGAAAAGTTTTGCGGACAATCCTGGAAGAAGTTTTAGATCGATTATTGGCATTGTTAGACCAATTTTAATAGAGCATGACTGAAGGAAATCCATTCCTATTATGTTGCGCTTTGCGTCTTTTTTTGTGAAACTAAGATTTCATATTCCACTTCGTACTGTCCTTCGATGTCAAAAAATGATTATAAAATTATTCACCCGACAATTTGGAGACGTTATCCATTGACTGCAATAGTGCTTGAATTTGTGGGGTGATGGCTAGTTTTTGTACCTTACAAAGGTTTTCGTGTGAATAGTAGTTTAACATGGAACATGTTGCGCCAGGTTCTACAGGGAACTGAGTTTCATAACCGGTATATATTTATCGTCTCCGCTGGTTCGGTGATACAAGTTTATGTAATTGTTTGATTTATCAGTTTTCACAGACTGATCTAGATTTATTTGAACTCATTTCTGCTTCCGTCTTGAATTTTTGCAGCTTCTGATTGGAATTGGACAACTTTTCTGTCACTACTTGGGCTTCGAGAGTTGTTGGAATTTTGTCTCGCATACGCATGATTTTGAACCCTGTCATAAACAAATCGATATTTTTCCCTACTGTTATCACAATAGTGTTCGTTAAAGCGGTTTTTTAGAATAAAAAATTCTAGAACGCGATCGCATTTCCGCATTTTGAGCAACACGATTTTGGTTGCGTGAGTCGGGATATCTTTGCATCGAATGGTTCGATGGTGAGCGAGATGTGTTTTGATAAAACTTAATGCTATTATGATAGTCATTATTGTAATAATTACCCGCAAACTAACTCTCTTTCTGCCCCCTCTGCTCTGTTGTGGGATTTTGGTCTTTCGTATTCATTTGGCCGAGAGCGTCAGTAGTTATCGGTAAATTTGTCCCGATAACTGGGAGGTTGTATTTGTTCGTCAAGTCTTTTTTCCTCAAAACAATAAGCAACAGTGTGCCCTGATCTTTTACAATAGGTAATAAAACATGCATTAGTTTGTCTATTTCTTGGATGGTTAGGATCATAAGTTGCCTTTATTGTCTTTTATTTCATACACAGTTTTTTTAAGTTCGGTTAATTGATTTTTTAGTGCCTCAATTTCAAAATCGGTAGAATCGGCGCAAGCGTACTCACTACCTACTGTGTAGTTTAGATCTCTGTTAACTACATCCTGTAGATAACGCCTGATATCTTTTGGAAGCTCAATTTGTCTTTGGTTTGTCCTCAATTTTTTCTTTGAGCTTTTGGTTTCAAACTCGGAGTCGTTAATCCGCGCGCAAAGAACTCCATATTTTGTTTGTCTTTTTTCATTTCAAAAAATCTCAAGCATCCTATAATGGTTCTAGATTTCTAATGGGTCTAAATTTCCCAATGCTATGTCAGCATAAGCAACAAGTCAGCGTTCGGAATATACAAGAAAGTTTAACACGGGTTCCGATAAAGTTTGTTTATTATGGCAAGGGTGGGGAAAGTATTCCAAGTTAAGCAATTGATTTTTAAGTGAGATGGGAAAGTCGATTTAAAAGCAACGAATTATGTTTTGGATTTTGTTTTTGATAAAAATGAAAACCTCACTTGTCCAGTGGTTGAAAGAAACTATATAATGGAAGGACGGAATTTAGAAGAAACGAAATTACTCGATAGACATTCCAAGAAATTCCAGTTAGAGGCAAGCGCAATTTGGTTAGACAGCAACTAGTAAAAAATTTTCAGTCAAAAAATGGTTAATTGGATCTAAGAAGGAACACAAAAAGAAAAGAACACAATTCACAGAGGAGAATTCTTCTTTTGCCAAAAACAAACTTGAATCGTGGTTCGAAACAGAGGTTCTCGTTAGTCACTGGGGCCGAAGCGATGGAGACGACGTAGCATCTAAATTTGGAAGACTCTAAATGGTTTAAGAGACTCGAGTCTGTCAAACACCCATCTTTCACCACCTAATACATTCGATGATCTGATTGAAACCATTCGTCAGCTTAGGGGGAAAATGAATAATTTTTTTTGTCTCTTGCAATTTAATCTTAAAATGTAATATTAGTACAGCTTGTGTTGCACCAGAAATACGTGTTGAAAACTTCTTTTGGAGTACACAATATAATCATAAGGTGGTAAAAATTACCGATTAATACCAGGCGTAAATGTTGTTACCACTTTTCCTTGAGCTACCAGATCATATTAAAGGTTGAAGAATGATAATCCGATAAGTCTCAACAGGTCTTATAAAATGAACAAAAGTTTGATTTTGATCATTTGAAATTAAAAAATAATCCCAAATGAGCAGTCATGTTTTTCGAGAAATAATTTACCGACAAAATAAAGTAATTAAAGTTTAACAGTTATTTTGTTCCAGTATAAGACTCTTATTGAAATCCAAAATGAAATCCTAGTTTTCTACTCTTTCGAGTCTCCAATTTTCGCAATTCCGATTTCTAATTCATCTTTTTTGATTTGAAAAAATTAGGCAGACTGGAATTTTTTATGATATAATTTTTCCTGGATATTTCAATTCCAACCTGACTTCAGCTAAAACATCTGGTGTTCTGTCTACCTAGAGCTTCCATTTTTGCATCTTTGTCCACAATTGTGTTTAATAAAACTGAACCCAGTTTCTAAACCACAAAAAAACTCGGGCATAATTATGTGAATGCTAACAGCAATCTGCAACACACACACGCCTAATTTTATTTACCTTTGGAAGTGTGTGGAATCAGACCTATGTTACTAGGATGTAAACCATAATTTTGGTTTATTACAGTTTTAGTTCCCTCGCTTTGTAAAATATTTGATCCGGTCTGCTTTTTCCTAGTGTCCTAATTAGCGCACACTTGGGGTGCTCCTTTTACCCGTGTACACAGTTTACCTAAAAACTGCAGTGCTACCCTCAGATAGTTATACCTGAAAAAAAATTCTAGATAGATCTACCTGCAAACTGAACGTAAAAGTTGCAGATAAAAAATCCTCGAAATATCATTTTAAGATTAATTTTTGTCGGTGAAAATTTCTGCAAATTCTAGATAGATCGTAGGAAAATTAACATAGGAATTTACCTACTAAACAATTTCTAGGTAATTCTCCCCTGAAAACTGCTTAAAGGCTTTACATGTAGAAATAGCTAGAAAATTTTCCTGTAGATAATGTTCTTTGTAAATTTTCCTACAATCTTCCAAAAGTTTGCAGGCATTTTCACCAAAAATACCTGAAAAATGAAAATTTTAGGTCATTCTAAATGGAAATTTTACATGGCGATTTGCAGGTTGAATTACCTAGAAAATTTTTGCCAGTAAAATTCTAGCAGGGTATCAATGTAATTTTTAGAGGTTTATTGCAGGCAAATAAGCTAAAATTTCAGGTAGATTCTAGTAAGTTGCAGGTAGATTCTAGTTAGTTGCACTAAAGAACAATTCACCTGCAAATTCTAGGTAGACTTATTTGCATTTCATATTCAATTTATCTGCAATTTTTTTGGATGTTGTTTAGATTGGGCGAACGAAATTGGGAGATTTATTTTCCAGTAGGTTTTACATAACCAATTTAGATTTACAGAATGAGTAACAAAAGACATGATCTTGAGCGAGAAACACATCATGCATGCTCAAAAAATTATCTAAGAATTGAGCAGAAAAACTCTCACAGAAAGCAATAGAAATTTGTAGTTTTATTCGAACATTTGCTGCCCCTCGCAGGGTTAGAACTAAACCCAAAGAGGCAAGCATTAACAACAAAACAAGGGATTGCTACATGTATATTGGTAGAAACTGGGGAAAAACTAAAAAATGCTCCCTTTTTAAAATTAACATATAGTATAAAACGAATATACATTAGATGAAAACTGAAAACAGAAATTCGACACCACAATTTACTCCATAAAGAAGATGAGATTTATCATTGAACGGACGTAGTTACAACTCGAGAAAAAAGCAGAAATAGTGGAGTACAATTCAAAACTCTGCCACTTTTTTAAATTACAAAATTTCAAAGTCATTAAAACCGTTAACAATCTTGTGAGAACGATTTATTCGCTCTTTTATGCCACTGTGATTTTTCATTATCGGAATTAATTGATAATATTACAAAAAGGTTAACAAGATATTACAACATTTTAACAAAAATCCACTAAAATTGAGTTATCGAGTCCAATAATCACGAAAAGCATAAGCGATTAAATAAAAACCTGATATGTATTCAAGTAGGCTTCATGATAACGTCTATCTTGTATGTGTTTTGTAACTATGCTAATAAAATTTTAAATTTCATCATGTCAAAGGCATAGCAAAACGATCTTTCTTTTAACTGATTTTAACAATAGAACCATAATCTTTTGCTCTAAACTACTTCGTCTTTCACTCTTTCAGTGTCAATAAAATCTCTACTCTAATTTGACTTCTCGTTAGCATAAAAAAATAGGAAAAATTGTTGTAAAATTTTATAAAGACAAAACGCCACAATACAAATCCAAATTTTGCGGATGTATGCCGGCCAAACTGAGTGAAAAAGAAAAAAACTCCGAGTTGCGCGTACTATGTTTGTTCTTCCCCCATTATTTTAAATCGAAGCAAAAAATGTACGCTCTTCAAAGCCAGTTCAGTGGCATTGTTGACTAAAATTGTTCCGAAATTAGCAAAATTAAAATCATTTCGTGCTAAAGGGGTAACTGTGGTTTCTTACACAATCGAGTAGTGTTAAGATTTTAGGACTAAACAGAGCAAAAATTCAAGAGTGCCAAAGTTGTAGGGTTGAACACGTACACTAAATCACTCAAAATTTTGATACTGGATCGGAACTGATGTTTTTAGAGGTGGCTTTGATCAAACACACTTTTGATGAATCGATGAAATCCTATTTTTCCACTCCTTCGAGATTCCAACTTTCCCAATTCTGATATCCAATTAATCAATTTTGATTTCAAAATTTTAGGCAGACTGGAATATTTTGTGATAGAAGTTTTCCTGGAAATTTCAATGCCAACATGACTTCAAGTAGATTTCCAATATATCTGGTGTTCTGTCTACCTAGAGCTTCCGTTTTTACTTTGTCCACGTTAGTTTTTAATAAAACTGAACCCAGTTTCAAAACCACAAAAAACTCGGGCATAAATATCTGATTCCTAAGAGCAATCTGCGACTCACACACGCTTGTTTTTATTTAGCTTTGAAGAGTGTGGAATCAGACCTATGCGAAATTTCAATAGGCTGAGTGCTTTCACTTCACTTCTGTTTTCTAATTTGCAGCAGCTGTGCGTTTCTAAATAAAATTTAAACTATCACTTTGTTGTTACCAGCTGTAAACCATAATTTTGGTTTATAACAGATTTTTCTTCTCACTTTGTAAAATATTTGATCCGGTCTGCTTATTTCTAGTTTCCTAATTAGCGCACACTTGGGAGGCTCCTTTTACCCGTGTACCCAATTTACCTAAAAACTGCAGGGCTATCTTCCTAGAGTTATAAATGCAATAAAAATTTCTAGTTAGATCTACCTGCAATCTGCATGTAAAAATTGCAGATAAAAATTCCTCGACATATCATTTTAAACTCAATTCTTTGTCGGTGAAAATTTCTGCAAATTCTAGATAGATCGTAGGAAAATTAACATAGGAATTTACCTACTAAACAATTTCTAGTTTATTTTCCCTGAAAACTGCTCAAAAGTTTACAGGTAGAAATAGCTAGATAATTTTTCTGTAGGGATTGTTCGATGTAAATTTTCCTACAATCGTCCAAGAGTTTGCAGGCACTTTCACCAAAAATACCAGAAAAGTATCAATTTTAGGTCATTCTAAATGAATACTTTAAATGCAATTTGCAGGTCGAGTTACCTAGAAAATTTTTTGCGGTTAAAATTCTAGGAGGGTAACACTGTAATTTTTAGAGGTGTATTGCAGGAAAATAATTTAAAATTTCAGGTAGTTTTGACTGCATGCAGGTAGATTCTACTAAGTTGCACTAAAGAACAATTCACCTGCAAATTCTAGGTAGACTTATTTGCATTTCATATTCAATTCACTGCAATTTTTTTGGATGTTGTTTAGATTGGGCGAACGAAATTGGGAGATTTATTTTCCAGTAGGTTTTACATAACCAATTTAGATTTACAGAATGAGTAACAAAAGACATGATCTTGAGCGAGAAACACATCATGCATGCTCAAAAAATTATCTAAGAATTGAGCAGAAAAACTCTCACAGAAAGCAATAGAAATTTGTAGTTTTATTCGAACATTTGCTGCCCCTCGCAGGGTTAGAACTAAACCCAAAGAGGCAAGCATTAACAACAAAACAAGGGATTGCTACATGTATATTGGTAGAAACTGGGGAAAAACTAAAAAATGCTCCCTTTTTAAAATTAACATATAGTATAAAACGAATATACATTAGATGAAAACTGAAAACAGAAATTCGACACCACAATTTACTCCATAAAGAAGATGAGATTTATCATTAAACAGAAGGAGTTACAACTCGAGAAAAGAGCGGAAACAGTGGAGTACCCAGCCAGTTCAGTGGCATGGTTGACTAAAATTGTTCTGAATTTGGCAAATTTAAAATTATTTTGTGCTAAAGGGGTAAAGGGGTAACTTGTGGTTTTTTACTTGTTGTCAAGATTTTAGGACTAAACAGAGCAAAAAATCATGAGGGCCAACAAGGTTGTAGGGTTGACCAGGTACACTAAATCACTCAAAATATGGGGTGGTCCTTTCGTAGACGACCCCTCGGAATTGTTTTTAGACCAATATTGGAAGATTTCCTGAGATCAGATAGAATTAGATTGGGAGAACGTTCTGTTAAGATCCTGTTGTACTAATGTTAAGTTAACTGGCTTCAAGATTGATAAAGTTTCACGGATCAATGCTTGAGTGGATAAAAGTGGTAGGTTTTAGAAAAAAAATAATTGGACGTAAAGTGGTACTTATAAATAAGTAAAAAAATTGGCGGAATGCTTAGTTCTGCGTGTTTAGTGTGATACAAAACACATTGGGCAATTGTTAATCTTTCTCCTACGACAAGGAGGAAAATTAATCTGAGCACATCTCTTACACAAACACAATATTCTGAAAAACAACAATGTTGGCATATTTCAGAGGAATTGAAAATAGAGACTTGCAATTAAATTTTACCACAATAAGGGGTTGATTGTATATGGTGACCATGCTGATGTTTGCTACCAATGGGGAGATGTCATTTAACAACCCGAAAGTGTACGCGGCTGTTTCGCAATAGCTTTTGCAACGGCTAAATTACCCCATTAGACGATATCTCATTCCTAATATTAGGACGTGGCCTGGCGACATTTTCCTGCTATTGTGAATCTCAGGCCGTTCGGCTGCCCTTGGTGTTTCTACAGATAGAAATAATCCAATATGTGGTCCAGAAGTCAGGTTATGCAATTGAGACATCTTACGATGGAATAAAATGAGCATAAGCAATGTATAACTTTTGTGTCATTGGTAGTGAAAACTAGAGTAAAATTGTCTTTAGATTTGAAAAATAACATTGAAAAGAACGTTCACCTTTTCATACAGCAGAAACTGTCGATCAGAGGGATGTTTTATTGCTTTTAACTAGCTACCGCAATCACTAACAGTAAAGGCTATTTTTCGATTAGCTGTAGTGCTGCAATTCCGCTCACCATGAACATCGCGACCTCACCAATTTAGATACGATTGATAAGTACAATTTCGCGTCAATCAAAATTTGTCAAGTAAAGATTGCTTAGGTGCTCGGAGACAAAAGTCGAAGCGTTGAAATTGTGACATATCAGACGAGGCTTGAAACGTTGAGAACTGGAGGTGGCAAAATCTTTAAAGTAAGATCAACGAGGAAATTTAGCGGAGGGATTTCAAAAATATCTTCAAAATATTTTCAAAATATTTCTAATTTTATTTAGTTCATATTTTGATCTTCAAATTTTTCTGTCCTAATACGTAGACAGGATGTTCACTCTCTATTCACGATGTTAACATTTATGCATTTCCGACGTACTGCATGATAAACTTGTGATCATTTTATTTCCGTTTGTGATTCAATCTATAAATAGTTTTATTCTTCTCATTTCGTTGCTCCAACTCAGTTGATAAACCAATCTAAGTCAATTGCTCGTCAAAATAGTTACTAGAAGTCTAAAAAGTTATTCCCGACGCGATTCACTAATTAGGAGTTGCAAACGCTACGCCAACTCTCCCTTGAGTTGTGTCATACAGATTTCGTTACTGTAGTCGAAGTGAAATAGCGGTGCCAAAACACAGGATTTTTGGTTCTCAATTATATGCTCTTTCGCGGAGCGAATTCGCTATTAAATTTGAAATATGAGAATTCGTTTTCCTGGGTGCTAAGTACGCTTGCAATTGGCGGCACGATTGTAGCTATAGTTTATGGATTTGTATTTCGCTTAGCGAATTACCACTATGAGTTGTTTGAATACAATTGAGTTTTTGGCGGAGCGGATTTGAGAATAAAGAGAGGCAACTAAACTTGAATTACGAATTGAGCAGAATGAGGAAATCAAAAATAAATAAATTTGATCAACAATTTGATCACAACAAAATATCTCCAAACGCGGCAACTCAAATCACAAGATTACATGAACAGACAGGATTTTCAGACAAATTTTGTAAACAAATTAAATAAAGGTGAAATATGAAGATTTGATCTTCAAACAGGAAATTGACAACGGAAATTTGAACTAGATTAAAACAAAACTAAATTAAAATAACTTAAAAATGAACAGATTTGGTGTGCCCAAATCAATAGCCCCTTTTTAATACAATGTCATACTACACCATATTTCCCCCTCGGCGAAAATAAACGACGAAGTGGTTTATCAGAAAAAAATAACATATTTACTGTTTACTATAAATAATACTTCAATGTTTTTGCAGGTTTTAATCTGAATCACTTTCATATTGTCTCTCAGCTTCGCCGACTGTCATGGACGTTTCTGGTCCCTCGTAGTTTGGTGAGATATAATACTGGGTCGGAAACGTCTGTACAATGGAACATTGTCCTACTGTATAGTCGGTTTCCACATGTTGGCTCTGAGCTGCGACTTTCTTGATTGAAGATACAATATTGAGACTTATTTTTGATTTGAGTTTGTTTAATCAGCTGTCTTTTTTTGTTTCGTGAAGGTGCTGTAGACGAGGAAGTTGTTGGAGGGCATGTTTGGACAGACGCTAATGATTCGTCTGATTCCGTGATTGATGGATAAGATCTTTTTCTTTTTAATGGCTGTATTGCGGCAGATGCTTTGGTAGCGGCTTTCCTTTTGGTCTTGAGGGTGGCTCCGCAATTACAATTGATGTCAATGGGAGCTCCATTGGCGGCGCGAAATCACTTAGATTTTCTGAGGGTGGCTGCGGTGGTGCTGGTACTACTGTTCTTTTGTGTTTTGTCGGCATTCTCACTCTCAGTGCTCTCGTAACATTAGAATGAATGTTTTATACAGCACTGGCATCATCGGCGATCTTTCGATGTTTCATTCTCTTAATTCCCTCTAACTTCTTCCTTGCCTCTTTCGCATGTTGGTTTATTAATTCCTCCGTTATTTTTCCGGAGGGTACTTTTGGTCTCCTATTTTCGTAAATTTGGAGATCCGTTTGGCGCTCTGCTTTAGTCTCAAATTTCGCCAAATCAGAGGTCTTCTAGTCCTTGGTTTTTTCTTGGCTAATTTGTCTGATAAAGATGTTTCTGTCCGTGGCACTGCAGACCAACATCAGGATGACTTGGCACTCTAGACTCCTTCTCTGGGTCGGCGTTCTTTCTCCGGGTTGCATCTTTGCTCAGTTTGTCCCTGTTGTGTTCCAGCTCTGTGTCGCTTCTGGCGTCTACATCCCAATTTTCTTCAGAAATTAGTTCCTCCCAACGGACTGTCTCCAAAACTAAATATTTATTCAAAATACGTTTATACGTGAGGCTATTAGAATCAGGTTTCGTTCAAATATTACTTAACGGAGTATTGGCTTTTTTGCCGAAGACTGCTTCAAATGGTGATATATTTATTGTCTTTTGTCGACATATACGTAGCTGGTAAACTACAGAATTTATCGATGCTTTTAAGTTAAACTGCTTTTGCGCCGCCATTTTAATTGAAGCTAAGCGATTCTTGATTGTTTGAATTAGCCTGTCAACGAGTCCAATTGCTCTGTGATCGTGTATTGGTGCTTCAATTAATTTTATATTATTTTGACTACAAAATGCTTTAATTTGAATACCAGTTTGGCATCGCGCTTGGTCGAATCTAATTGAACGTGGTATTCCGTGTAGCAAAACATATTCTTATAGAAATTTTAAAATGTTGTCTGCGTTAGCTCTATCAAATACCTCCACTGTCGGAAATTTAGAAAATCGGTCTATACAAGCAAGGAAGTAAACTTCTTGATTTTTTTCATTATAAATGGGTCCGCCAAAGTCAGTTTGAATTTCTTCATTTGATACTTTGCATAACTTTAATGGTGCCCATTTGTTTGCAGGAATAATAGACTTTAAATTTTTACCGATTTTGAAACAGGGATTGCACTTTGCTGTTTTTGATATTATGTCCCGATGCATGTATGGCCACCATGCATGTGTCGCCATGTCTGTCAGTCCAGAGCTGCCTGGGTGTGTTGAGTGAATTGCCTCCACGTAGGCTTCTTTGATCGAATGTGGTATGGCTATCCTGTCATCGATGCACACGCATCCATTCTTGACGTGCATGTCCTTCCAGAAAGTATGAATGTACGGCAAAATCTGCTTGCATCTATCCTCATTTTCCGTCAGGATGCAGTCTCTTATCTCTTTAAGGATTGCGTCCTTGGTCGAGAGGCTGGCCATTAGAGTGCTTGAAACAATTTTAGATAGCGCAAAATTGAAGGCATCTATGTACAGATCATCAGTAGAGGGCGACGTGACCGTTGTGGTATCGGTGTTGGGTGTTGAGGGTGTTGCTTGTACCGCGGGAGCCGTTGATGGACCTGCCTCGTCCGCGAATCTGACCTTTGAGGGTGTTGACTGCTTTACTTGCATTAGGGTTTCGTCGTCACAGTTGGACATCATGAGTACGATTTGAAATTTGTATGCGATTCTTTGAAAATTATTCAAATTATTGGGCAACTGATTTGTAGAACGATTCAAGGCAAAAAGCGAGTGTGGAATAATGGTTGTCTCGATTTGGAGATTAGAATTTGAGTTATTTGGTGCTAATTTGCTAATTGTATTATCATTTTCCGTAATCGCAGAATATTCTGGATTTCGGGTTGCGAATTCACTGCCTAATTTGTTAATGGAATTTGGGGTATTTGAGGCTTGTTTTAGAAGTGGATTTTGCGCTGCAAAATTGATGTAATTCTCTGCATTTAATAAGAAGCGTTTTGCGCAGCGCTTAATCACGTCCAATTTAGCAACTATGAATAGTTCGTCATATGCAGATATATATTAACAGCTTTTTGTTGTGGGTCGCGAGATATATAGTCAACAAGTCCCATTTTTGAACCAGGTAGATGATGGATCGTGAAGTCAAAAGGTAGTAGTCTATATACCCAACGTGTTAGACGACTATTGTAGGATTTGTTAGCCCTATTTTCTCTCATTATCGAAAGTAAAGCTCTATGATCAGTTTTTACGGTGAATGGTTTGCCGTATAAACAATATTTGAAATGTTCGATAGACCAAACAACACCTCGACTCGAGTTCATTGATGCTATATCTATCTTCTACAGAATTCCAAAATCGCGATGCAAAAGCCACAGTGTGCCAACCGTTTGCTGTTCGTTGTTCTAATGCACAACCCAAACCTTTACGTGAAGCGTCACATTTTATACGTGTTTCTAAGTCCGGGTTAAAATGCTTATTTTCAGTTGTTTCAGCAATCTTCGCTTTTATCAATTTGAATTGTTCTTCGTGTTCGTCGGTTCAAAGAAACTTTGTATTTTGCTTAAGTAGTGGTCTAAGTGGAAAACATAATTGTGACAGATTAGGAATAAATTTTCCCAGTTGGTGAACTGATCCCATAAAAGATCGGAGTTTTTTTAAGATTTGTAGGTGAAGATAATTTTTCGATTGCATCTTTTTTATTCGATATTGGTGTTATGGCTGTTTGTGTGATGCTATGTCCAAGCCATTCAATTTTATCTTTTGCAAAATGAGATTGATTCGAAGGTTTTTCTGATCTAATTTCATCAGATTTTCGAACAAGATCGAGAGGTTGTTCAATTTCACCTCTACTTACTATCAGTATATCGTCAAAAAACAGAATGTAATATTTAGGCCGGTGAGTGTACAATCAATTGCTTTCTGAAATTCGGCTGGCATATCCGTTAGGCAGTAAAACCCCGTTTTAAAACGATAAGTGCTGGTCATATCTCCGCTTACGAGATTGAATTTACAATGGCGGGCCGTATCATTGTGTAAGTTTAATTGACTATACGCGTATTGCAAATCAAGTGTCGTGAAATAAGCTGTCTCTTGCGGTGCGGTTGACAGTGATTGTGAAATCGTTTGAATTAGCGAATCGATATTGGGCATCTGATATTTGTTTTTTTGGATAGCTTTTTTCAAAATTTTGGAATCTAATGCAATTTTGATTGACAGATCTTTTTTGACTGTCTGTAAATGACAGTCTGTATATTTGTTTTTGTGGACAGCTTTATTCAAATTTTTTGAAACTAATGCAATTTTGATTGATTGATCTTTTTTGACTGTCTGTAAATGACAATCTGTATTTACAATTGTTATCGTCATATCTTGCAGTGCAATAGGCGATGTGTTAACATTTTCTACGGTTGCTACAAAATTATCGTCCGAAGAATTGTAGTCAGAATGGAATTGTTCATTATAATTTAAATAATTAACATTTTTATTTTCAGAATGTGTGTTTTGTTCTGATGTTTCAGCATTTTCTACATTGTTGATGCGATTACCTTGACGAGAGTTTCGTGAATTGTTTAACTTTGTCCGACATACCTGGGCGAAATGGTTGAGACACATCGCCTTGGCAAACATGGCATTGTGTTGTAGTCCAAGCCTGACCACATCCTCTACACTGACCAACCGTTGCTCGATTGACTGCTACTCTCCCCGGCTGATTTCCGCGTGCACCCGCCCCGCGAAATCTATTGAAGGGTTGTATTGCATTTACCGTACTACCAGCTGCGTTGTTGTTGTTGTTTGAGGAAATTCTCTGTTGATTCTGATGTCCCATTTCCATGTTTTACAGCTATACTAAGTGCTCTTTCCGGGTCAACTGTGTCGCGAAGGAGTTCGCGTTGGATGTCGTCGTCCAACATGTTTGTGATGAAGATATCTCTGATTATGACCTCTTCTTGATTTTCGAAGTCGAAATTTTCAGCCAATTCTTTCAAAACACTGTAGAATTGCTCGACTGTTTCGCCTTTTTTCTGCTTTCTTTAGTAGAACACATATCGATCAAATGTGATATTTCTAGGACAAATAAAAGCTATCTCCATCAATTCCCAGAGCTTGAGGGTAGTGAGATCGTAGATGTTATCATGTGGGAATTTTTGTATTAGGAGACGTCTCCCCTCTGTTACGATGCTAAGATACAAAAGTGAAACACATTTTTGGTCACAGAGATGCCATGGTCGTTCTCCGCATAAGACACCTGCCTCCGTTATCTTTTGACATTTCAAGTCCCATTGGAGTTTGAATTGGCTATTTCTTATTTGTCCATCTCTTTCTGTTTCCTCTGTCGCATCTTCAATTGCCATCTCGTACTTCGGTTCAGCTGGTAGTCGTACCATTGTGGGTTTCGGTTGGAGAAGTGTATCTAGTGTGATGTTTTCACGGGCAAGAATGGCGAGTTTTACTTGAATACGCCACTTTTCCCATTCTATAGGAGGGTCCGAAGTTGGTCGTTCCCAAAATGGCTCTATCGACAACGGTGTTTTTTGAGATTCGCGAGCTGGCTGCGCCATGTCATACAAATTTCGTTACTGTAGTCGAAGTGAATAAGCGGTGCCAAAACACAGGATTTTTGGTTCTCAATTATATGCTATTTCGCGGAGCGAATTCGCTATTAAATTTGAAATATGAGATTTCGTTTTCCTGGATGCTAAGTACGCTTGCAATTGGCGGCACGATTGTACCTATAGTTTATAGATTTGTATTTCGCTTAGCGAATTACCACTATGAGTTGTTTGAATACAATTGAGTTTTTGGCGGAGCGGAATTGAGATTAAAGAGCGGCAACTAAACTTGAATTACGAATTGAGCAGAATGAGGAAATCAAAAATAAATAAATTTGATCAACAGTTTGATCACAACAAAATATCTCCAAACGCGGCAACTCAAATCACAAGATTACATGAACAGACAGGATTTTCTGACAAATTTTGTAAACAAATTAAATAAACGTGAAATATGAAGGTTTGATCTTCAAACAGGAAATTGACAATGGAAATTTGAACTAGATTAAAACAAATTGAACTAAATTAAAATAACTTAAAATTAAACAGATTTGGTGTACCCAAATCAATAGCCCCTTTTTAATACAATGTCATACTATACCACAAGTTGTAAAGATAGCATTCACAGCACAACTGAATCAGTTAAATAAACATACAAAACAGTATTTATAATTTAAATTATCCGAAAATATTAGTGGAATTTCTCTATGGCTTGGTAAGAAATAGGCGAGATAATGTTTTAATGCAATATGTTCATGCCAGTCCTTGATCACTTTTTCTCACGTTGTGAGTTTTTTATGTGTCTATTTTTTTTGTATTTTGTGTTCATATTGACGAACGTTTTGTCACATGTAGCATTGAAGTGCCTTGGAGTGTGACTGGACCCAAAATTGCGTCATCAACGTAGTTTAACTTCAGTTCATAATCCTTTAGAAATATGTGCAGTGCAATTGATGCTATATTTGTACACCCAGGTACTCAAAACTCATGTTAAATTTACTCAAGGAGTTTTAGATGCACCACTAGTGTCCCTGTAATGAACCCCCCCCCCCACTGGCTTCTCACTAATGCCCCCCAGTGTCCCAGAGAAAGTCCCCTAGTGAATTTTCAATGTCTACTATAAAGTGATGAGACACTGGTGGTCCACTATTATCGTGCGTCGGAAAAGTACCGATCACTGGTGGAGACATACAGTAGTGGACACCCAACGCAAGTGGCCACTCATCCATATCCATATCCTTAAATTTCATATAGAGTTTATTTTTTATACTCAGTTTTTTTAAAAAATAAAATCGGAACTGAGGCGACAGAATTGTTAATTGTTTCACAGCTTTCACAAAAAAAGCGACAAAGCCTCTTAATTCACATAAATTCTGACACGAAATTAGAACCACATTTAAACAGTTGCAGTGGAGGTTTTATTCCGAATTATTTGGAAATTTCAACGGTGTAAACGAGTTGATCAACTCAGATCAATCACTCTCACAGGAAATATTAAAAAAAATAAAATAAATCGGGGATCTTTTCCATCTGTGCCCACCCCCCCCCCCCCCACTTAATTATTGCATATTTTTTGCAACCCCAGACGCATGTGACAATTTTCTACATTAAAACTTTCGATGTAATTGCTCGTGATTTGTAACTAGGACGCCATGTGCATTATGTAATTGAGGGATACAACAGAAAAGATCGTACATCTTGTACAAGTCTTACCTTTTTCTCCTTACCTTCCACATTTTATAGCGTTCACAGTTCAATCCGGCTTCATACTCTTAAATAGTTTCTGTTCGTCAGGTTTTGTTTACTACGAGGATAAAATAGATGACTGATGGAGGAATTTATTCAAAACCGGATGAAATAGGATAAGGTAATATCCCGGGTCGAGGTTTTAGGGTGAATTTTCGTAAGAAATGCGGTGAATGCGGTGAATTTTCGTAAGAAATGCGGTGATTGCGGTGAATGCGGTGAAAAAAAATAATTCACCGCTTTTCACCGCATTTCTTACAAAAATTCACCGCATATGGTTTCCAAAGTTTACTTACTCAATCTGATTAAAATTCACAAGAAATAACAAAGACCTAAGTGACAGTTGGCGCAGTGGAATAAGCTTACGAAGGCATGCAGGAGGTCAGAGGTTCGAAAAAGAGGTTCGAAAAAGGTTCATTCACCGCAAAAAGATGTAAGAAATACGCGGTGAAAATTATTTTTTTCACCGCATTTCACCGCATTTCTTACGAAAATTCACCACCAAACCTCGACCCGGGATGAATAGGAAAAAAGTGCAAAGAAACTCTGGGGAGTTAAGTTCCTTTCTTCCATGTCAGTCAGAGTTCTGTGTTTTCATCAATCCACTTCCTCCAAGTGAGTTACTTCCTGAAGCTAAAAAAAGTCAGTGAAAACTACAGTGATAATCAGACATAATAAAAACAAAACTGAAATCCTTGTTCCCTGGCAAACACACACAAGCACACACTGAGGTAAAGAGAAACGAACGTAAATACGTTCTTTCCTCATTGTACCTATTTTCATGCTACTTTTAAAATATCTGTAATATTCTGAGGTTTCTGTGAACGAACACTGGTAGCACTTTTTTATTATTCAGACCACTTTCAAACAATTTAATTTCTTGAAACTAACAACCGAGATTTGCAAATAAACACACAAAAATATATTTCCGTGTATCTAAGTATATCTAACAGACCTACACCAGATTTAAATATTTTTCAGTTATTGTGTAAATTTTTTGAAACCAATTTTAATCTTAGGAAAAGTAGGTAGCGCAAAAAATTCATGTGCAAATCACCGGTCGAGATTTCGGCAGAAAATTAATGTAATAATTGCGTTGAATCTCTTCTTATTTTTTTCAATGCACCGCGCTTGCGTCTTTAGCAAAGATTGTATGTAAGAACTGTCGTTTTTAACAATGAGCTGCTGGAAGATTTGCGTTTTTTACCAGTGAAATTTAAAATTTTTTACCGCATTCAACGGAATTCTTGCGTACCCGGGTTTGAACTTCTGACTTCAAGCATGTCCGCCACATCAGAATAAACTTTGCCAACTATCAGTTACTTCTGTGATATTTCTTCAAAATGGAACCCCAGTCAGTCCACTTTAGGGAAAAAATATGAAGTGAAATTCTGTAAATTTTGCGGTTTTTAGCTGTGAAAATTTTTAAGATTAGCTATTTTTTAGCGGTAATTTCTTTCCACCTCTTAAGCAAAAAATCAAATTAATTCACGTGAATTAGTTCCGCAACAGCTCTCAGTTGCGTTGCCCTGTTGATTGCACTTCCTGTTATGTTCGTTCAATACTTTTGTTATTAAAGATCTGCAGAGATCATCCATGCAAATGGTCTGGAACAACACTTCACTCTGGCCAATGGTCTGGAACTCGTCTGGACAATGGTCTGATACTTGTCTGATCAGAGGTCATTTCGGTCTGAAAATCATCTCATCACAGACAACTTCGAGCTGACAATGAACATCGAGCGCACACTAGTCTGTTCAGAGGTCACTTTGGTCTGGGACGGTCTGATCCCCGGGTTTGGTACTCGACTTATGAAAAGGGCATGCTCTACCAAAAAATGGTATGAAAAGACCATGCTGGACCCAAACGGCCCATGAAAAGACTTTAGTTGGACCTAATCATTCAACTAGACTTTGGCTCGACCAAACTTTTTGATGCTTGACTTTACCTCGACCTAAAAGGTTCATGCTTAACCCGAAAAACTTACATTTGCACTGAAAATTGGCCTTTGCTTATACTGTAGTCAACGGGTTTTACTGTTCCAGTTTTTCAATGTCTCTCATTTTTTCTTAAAAAAACGAACATTGCTACTATAAATAAATTTGAAACAACAAATTTTAGAATCAAATGAACTAAATCATAACACAATAAACTCATTGCTGAAGAAATGTCGATTGTTAGAGCTTTGTAAACAAGTTGAGTTCAGCCAAACAAATTCGCTACATTGGTTAATTGCGAAAACTAAATTATCTTAAGAATTAAAATTTATCAAGATTTTTTTAACGTAATTCCACCTGTTTTTCGAAGGTGGACTGCTTGTTGCGACGCTGGTTTTATGTTGCTAAAAGATGTTACACATCATCTACAAAAGAATTATAGAAAAGTTAACTGTTATTAATACCACAAAATGCGATCCTGAACTCATGAGAAGACCATGCTCGACCTATTAAAAGACCATGCTCGACCTTCATTTGCTATGAAAAGATATCTGGACAATAAAAAGACTTTACCTCGACTTTAGTTAGGGGCTGGATTGTGTATTTATAGTCAATATTGGACCCCACTACTAGAATTATAAAGTGTTTTCATAAGCCGAAGTCTAAACCTGGGTCAGAGGTCACACTTGTCTGGGACGGTCTGATCAGAGGCAATTACGAAAGCGGCCTCAACCTGGGCACCGCTTGAAAAAAAGATCACCCCCAAAAACCGCAACTTCTGCAACTAATTACCACATTCACTGCTATTTCAGTGGTACCAACAAGCAGCTTAACAATAGCAGGAGAACGTTTGCGTTTTCTAAACCTATTCTTTCATTTGAAACACAACAAATCAGCAAGTGTAAGGACGTTCGACAGTGAGCCATTGATTATAAACAAATTTAAGAACATATATGAATCGCAACGTGTTTCAGGCAGAGCTTGCAGGCGGAAGTAGGCACTGTATGTCCAAGAAAAATGCACAAGGAGGCGTCGTGCTTTCAAAATTACATTGTCTTGAATAACGCACGAAAGTCTCAACATGAGTGCAAGACAGTGTGGTGAACGAACGAACGTCTGGACATGAACGCACGAAACTCTGAACATGATCGAGAAAAAGTCTGGTTATGAACGCACAAAAGTCTTATGAGCGCGCGGTAGTCCGGACAAGAAAACACAAAAGACTGGAAACGGACACACAAACGTCTGGAGATGGATGAAGGAAAGTTTGGGTTAGGACAAACGAAGGTCTGTACATTAAAACATAAAACTCTGAATATGAAAAAAAGATAGCCTGGAAAATGCACAAAAACTTGGACAAGCACGCACGATAGTCTGATGAACGCTTGGAATTCTTGACGTTAACGCGCGGTAGACTGAAGAGGAACGCACGAAATTCTACTGAACCCACGAAAGTCTAGACAAGAACATGGGAACATCTGGACATGAGCGCAAGATCACCTGGAAACGCATGCACGAAATTTGGAACGTGAAGGCACAAAAATCTGAACATGAACGCACGAAAGTCTGGTGAACGCGCGAAAGTCTGGTGAATTGATGGAAGTTCGGTTTTTCAAAACTATTTAGGCAAATATGTCCCAAACCCTTTACGAAAAACTTACTTTTTTTTCGAGACCCGCCAGTACAAGCAAAAACATCCAGAAAATCTATATCAAAAACTGTTTCTCCAGACATGTTATATTAATCGTTTTAATTTCACGTAAATCTGAAATAATTCATGGCAAATTAATTCAATTACAAAACCCCTCGACCTGATGAAATAACACTTTTTAATGATGAAATAGGCAAAATGAGTTTTTTTATTAGATGGACGGACAAAAATCACGTGAATGCCCCGGACAAGAATCTGGAGAAGAACGAACAAAAACTTGTTAGACGCACCAATCTGTGTTAAACGCACAAAATTCTGGTCATGAATTCTGACAACTCCGACAACTAATCAACGCATTCACGGCCATTACCACATTTTTAGTGATTTATAGCGTTAACAACGTTTTCTGGTTACCAAAAAGCAGCTTAAAAATGACAGGAGAAGGTTTGCTCTTTCTAAGCTTATTCATTCATTTGGTACACAACAAATCAGCAAGTATAAGGCCGTTTCACGGTAAGCCCTTAATCATTAGCAAGTTATAGAACATATCTGAGTCCCAACGTGTTCCAGGTATAAGCGCAGGCAGACACAACTAAGTACAGTATATCTAAAAAGAACGCTCGAGGGAGCGTCTTACTTTCGAACCAACCTAGGCTACCAAAAATGCACGAAAGGCTGAACATGAATGCAGGAAACTGTGGTGAACGAACGAGAGTCTGGAAAATGAAGGCTCGAATCTGTGAAAATGGAAGCACGAAAGACTGCTGAACGCTCAAAAATCAGGACAAGAAAGCACAAATTTCTTAACATTAACGCGCGGATGTCCGAACATCAACGCAAGAAAGAATCTCGAAAGCACGAAAGTCTTGACTTAAACGCACGAAGTACGGTAGTCGAATGAACGTACGGTAGTCTGACCATAAACTCACGAGAGACTGCAAATGAACGAACGACTGACCCACAACGGACAAAAGTCTGCTGACCGCAAGAAAGTCATGACGTGAACACACAAAAGTCTGACCAATAAGGGACGAAAGTCTGATGACCGCAAGAAAGTCATGACATGAACACACAAAAGTCTGTATATGGAAGCACAAAACTCATGAACGTCAACGCAAAATAGTCTGGCGAATGCACTTAAAGGTGGACATGTACGCAGGAAAGTATGATGAATGCATGGAAGTCCAGCAATGAACGCGGATTGACCGAACATGATCGCAAAAACATCCGGACTTGAATGTACGAAATTCGGAACATGAGCGGATGAAATTCTTATCATAAACGCTCTAGAATCTGGTGAACGCAAGATAGTCTGGAGAATGCCTGGAAACTTGGAAAAGCATGCAAAAAATTCCGATGAAAGCACGGAAGTCTGAAAGTCAAGAAACGATAGGCTGAAAATGAACGTAAAAAAATCTGGAGAAGACAAGAAAGTCTGACAATCAACGCAGGATTGCCATGACATGAGCTCACGAACATCTGAAACTGAATGCACGATGATCGGACTTCAACGCACGAAAATCTGATGAACGCAGAAAATTATGAACACGAAGAAACATCAATTGCACATGAACGCTCGAAAGTCTGCTGAACTCACAAACTTTTGGACATGAACAAACGAAAGACTGATCAAGAACGGACGAAAATCTGCTGACCGCAACAAAGTCATGGCACGAACACAAAAAAGTCTGTATATGGAAGCACAAAACTCTGAACATTAAGGCAAAATAGTCTGGCGAATGCCCTCAAAGGTGGATATGCACGCAGGAAAGTATGATGAATGCACGAGACTCCAGCAATGAACGCTGATTGACCTAAAATGATCGCACAAACATGTGGACTTGAATTTACAAAATTCGGAACATGAACGCAGGAAATTCTTATCATAAACGCAGGAGAGTCTACTGAACGCAAGATAGTCTGGAGAAAACCCGGAAACTTGGAAATGCAAGGAAAAAAAATCTGATGAAAGCACGGAAGTCTGAACGCCAAGAAACGATAGATTAAAAATGAAGGTACAAAAGTCTGGAGAACACGAAATTCCGACAGTGAACGCAGGATTGCCTTGACATGAGCGCGCGAACGTCTGAACCTGAATGCACGATGATCGGACATCAACGCACAAAACTCTGCTGAATTCACAAAATTTTGGACATGAACACACGAAAGACTGACCAAGAACAGACGAAATTCTGCTGACCGCAAGAAAGTCATGACATGAACACACAAAAGTCTGTATATGGAAGCACAAAACTCTGAATATTAATGCAAAAAAGTCTGGCGAATGCCCTTAAAGGTGGATATGCACGCAGGAAAGTATGATGAATGCACGGAAGTTCAGCAATGAACGCGGATTGACCGAACATGATTGCGCAAACATCTGATCTTGAATGTACAAAATTTGGAACATGAACGCATGAAATTCTTATCCAAAAAGCACGAGAGTCTTGAGAACGTAAGATAGTCTGGAGAATGCCCGGAAGCTTGGAAATGCATGCATAAAAGTCTGATGAAAGCACGGAAGTCTGAACTCCAAGGCACGATAGGTTGAAAATGAACGTACAAAAGTCTGGAGAACACAAGAAAGTCTGACAATGAACGCAGGATTGCCATGACATGAGCGCACGAACGTCTGAACCTGAACGCATGATGATCGGACATCAACCCATAAACGTCTGATGAACCCACAAAATTATGAACATAAAGAAACATCAATTGAACATGAACGCTCGAAAGTCTGCTGAACTCACAGTTTTTTGGACATGAACACACGAAAGACTGACCAAGAAGGAACGAAAGTCTGCTGACCGCAAGAAAGTCATGACGTGAACACACAAAAGTCTTTATATCGAAGCACAAAACTCTGAACATTAATGCAAAATAGTCTGGCGAATGCCCTTGAAGGTGGACATGCACGCAGGAAAGTATGATAAGTGCACGGAAGTCTAGCAATGAACGCGGATTGACCGAACATGATTGCACAAACATCTGCTCTTGAATGTACGAAATTCGGAACATGAACGCATGAAATTCTTATCCAAAACGCACGAGTCTTGAGAACGTAAGATAGTCTGGAGAATGCCCGGAAACTTTGAAATGCATGCAAAAAAGTCTGATGAAAGCACGGAAGTCTGAACGCCAAGGCAGGATAGATTGAAAATGAACGTACAAAAGTCTGGAGAACACAAGAAAGTCTGACAATGAACGCAGGATTGTCATGACATGAGCGCACGAACGTCTGAACCTGAATGCATGATGATCGGACATCAACGCACGAATGTCTGTTGAACGCACCAAATTATGAACATGAAGCAACATCAATTGAACATGAACGCTCGAAGGTCTGCTGAACGCACAGTTTTTTAGACATGAACACACGAAAGGCTGACAAAGAACGGACGAAAGTCTGCTGACCGCAAGAAAGTCATGACATGAACACACAAAAGTCTGTATATTGAAGCACAAAATTCTGAACGTTAACGCAAAATAGTCTGGCGAATGCCCTTTAAGGTGGACATGCAGGCAGGAAAGTATGACGAATGCACGGAAGTCTAACAATGAACGCGGATTGACCAAACATGATCGCACAAACATCTGGACTTGAATGTACGAAATTCGGAACATGAACGCATGAAATTCTTATTATAAAGGCGTGAGAATCTGGTGTACGCAAGATAGTCTGGACAATTCCCTGAAAATTGGAACAGCATGCAAAGAAGTCTGATGAGAGCGCGGAAGTCCGAAAGCCAAGAAACGATAGGCTGAAAATGAACGTACAAATGTCTGGAGAACACAAGAAAATCTGACAATGAACGCAGGATTGCCTTGACATGAGCGCACGAACGTCTGAACCAGAATGCACGATGATCGGGCATCAGCGAACGAAATTCTGATGAACGCACAAAAATATGAACAGGGAGAAACATCAATTGAACATGAACGCTCGAAAGTCTGCTGAACTCACAAACTTTTGGACATGAACACACGAAAGACTGACCAAGAAGGGACGAAAGTCTGCTGACCGCAAGAAAGTCATGACATGAACTCACAAAAGTCTGTATATTGAAGCACAAAATTCTGAACGTTAACGCAAAATAGTCTGGCGAATGCCCTTTAAGGTGGACATGCAGGCAGGAAAGTATGATGAATGCACGGAAGTCTAACAATGAACGCGGATTGACCAAACATGATCGCACAAACATCTGGACTTGAATGTACGAAATTCGGAACATGAACGCATGAAATTCTTATCAAAAAGGCGTGAGAATCTGGTGCACGCAAGATAGACTGGACAATTCCCTGAAAATTGGAAAAGCATGCAAAGAAGTCTGATGAGAGCGCGGAAGTCTGAAAGCCAAGAAACGATAGGCTGAAAATGAACGTAAAAAAGTCTGGAGAACACAAGAAAGTCTGACAATGAACGCAGGATTGCCTTGACATGAGCGCACGAACGTCTGAACCAGAATGCATGATGATCGGGCATCAGCGAACAAAAGTCTGATGAACGCATAAAATTATGAACAGGGAGAAACATCAATTGAACATGAACGCTCGAAAGTCTGCTGAACTCACAAACTTTTGGACATGAACACACGAAAGACTGACCAAGAAGGGACGAAAGTCTGCTGACCGCAAGAAAGTCATGACATGAACACACAAAAGTCTGTATATCGAAGCACAAAACTCTGAACATTAATGCAAAATAGTCTGGCGAATGCCCTTGAAGGTGGTCATGCACGCAGGAAAGTATGATGAATGCACGGAATTCCAACAATGAACGCGGATTGACCTAAAATGATCGCACAAACATCTGGACTTGAATGCAAAAAAATTGGATCATGAACATTCGGAAGTCTTAGCATGAACGCACGTGAACGCAAGAAATTTTGGTCTTTGGCCAAAAATCTGGAAAAGTGTGCAAAAAGACTGATGAACGCACGGTTGTCTGGACGCCAAGGCACGATACATTGAAAATGAACTCAGGAAAGACTGGAGAACACACGAAAGTCTGGTAATGAACGCGGGATTGTCTGGATATGACCGCACGAACAACTGAATTTGAATGCACAAACTTCGGATTATGAACGCCCGCAATTATTAACATGAACGCAAGCAATTCTGGTGAACTCAAAAGAGAGCCAACAAGAACGCATGAAAGTACTGCAAACGCACGAAAGTCTGATGACCCTACGGTAGTCTGGAAAAGAAGGCATGACAGATTCAAAACGAACGCACAATCATCTGGTTAAAGCACGAAAATCTGGACATGAACTAACGAAACTTTGATTATGAACGCACAAAATCATGAACATGAACGAACAAAAATTGAGCATGAGCAATCGAATGTCTGCTGAACTCACAAACGTTTGGACATGAACTCACGAAAGACTGACCAACAACGGACAAAAGTCTGCTAAGTCCAAGAAAGTTTTGACCTGAACACAAAAAGTCTGTATATGGAAGCACAAAACTCTGAACATTAACGCAAAATAGTCTGGCGAAGGCCCCTAAAGCTAGACTTGCACACAGGAAAGTATGATGAATGCACGGAAGTCTAACAATGAATTCGCATTGTCCGAATATGATCGCACAAACATCTGGACTTGAATGTAAGAAATTTGGAACTTGAATGAATGAAATTCTTATCATAAACGCACGAGAGTCTGGTGAAAGAAAGATAGTCTGGAGAATGCCCGAAAAATTGGAAAAGCATGCAAAGAAGTCTGATGAGAGCACGGAAGTCTGAAAGCCAAGAAATGATAGGCTGAAAATGAACGTACAAAATTCTGGAGAACAAAAGAAAGCCTGATAATCAACGCAGGATTGCCTTGACATGAGCGCACGAACGTCTGAACCTGAATGCACGATGATCGGACATCAACGCACGAAAATCTGATGAACGCACAAAATTATGAACATGAGGAAACATCAATTGAACATGAACGCTCGAATGTCTGCTGAACTCACAAACGTTTGGACATGAACTCACGAAAGACTGACCCACAACGGACGAAAGCCTGCTAAATCCAAGAAAGTTTTGACCCGAACATACAAAAGTCTGTAAATGAAAGCACAAAATTCTGAACATTAACGCTAAATAGTCTGGCGAAGGCCCCTAAAGGTAGACTTGCACGCAGGAAAGTTTGATGAATGCACGGAATGCTAACAATGAACGCGCATTGTCCGAATATGATCGCACAAACATCTGGACTTGAATGTACAAAATTTGGAATTTGAATGCATGAAATTCTTATCATAAACGCACGAGAGTCTGGTGAACGAAAGATAGTCTGGAGAATGCCCGAAAAATTGGAAAAGCATGCAAAG
This sequence comes from Convolutriloba macropyga, assembly GCF_964194025.1. Lineage (NCBI taxonomy): Eukaryota > Metazoa > Xenacoelomorpha > Acoela > Convolutidae > Convolutriloba > Convolutriloba macropyga. The sequence continues at coordinate 4,335,651 of NC_134478.1, read as the reverse complement.
AAGTCTGATAAGAGCACGGAAGTCTGAAAGCCAAGAAACGATAGGCTGAAAATGAACGTACAAAAGTCTGGAGAACACAAGAAAGTCTGACAATGAATGCAGGATTGTCTGGACATGAGCGCACGAACAAGTCAAGTTGAATGCACAAAGTTCGGAATACGAACGCCACAAATTTTTAACATGAACGCACGCAATTTTGGTGAACTCACGAGAGAGCGAGCATGAGCGCATGAAAGTTTTGCAAACGCATGAAAGTCTGATGACCCTACGGTAGTCTGGAAATGAACGTGTGAGAGATTGAAAGCGAACGTACAATTATCTGCTTAAAGCACGAAAGTCTGGACATGAACTAACGAAACTTTGATTTTGAATGCACAAAATCATGAACAAGAACGAACAAAATTTGAGCATGAGCGCTCGAAAGTCTGCTGAACTCACAAACGTTTGGACTTGAACTTACAAAAGACTGACCCAAAAGAGGACAAAGGTCTGCTAAATCCAGAAATTTTTGACCTGAACATACAAAAGTCTGTATATGGAAGCACAAAACTCTGAACATTAACGCAAAATAGTATGGCGAAGGCCCCTAAAGCTAGTCATGCACGCAGAAAAGTATGATGAATGCACGGAAGTATAACATTGAACGCGCATTGTCCGAATATGATTGCACAAACATCTGGACTTAAATGTAAGAAATTTGGAACTTGAATGCATGAAATTCTTATCATAAATGCACGAGAGTCTGGTGAACGAAAGATAGTCTGGAGAATGCCCGAAAAATTGGAAAAGCATGCAAAGAAGTCTGATGAGAGCACGGAAGTCTGAAAGCCAAGAAATGATAGGCTGAAAATGAACGTACAAAATTCTGGAGAACAAAAGAAAGCCTGATAATCAACGCAGGATTGCCTTGACATGAGCGCACGAACGTCTGAACCTGAATGCACGATGATCGGACATCAACGCACGAAAATCTGATGAACGCACAAAACTATGAACATGAGGAAACATCAATTGAACATGAACGCTCGAATGTCTGCTGAAATCACAAAGGTTTGGACATGAACTCACGAAAGACTGACCCACAACGGACGAAATCCTGCTAAATTCAAGAAAGTTTTGACCCGAACATACAAAAGTCTGTAAATGAAAGCACAAAATTCTGAACATTAACGCTAAATAGTCTGGCGAAGGCCCCTAAAGGTAGACTTGCACGCAGGAAAGTATGATGAATGCACGGAAGTCTAACAATGAACGCGCATTGTCCGAATATGATCGCACAAACATCTGGACTTGAATGTACAAAATTTGGAATTTGAATGCATGAAATTCTTATCATAAACGCACGAGAGTCTGGTGAACGAAAGATAGTCTGGAGAATGCCCGAAAAATTGGAAAAGCATGCAAAGAAGTCTGATAAGAGCACGGAAGTCTGAAAGCCAAGAAACGATAGGCTGAAAATGAACGTACAAAAGTCTGGAGAACACAAGAAAGTCTGACAATGAATGCAGGATTGTCTGGACATGGGCGCACGAACAAGTCAAGTTGAATGCACAAAGTTCGGAATACGAACGCCACAAATTTTTAACATGAACGCACGCAATTTTGGTGAACTCACGAGAGAGCGAGCATGAGCGCATGAAAGTTTTGCAAACGCATGAAAGTCTGATGACCCTACGGTAGTCTGGAAATGAACGTATGAGAGATTGAAAGCGAACGTACAATTATCTGCTTAAAGCACGAAAGTCTGGACATGAACTAACGAAACTTTGATTTTGAATGCACAAAATCATGAACAAGAACGAACAAAATTTGAGCATGAGCGCTCGAAAGTCTGCTGAACTCACAAACGTTTGGACATGAACTTACAAAAGACTGACCCACAAGAGGAGAAAGGTCTGCTAAATCCAGAAATTTTTGACCTGAACATACAAAAGTCTGTATATAGAAGCACAAAACTCTGAACATTAACGCAAAATAGTATGGCGAAGGCCTCTAAAGCTAGTCATGCACGCAGAAAAGTATGATGATTGCACGGAAGTATAACATTGAACGCGCATAGTCCGAATATGATTGCACAAACATATGGAATTGAATGTACGAAATTCGGAACATGAACGCATGAAATTCTTATCATAAACGCACGAGAGTCTGGTGAACGCAAGATAGTCTGGAGAATGCCCGGAAAATTGGAAAAGCATGCAAAGAAGTCTGATGAGAGCGCGGAAGTCTGAAAGCCTAGAAACGATAGGCTGAAAATGAACGTAGAGAGTTCTGGAGAACACAAAAAAGTCTGACAATCAACGCAGGATTGCCTTGAGATGAGCGCACGAACGTCTGAACCTTAATGCACGATGATCGGAGACCAACGCACGAAAATCTGATGAACGCACAAAATCATGAACATGAAGAAACATCAATTGCAAATGAACGCTCGAAAGTCTGCTGAACTCAGAAACGTTTGGACACGAACTCACGAAACACTGACCCACAACGGACAAAAGTCTGCTAAATCCAAAAAGTTTTTGACCTGAACACACAAAAGTCTGTATATGGAAGCACAAAACTCTGAACATTAACGCAAAATAGTCTGGCGAAGGCCCCTAAAGGTAGACTTGCACGCAAGAAAGTATGATGAATGCACGGAAGTCTAACAATGAACGCGCATTGTCCGAATATGATTGCACAAACATATGGAATTGAAAGTACGAAATTCGGAACATGAACGCATGAAATTCTTATCATAAACGCACGAGAGTCTGGTGAACGCAAGATAGTCTGGAGAATGCCCGCCAAATTGGAAAAGCTTGCAAAGAAGTCTGATGACAGCACGGAAGTCTGAAAGCCAAGAAACGATAGGCTGAAAATGAACGTAGAAAAGTCTGGAGAACACAAGAAAGCCTGACAATCAACGCAGGATTGCCTTGACGTGAGCGCACGAACGTCTGAACTTGAATGGGCGATGATCGGACATTAACGCACGAAAATCTGATGAACGCACAAAATCATGAACATGAAGAAACATCAATTGCAAATGAACGCTCGAAAGTCTGCTGAACTCAGAAACGTTTGGACACGAACTCACGAAAAACTGACCCAAAACGGACAAAAGTCTGCTAAATCCAAAAAGTTTTTGACCTGAACACACAAAAGTCTGTATATGGAAGCACAAAACTCTGAACATTAACGCAAAATAGTCTGGCGAAGGCCCCTAAAGGTAGACTTGCACGCAAGAAAGTATGATCAATGCACGGAAGTCTAACAATGAACGCGCATTGTCCGAATATGATTGCACAAACATATGGAATTGAAAGTACGAAATTCGGAACATGAACGCATGAAATTCTTATCATAAACGCACGAGAGTCTGGTGAACGCAAGATAGTCTGGAGAATGCCCGCCAAATTGGAAAAGCATGCAAAGAAGTCTGATGACAGCACGGAAGTCTGAAAGCCAAGAAACGATAGGCTGAAAATGAACGTAGAAAAGTCTGGAGAACACAAGAAAGCCTGACAATCAACGCAGGATTGCCTTGACGTGAGCGCACGAACGTCTGAACTTGAATGGGCGATGATCGGACATTAACGCACGAAAATCTGATGAACGCATAAAATTATGAACATGAGGAAACATCAATTGAACATGAACGCTCGAATGTCTGCTGAACTCACAAACGTTTGGACACGAACTCACTAAAGACTGACCTACAACAGACAAAAGTCTGTTAAATCCAAGAAATTTTTGACCTGAATACACAAAAGTCTGTATATGGAAGCACAAAACTCTTAACATTAACGCAAAAATAGTCTGGCAAAGGACCCTAAAGGTAGACTTGCACGCAGGAAATTATGATGAATGCACGGAAGTCTAACAATGAATTCGCATTGTCCGAATATGATCACACAAACATCTGGACTTGAATGTACAAAATTCGGAACATGAACGCATGAAATTCTTATCATAAACGCACGAGAGTCTAATGAACGCATGCTAGTCTGGAGAATGCCCGGAAAATTGGAAAAGTATGCAAGGAATTCTGATGAGAGCACGGAAGTCTGAAAGCCAAGAAACGATAGGCTGAAAATGAACGTACAAAATTCTGGAGAACAAAAGAAAGCCTGAAAATCAACGCAGGATTGCCTTGACATGAGCGCACGAACGTCTGAACCTGAATGCACGATGATCGGACATCAACGCACGAAAATATGATAAACGCACAAAATTATGAATATGAGGAAACATCAATTGAATATGAACGCTCGAATGTCTGCTGAACTCACAAACGTTTGGACATGAACTCACGAAAGACTGACCCACAACGGACAAAAGTCTGCTAAATCCAAGAAAGTTTTGACCTGAACACACAAAAGTCTGTATATGGAAGCACAAAACTCTACACATTAACGCAGAATAGTCTGGCGAAAGCCCCTAAAAGTAGGCATGCACGCAGGAAATTATGATGAATGCACGGAAGTCTAACAATGAATTCGCATTGTCCGAATATGATCACACAAACATCTGGACTTGAATGTACAAAATTCGGAATATGAACGCATGAAATTATTATCATAAACGCACGAGAGTCTGATGAACGCAAGTTAGTCTGGAGAATGCCCGGAAAATTGGAAAAGCATGCAAGGAACTCTGATGAGAGCACGGAAGTCTGAAAGCCAAGAAATGATAGGCTGAAAATGAACGTACAAATTTCTGGAGAACAAAAGAAAGCCTGATAATCAACGCAGGATTGCCTTGACATGAGCGCACGAACGTCTGAACCTGAATGCACGATGATCGGACATCAACGCACGAAAATCTGATGAACGCACAAAATTATGAACATGAGGAAACATCAATTGAACATGAACGCTCGAATGTCTGCTGAACTCACAAACGTTTGGACATGAACTCACGAAAGACTGACCCACAACGGACAAAAGCCTGCTAAATCCAAGAAAGTTTTGACCCGAACATACAAAAGTCTGTACATGAAAGCACAAAACTCTGAACATTAACGCAAAATAGTCTGGCGAAGGCCCCTAAAGGTAGACTTGCACGCAGGAAAGTATGATGAATGCACGGAAGTCTAACAATGAAAGAGGATTGTCCGAATATGATCGCACAAACATCTAGACTTGAATGTACAAAATTCGGAACATGAACGCATGAAATTCTTATCATAAACGCACGAGAGTCTGGTGAACGCAAGATAGTCTGGAGAATGCCCGGAGAATTGGAAAAGCATGCAAAAAAATTTGACGAGAGCACGGAAGTCTGAAAGCCAAGAAACGATAGGCTAAAAATGAACGTACAAAAGCTCGGAGAACAAAAGAAAGCCTGATAATCAACGCAGGATTGCCCTGACATGAGCGCACGAACGTCTGAATCTGAATACACGATGATCGGACATCAACGCACGAAAATCTGATGAACGCACAAAATTATGAACATGAGGAAACATCAATTGAACATGAACGCTCGAATGTCTGCTGAACTCACAAACGTTTGGACTTGAACTCACGAAAGACTGTCCCACAACGGACAAAAGTCTGCTAAGTCCAAGAAATCTTTGACCGGAACACACAAAAGTCTGTATATGGAAGCACAAAACTCTACACATTAACGCAGAATAGTCTGGCGAAGGCCCCTAAAGGTAAGCATGCACACAGGAAAGTATGATAAATGCACGGAAGTCTAACAATGAATGCGCATTGTCCGAATATGATCAGACAAACATCTGGACTTGACTGTACAAAATTCGGAACATGAACGCATGAAATTCTTATCATAAATGCACGAGAGTCTGGTGAACGCAAGTTAGTCTAGAGAATGCCCGGGAAGTTGGAAAAGCATGCAAAGAAGTCTGATGAGAGCACGGAAGTCTGGACGCCAAGGCACGATAGATTGAAAATGAAAATACAAAAGTCTGGAGAAAACAAGAAAGCGTGACATAGAACGCAGGATTGTCTGGACATGAGCGCACGAACAATTGAACTTGAATGCACAAAGTTCAGATTATGAACGCCCAAAATTCTTAACATGAACGAACGCAAATTTGGTGAACTCACGAGAGAGCGAACATGAGCGCATGAAAATATTGCAAATGCATGAAAGTCTGTTGACCCCACGGTAGTCGGGAAAGGAAGGTACGAGAGATTGAAAACGAACGTACAACTATCTCTTTAAAGCACGAAAGTCTGGACATGAACTAACGAAACTTTGATTATGAACGCACAAAACCATGAACATGAGCGAACAAAATTTGAGCATGAGCACTCGAAAGTCTGCTGAACTCACAAACGTTTGGACATGAACTTACAAAAGACTGACCCACAAGAGGACAAAGGTCTGCTAAATCCAGAAAATTTTTGACCTGAACACACAAAATCTGTATATGGAAGCACAAAACTCTGAACATTAACGCAAAATAGTATGGCGAAGGCCCCTAAAGCTAGTCATGCACGCAGGAAAGTATGATGAATGCACGGAAGTATAACAATGAACGCGCATTGTCCGAATATGATCAGACAAACATCTGGACTTGACTGTACAAAATTCGGAACATGAACGTTTGAAATTCTTATCATAAACGCACGAGAGTCTGGTGAACGCAAGTTAGTCTGGAGAAGGCCCGGGAAATTGGAAAAGCATGCAAAGAAGTCTGATGAGAGCACGGAAGTCTGAACGCCAAGGCACGATAGATTGAAAATGAAAATACAAAAGTCTGGAGAAAACAAGAAAGTGTGACAATGAACGCACGTTTGTCTGGACATGAGCGCACGAACAATTGAACTTGAATGCACAAAGTTCAGATTATGAACGCCCAAAATTCTTAACATGAACGCACGCAAATTTGGTGAACTCACGAGAGAGCGAACATGAGCGCATGAAAATATTGCAAGTGCATGAAAGTCTGTTGACCCCACGGTAGTCGGGAAATGAAGGTATGAGAGATTGAAAACGAACGTACAACTATCTGTTTAAAGCACCAAAGTTTGGACATGAACTAACGAAACTTTGATTATGAACCCACAAAACCATGAACAAGAGCGAACAAAATTTGAGCATGAGCGCTCGAAAGTCTGCTGAACTCACAAACGTTTGGACATGAACTCACGAAAGACTGACCCACAACGGACAAAAGTCTGCTAAATCCAAGAAAGTTTTGACCTGAACACACAAAAACCTGTATATGGAAGCACAAAACTCTACACATTAACGCAGAATAGTCTGGTGAAGGCCCCTAAAGGTAGGCATGCACGCAAGAAAAATTGATGAATGCAGGGAAGTCTCACAATGAATTCGCATTGTCCGAATATGATCACACAAACATCTGGACTTGAATGTACAAAATTCGGAACATGAACGCATGAAATTCTTATCATAAACGCACGAGAGTCTGATGAACGCAAGTTAGTCTGGAGAATGCCCGGAAAATTTGAAAAGCATGCAAGGAACTCTGATGAGAGCACGGAAGTCTGAAAGCCAAGAAATGATAGGCTGAAAATGAACGTACAAAAGTCTGGAGAAAACAAGAAAGCGTGACAATGAACACAGGATTGTCTGGACATGAGCGCACGAACAATTGAACTTGAATCCACAAAGTTCGGATTTTGAACGACCAAAATTCTTAACATGAACGCACGCAATTTTGGTGAACTCAAGAGAGAGCGAACATGAGCGCATGAAAGTATTGCAAATGCATGAAAGTCTCTTGATCCCACGGTAGTCTGGAAATGAAGGTATGAGAGAGTGAAACCGAACGTACAACTATCTGTTTAAAGCACGAAAGTCTGGACATGAACTAACGAAACTTTGATTATGAACGCACAAAACCATGAACAAGAACGAACGAAATTTGAGCATTAGCGCTCGAAAGTCTGCTGAACTCACAAACGTTTGGACATGAACTCACGAAAGACTGACCCACAGCGGACAAAAGTCTGGTAAATCCAAGAAAGTTTTGACCTGAACACACAAAAGTCTGTATATGGAAGCACAAAACTCTGAACATTAATGCAAAATAGTCTGGCGAATGCCCTTAAAGGAGGACATGAACGCAGTAAAGTATGATTAATGGACGGAAGTCCAGCCATGAACGGGGATTGTCCGAAAATGATTGCGCAAACATCCGGAATTGATAGTACGAAATTCGGAACATGAACACATGAAATTCTTATCATAAACGCACGAGAGTCTGGTGAACGCAAGATAGTCTGGAGGAAGCCCGGGAAACTGGAAAAGCATGCAAAAAAGTCTGATGAAAGCACGGAAGTCTGAACGCCAAGGCACGATAGATTGAAAATGAAAATACAAAAGTCTGGAGAAAACAAGAAAGTGTGACAATAAACGCACGATTGTCTGGACATGAGCGCACGAACAATTGAACTTGAATGCACAAAGTTCAGATTATGAACGCCCAAAATTCTTAACATGAACGCACGCAAATTTGGTGAACTCACGAGAGAGCGAACATGAGCGCATGAAAATATTGCAAGTGGATGAAAGTCTGTTGACCCCACGGTAGTCGGGAAATGAAGGTATGAGAGATTGAAAACGAACGTACAACTATCTGTTTAAAGCACCAAAGTCTGGACATGAACTAACGAAACTTTGATTATGAACGCACAAAACCATGAACATGAGCGAACAAAATTTGAGCATGAGCACTCGAAAGTCTGCTGAACTCACAAACGTTTGGACATGAACTCACAAAAAACTGACCCACAACGGACAAAAGTCTGCTAAATCCAAGAAAGTTTTGACCTGAACACACAAAAGTCTGTATATGGAAGCACAAAGATCTACACATTAACGCAGAATAGTCTGGCGAAGGCCCCTAAGGGTAGGCATGCACGCATGAAAGTATGATGAATGCACGGAAGTCTAACAATGAATGCGCATTGTCCGAATATGATCGCACAAAAATCTGGACTTGAATGTACATAAATCGGAACATGAACGCATGAAATTCTTATCATAAACGCACGAGAGTCTGGTGATCGCAATTTAGTCTGGAGAAAGCCCGGGAAATTGGAACAGCATGCAAAGAAGTCTGGTGAGAGCACGGAAGTCTGAACGCCAAGGCACGATAGATTGAAAATGAAGGTACAAAAGTCTGGAGAAAACGAGAAAATCTGACAATTAACGCAGGATTGTCTGGACATGAGCGCACGAACAATTGAACTTGAATGCACAACGTTGAACTTGAACGACCAAAATTCTTAACATGAACGCACGCAAATTTGGTGAACTCAAGAGAGAGCGAACATGAGCGCATGAAAGTATTGCAAATGCATGAAAGTCTGTTGACCCCACGGTAGTCTGGAAATGAAGGTATGAGAGATTGAAACCGAACGTACAACTATCTGTTTAAAGCACGAAAGTCTGGACATGAACTAACGAAACTTTGATTATGAACGCACAAAACCATGAACAAGAACGAACGAAATTTGAGCATTAGCGCTCGAAAGTCTGCTGAACTCACAAACGTTTGGACATGAACTGAGGAAAGACTGACCCACAGCGGACAAAAGTCTGGTAAATCCAAGAAAGTTTTGACCTGAACACACAAAAGTCTGTATATGGAAGCACAAAACTCTGAACATTAATGCAAAATAGTCTGGCGAATGCCCTTAAAGGAGGACATGAACGCAGTAAAGTATGATTGATGGACGGAAGTCCAGCCATGGACGCGGATTGTCCGAAAATGATTGCGCAAACATCCGGAAATGATAGTACAAAATTCGGAACTTGAACACATGAAATTCTTATCATAAGCGCACGAGAGTCTGGTGAACGCAAGATAGTCTGGAGAAAGCCCGGGAAACTGGAAAAGCATGCAAAAAAGTCTGATGAAAGCACGGAAGTCTGAACGCCAAGGCACGATAGATTGAAAATGAAAATACAAAAGTCTGGAGAAAAAAAGAAAATCTGACAATGAACGCAGGATTGTCTGGACATGAGCGCACGAACAATTGAACTTGAATGCACAAAGTTCGGATTTTGAACGACCAAAATTCTTTAAATGAACGCACGCAAATTTGGTGAACTCAAGAGAGAGCAAACATGTGCGCATGAAAGTATTGCAAATGCATGAAAGTCTGTTGACCCCACGATAGTCTGGAATTGAAGGTATGAGAGATTGAAACCGAACGTATAACTATCTGTTTAAAGCACGAAAGTCTGGACAAGAACTAACGAAACTTTGATTATGAACGCACAAAACCATGAACAAGAACGAACGAAATTTGAGCATTAGCGCTCGAAAATCTGCTGAACTCACAAACGTTTGGACATGAACTCGCGAAACACTGACCCACAGCGGACAAAAGTCTGGTAAATCCAAGAAAGTTTTGACCTGAACACACAAAAGTTTTATATGGAAGCACAAAACTCTGAGCATTAATGCAAAATAGTCTGGCGAATGCCCTTAAAGGGGGACATGCACGCAGTAAAGTATGGTTTATGGACGGAAGTCCAGCAATGAACGCGGATTGTCCGAACATGATCGCACAAACATCCGGAACTGATTGCAAGAAATTCGGGACATGAACGCATGAAATTTTTATCATAAACGAGAGTCTGGAGAAAGCCCGGAAACTTGGAGATGCATAAAAAAGTCTGATGAAAGCACAGAAATCTGAACGCCAAGGCACAATAGAATGAAAACGAACGTAAAAAACTCTGGAGAACACAAGAAAGTCTGACAATGAACGCAGGATTGCCTATGACATGAGCTCGCAAACGTCTGAACCTGAATGCACGAAGATCTGACAGCAACACGCGAAATTCTTATGAACGCACAAAATTTTGAACAAGAAGCAACATCAGTTGAACATGAACGCTCAAAAGTATGCTGAACTCACAAACTTTTGGATATGAACACACGAAACACTGACCAAGAACGGACGAAAGTCTGCTGAACGGAAGAAAGTCATGACCTGAACACACCAAAGTCTGTATTTGGAAGCACAAAGCTCTGAATGTGAACGCAAGATGGTCTGGTGAAAGCCCGGAATATTGAACATCTGAAATTTGGACCATGAACGCTGGGAAGTCTTAGCATGAACCCAAGAGAGTCTGGTGCAATGCCCGAAAAGCAGGCAAAAAGTCTGATGCACGCACGGATGTCTGGACGCCAAGGCATGAAATATTGAAGATGAACGCACGAAAGTCTGATAACGAATGCCGGATTGTCTGGACATGAGCGCAAGAACAACTGAACTTGAATGCACAAAGTTCGGATTATGAACGCCTAATATTCTTAACATGAACGCACGCAATTTTGGTGAACTCACGAGAGAGCGAACATGAGCGCATGAAAGTATTGCAAACGCATGAAAGTCTGATGACCCTACGGTAGTCTGGAAATGAAGGCATGAGAGATTGAAAACGCACAAATATCTGTTTAAAGCAAGAAAGTCTTGACATGAACTAACTAAACTTTGATTATGAACGCACAAAATCTCCTCAATTCACAAAGGTTTGGACATGAACGCACAAAGACTAATCAAGAATGGATCAAGTTCTGGTGAACGCTAGAAAATCTTACCAGGAACATACAAATTTCTGTATATAAAAGCACACAAATCTGCAAATGAACGCACGAAATTCTGATAAACGCCCGGAAGTCTTAATAAAAGCCCGATGGATTGAAGATTACCGCATGAAATTCTGGAGAATATACAAAAATCTGATGAAGTGCGCCTTTATGTCTTAAGACCAACGCACGAAGGTATGTGAACGCAAGATAGTCGGGTGATTGTACGGAAACTTGGACTTGCACGCAAGAAAATCTGATGAACGCACGAAAGACTAACCAAGAACGGACGAAAGTCTGGTGAGCACTAGAAAATCTTACCATGAACACATGAATTTTTGTATTTAAAAGCAGAAAAATAAAAAACGCACGATAATCTGATAAACGCACAGAAGTCTGAACGCGAAAGCACGATAGATTGAAAATGAACTTACAAAAGTCTGGAGAACATAAGAAAGTCTGACAATCAACGCAGGATTGCCTTGACATGAGCTCACAAACGTCTGAACCTGAATGCACGAACATCGGACATCAACACTCGAAAGTCTGATGAACGCACAAAATTATGAACATGAAGAAACATCAGTTGAACATGAACGCTCGAGATTCTGCTGAACTCACAAACTTTTGGACATGAACACACGAAAAAAGGACCAAGAACGGACGAAAGTCTGCAAACCGCAAGAAAGTCATGACATGAACACACCAAAGTCTGTATATCGAAGCACAAAACTCTGAACATTAATGCAAAATAGTCTGGGGAATGCCCTTAAAGGTGGACATGGACGCAGGAAAGTATGATCAATGCAAGGGAGTCCAGTAATGAACGTGGATTGACCGAACATGATTGCACAAACATCTGATCTTGAATGTACGAAATTCGGAACATGAACGCATGAAATTCTTATCCAAAACGCACGAGAGTCTGGAGAACATAAGTTTATCTGGAGAAAGCCAGGAAACTTGGAAATGCTTGCAAATGAGTCTGATGAACGCCAAGGCACGATACATTGAAGATGAACGCACGAAAGTCTGGAGAACACACAAAAGTCTGGTAATGAACGCGGTATTGTCTGGACATGAGCGCACGAACAATTGAACTTGAATGCACAAAGTTCGGATTATGAACGCTCGATATTCTTAACATGAACGCACGCAATTGTGGTGAATTCACGAGAGAGCGAACATGAATGCATGAAAGTATTGCAAAGGCATGAAAGTCCGATGACCCTACGGTAGTCTGGAAATGAAGGCATCAGAGATTGAAAACAAACGCACAAATATCTGTTTAAAGCACGAAAGTCTGGACATGAACTAACGAAACTTTGATTATGAACGCACAAAATCTCCTGAACTCACAAAGGTTTGGGCATGAACGCACAAAAGACCATCCAAGAATGGACCGAAGTCTGGTGAAAGCTAGAAAATCTTACCAGGAACACACGAACTTCTGTATATAAAAGCACACAAATCTGCAAATAAACGCACGAAAGTCTGATAAACGCACGGAAGTCTGGATAAAAGCAAGGTGGATTGACGATTACCGCATGAAGTTCTGGAGAATATTCAAAAATCTGATGAAGTGTGCGTTTATGTCTAGAAATGAGCGCACGCACATCTGGACGAAAGTCGGAACACGAACGCACAAAAGTCTTAAGATAAACGCTCGAAGGTATGTGAACGGAAGATAGTCGGGTGAATGTACGGAAACTTGGACATGCACGCAAGAAAGACTGATGAACCCACGGAAATCTGGGCGTGTTGTCACGATAGATTGAATACGACCGCGCGAAAGTCTGGAGAATACACGAAAGTCTGATAAAGAGCGCGTTATTGTCTGGACATGAGCGCACGCGCATCTGAACTTGAAAGCACAAAGTTTGGAACATGAACGCACGAACTTCTGGTGAGCTCAAGAAAGACCAAATATGAAAGCACGGAATTATTTTCAACGCACGAAAGTCTGATGAACGCACGGTAGACTGAACATAAACGCACGTGAAATTGAAAATGAGCGGACGAGTATCTGTTGAAAGCCCGAAAGTCTGGACATGAACGAACGAAGGTTTGGACATGCACGCACGAATGTCTGATGAAAGCACGCAAGTCTGGACGCAGAGGCACGATAGATTGACGACGAACGCACGAAGGTCTGGAGAACACTCGAAACTCCGGTAATGAACGTGGGCTTGTCTGGACTTGAGTGCACGAATTTCGCTATATGAAAGTTCGAAAGTATTAACATGAACGCACGAAAGTATTGTGATCGCACGAGAAACGAAACGCACTGAAGATACAGGGGAATATTCCTTATCAAGTTTAGCTCAATTGGAGCGACTCCTTAGCCTAATACAAATTCACAATTTTTAAACTTTGTTAGTCGAGAAATGCCCATACACGATTTTCATCTTTTTTGGTTCTTCCCTTGAGAAGATACAATAAAAGATTTTTGTTGTCTCAGACTCCTCTTACTCCAAAAAACTCCAGATCAAGTTTGGATCAATTTGAAACAAATCTTTGACACTATTAAACGTGACCAAAAGTATTTAGCCAAAAATGGCTGAAAATCCTTAAGCTTAAAAATAATTTACATTTTTCGAGACGCTCCATACCAGCGAAAACATCCAAATATTCCATATTCCATATCAAAAATAATTTCTCTAGACAGCTTATATTAATTGTTTTGATTTCACGTACACTGGAAATACTCCATGCCGAGTTTAAGTCAATAAAAAAACCTAAAGTGCAAACTCTTAATAAAATTTCAACAATATATAACCAGGTCACTTACCACTTAGTAGAAATCGTCCAAATAGCTTTAGCTGAATCCTTGTAGTATACAATTACAGTCATAAGTAGGACAGTGTTGATAAAATGGAAAAAGTGGGACAGAAAGACAGCTGCTGTATACACAGTAAAAGCTCTTTCTGTGGCCACGTACGCCAAAATGTACTCCTTTCCGGGCTCGTTCCGTATAATCCGGTAATCAGGAAAGGAGGGAAGGTAGATATTGTCTAAAATTTAACATTTTCAGCTCCTCAGCTACTGTAAGAGCAATATATAGATTTTCATTGTGACAATAAGAGATAGTGTGTGATAGAACCCCAATGATTGTGGAATTTTTATCGTGTAAGATCTGACAAATTTCTGACAAAACCATCTTGCTAATAGCCTGTAAGGGGATGCATCATCTTATCAGATCTGATAAGACGTTTATCAGATCTTATACGATAAAAGTTCCTCTTATAAGATCTTACACGATAAAAATTCCTCTTATAAGATCTTACACGATAAAAATTCCTCTTAAAAGATCTTAAACGATAAAAATTCCTCTTATAAGATCTTACACGATAAAAATTCCCCTTATAAGATCTTACACGATAAAAATTCCTCTTATAAGATCTTACACGATAAAAATTCCCCTTATAAGATCTTACACGATAAAAATTCCTCTTATAAGATCTTACACGATAAAAATTCCTCTTATAAGATCTTACACGATAAAAATTCCGTCTTATCAGATCTTACACGATTTCCTCTTATATAAATTCCTGAAGTATGGTAAATTCTTCATATTGAAGACAATTCAGAGTTGCTCTCAAGCAGTAGCCGAAAAACTACAGCATGCAACACTTAAGTGTCAGAGCAACAAAGAAAAATATCTTATACTGTCTTTTAAGACTTATAAGATATTGTAAAGAAGATTATTTGAGTGGCAGGGGCTTTCTCCGAAGCGGTGATTATCAAACAAGGCTTAAAATTTTTTTCAAAGACCAAAACTATCTTGAACTGCCCTAGTTTGGCCATAGTACCCAGTTAAGACTCACAATAAAACTGCCGCCAAAACAGAATCAACAAGCATTTTTTTGTTTCATAATTGGTGAGCTGACCCAATATTTTTTACTTTCATAGGACCTTGACTACGTTGTACGGTTATATTGAAATAATTAAAACATGTCATATCAGATCTTACACGATAAAAATTCCGTCTTATCAGATCTTACACGATAAAAATTCTTATAAGGGGAATGTTTATCTTATAAGATGTCTTATCAGATCTTACACGATAAAAATTCTGATAAGAGGAATGTTTATCTTATAAGATTTCTTATCAGATCTTACACGATAAAAATTCCTCTTACCAGAATTTTTATCGTGTAAGATCTGATAAGAGGAATTTTTATCGTGTAAGATCTCATTAGATCTTACACGATAAAAATTCTTAGTCAGCATCTTATCAGATCTTACACGATAAAAAAAGCCAGAATCACTGGGGAATGAACTGAAAAAGAAACTAACCCTTATTTTTTTGAATAATATAAAACACCGCCCGGACCCTAGTCCCCGGGACATTTTAGAGCTGAATATTTACAGTCACAAAGTAAATGGAAGAGTCAGTTATGAATCAGTATTTACTCAGTCCATTTATAGATTTTTATGAGCATGACAAATTGAAAAAATTTTTATTCATTATATTGTACTTTACTCATTAAAACTTCATTTTTATCATGATCAGACAGAATTCAGGTGAAATTGAAATTTCTGATCGTAACAAAAGAAAATCGAGCATGATGAAATTGCATGAAAACTGAGTCACAAGATGTAAGTACACGTTACCAAAAAGCTGCTGTGTCCAGAATTGCATCCAAAGACGCATACGCCGACGCCTGGAATCAGAGCGGGATATAAGAGCCCGTGTTGACCTTTCTTGGCAACCATATCCAAGAGCCATATATGGTTCCATACACGCCAAACAAAATTTTCGTTGCATGATCTTACCATGGTTGCCAAGTTTTCTATACAACTTTTTTTTCGCGTTTCAGCAATTCCATGGAGGGGAGGGTATACGCGTACAAAGTAAACAGGGCAAAACCACAACATTTTTGGTCTCTATGGCTCTTTTATGGCATCCAGGAAATCTTCTACGGCATCCAAGAAAACTTGTATGGCATCCAGGTCTGACTCTTGTATGGCTTCCACGAAACCTTCCATGACAACCAGAAAACGCATTTGAATCGACCATAAAGACCAGAAAACCATGAAGCGGCTATAAATGGTCAAGAGAGGATTTTTTTGAATCATTTATTATTCTCGTAAGGTTGAGATTAGAAGCATTTATGGCAAACAGGAAAACCGTAACCCAGCCACAAAAGGCCACGACAGCGTCTATTGAAGCATTTAGTTCTCTCGTTTGAATAAACTTGAGTTCGTGAGATCAAGTGGGGTCAATTAGACCCATTTTGTCTCTAAGGGGTCCTTAATATACAAATAAAATACTTCCTCTGAGGCAACGTCTAAGATACATATTTTTTGTATCGAAATTATGAAAAACACCTGTAAGCAAGCACTTAGTAATAAAGAAACACAAGTATAAATATCAGGTTAAAACTGCAGAGAGACAATCGGAACTCATAGAGACAAATTAACAATTTTGGGTTAAGAAAAATTTGAAGAAAAATAAAATATTATGAGCAAAATGAACACTGGAGAAGTTTTTGAACATTTCACCGAACATTTCATTTAAACCGACTATGGTTTTAAATCTGTTTCCGTTAGACAAGTCTTTGACCTAACAGAAACTCCTTTTTTTGAAAAAAAATTACATTCTTTTTTTTTTACGAAACTTCGAAACAATTAGTTGTATTTAACTTTTCAAGATCTGGGCACAAACAGTTGATAGCGATTTAACAGACAAATGTCAATAGTGCATGAACTTAAGATCAATGCTAAAGAAAAAAGCAGAAACAACGAGAAAAGGGAACATAAGTATAGGGAACTGTGTGCAAACAAAATTAAAACGCAATCCTTTTTAACTAGAAGAGCTGGGTCAAAATAGTTGTTCAATGCAACCACTATTAATATGTCAATGTAGGGCTTTTATTTGGCTCAGTGGAAAAAAAGTGCTTGAACGAAAGGAGGAACCTTATCTCTGAAAAAAGATTTTTACACATACAATTTTTTTTTAGAAAACCTCATAACAACGAGTTTGGTTTGAGTTTGACCTGTTTTGGACAAAACAATTGCTAATCAAACTAAAAGAGTAAAAGTAGACAAAAATTTCATTCGTGTTCGAAAGCCTCAATGAGTCAGACGAAATCTATCTCAATCAGAGCGTCAGTCCGTGGCAACTTTTTCTTTATCGAGTCTGCGAATATTGTGTTGTATCTTGAAGATTCTTTAACTTTCAGGAAAGAGAAAAAAAGCAGTTTAACTGGATAATTGCACTAGTCAGCATTGTCTACTCGTTACAGCTGAATCCCGATCTTTTCTAATCCATTTTTAACCATAAATTTTCGAATTCGACCGTACTTGTGTTTACTGAAGCTGACATAGCTGTTGACAGAAGAGAAATGAGCCACCAAATCGAACTCGAGACCTCGTATTTGTGCATCGCTGTAGAATTCATTGCCTTCGCCTCTAGACCTTTCAAGGATACTTGACTTAACAGCTTTCTTTGTGAAATATTTGGCTCTAAGTTCCAGCTCAAGACAGAGCCCAGTGAGAGAACCTGTGTCAACTTTCGAAGCATAGGATGCTTTGTTTTGTCTGTATCGTTCGACAACAAAGGCCAGATAGTTAACAGTTCCTGTAAACTTTGACTGCAGCAGATATTTGGCTGACTCAAACATCATGGCAGATGTTGTCCACAGCGGGACTAAATTTCTTACCTGCCAAGATAAATGTGAAAGAGCGTGATTATTAGCTTAGAAAATTTCGTTGCCATAGCAGTCCTCAACTTTGTTTGGAAACAAATGTATCAATTTACCGGTTTGATGAGCGTAAGTCCGAGATATCAGAAGAAGTGGAATACTGTAGCTCAAAAGAAGAAACCGTTTGAAGAGACTTTCAATTACAGTGAGATGAAACAAAACTGGACCAATGTCCAGCAGCCATGTTTTCAATTAATTTGCCTACAAAAGATTGATATCTTTCAGGCTTCGAACTTTTCGTTTGAAATCACAGGTGAGCTAAAAAAATTAGCTAAATTTATATTAGAAAATATTGCTGAATAAAGTAAAACTAACTTGAATAATTTGAACCAATCGATTCAAAACTTCAAGGTCCCCTTTCGCAGTTGATCTCCCTGTAAGATCTCAATTTCTCTGTTTCGAGATCTTGAAGGCACTCGTTGTGAACTTCGGGAAATCTCACAACAAACGCTCTATTAGGAAAGAATCGCATCTTATCCCCGAGCTGTGTTTGCACTAAACAGAGCGTGCGAACATATTTAGCTAAGTGGTGGTGCATATTCATGACTGAGGCAGTGGCAGGAATAACCGATACAAGCAAAATAATTTTGTATTTGACTCTAAAACTGACATCACAGAAAAAAACTGTGCGCACTTTCTCCTGCAGTTTGTCCTTTATGTCCTAAAAACAAGAACAGTTACCCAATTTTGATCACCAAAAAATTGTTTACAAGAAATGTTCAGACTTGCCTGAAAGACACTATCCCAATTTGGTTTGTTATCTCCTAGCCAAAAGCAGGCCAAAACAATGTTCTCGAACGATGATCTCAGTATCGGAGGTAAATTGGCTATCGCAAGCCATACAGGTTAGATTGACCTGGAGGCTGATCTCATTATTTTGACACCATCCGAGTTCAAAACGAGGAATACATTAAGTAAATTGGAAGTCCATACGAAGAACTGTGGGAAAATTAAATCACTTTCCTAATTTCGTTTCGCATCAATTTTCTCAATAGACTTCAAGTATTTCGTAATCACGGATAACAAGTCGTCCACGAAATCTAATTGCCATCGGAAACCAAATCCGCTTTTTTTCACATGATTTGCTTTCTCTTTTTCCGTCAAGTGGAACTTTTTCTTCATTGATCTGTAGCTTGGAACAACAATTTGAGGGCTTGCAGCTTGAATCAATTTAACCCAATCAGTTGCTTCAGAGTCAGATGCTCCGTGCTTGGCGATTATTGCAAATACACAGAGTACATGCAAAATTGGAAGAGAACCAGAGTCAACAGCTTCATCTTCAGAGTTTTCTTCGCAGGTTTTTGCTCATCTGCAATCGAATTAGCTACAAAAAGTATCTCCGACAAATCCTCTAGATCATTACTGATATAAACCACAACTGTGCATCCGTTTCTGAGTTGTCTGGTGTGGAGAAAAATTGATTCACTCTATTATCTCCCTCGTTTTCTTCAGGTATCATCGTTTCAATCTCATCGTTTTCATTCTCTTCCCGAGCCATTGTTGTCTTGTTTTTCTTGATGATCTCCAAGTTTTATTGTTGTTTCGTTTTCAGTGCAAAATGTCTGCTCAAGATCGTTTTTGTCCTTGCTAGACCAAGACTGATCAGTTGAGTCGTTGAACAAACTGCTAGAATTACTACTGGAATATTTTCGTCCCTCTCCAAGGTTCGGTCTAATTTTTCGTCTCTTTTTCTTTATTGCCAAAAGAAATCTTCTCCTTTCCCTGACAACGTCAGCGAGAAAACGCTGCATTTTCTGAACCAGTCTCAGCAAATTCGTGTAAACTTGTGTTGGGACATTTGCAATTTCTGTTAATGGCGTCAAAAAAATTTTTTCCGTAAAAGACAAGAAGTTCATCGCCAGCAACACATTCTTGATTATTTTGAGCTTAATACATTTGACTCCTTTGATGTTGGATACAATTTACTCACAATTAGGAACTCAAGAGTTGTTTACGAACCTAACAGCTCTAACCATCCACCTGGTTGTTCTGCAAGCGTCTGTTGGCCTGAAGACCGAAATTGGCTTTATCAGATGCTCATCTTCTTCATCAATACTCTCGAGAAGAGCCCAGACTTTTTCAAGGCATGTATTTGACTTTTTCAATAACTCCTTGCCGTGATAAAAAAACCAAATCCACCAAAATTGTCCGGCAAAATTTTGAAAAGCGACTGTTCAGATGCATCATAGTATGCTCGAAGCAATTTATCATATTTCTTGTATAAAGAATTTTTGCGAACAGAAGCCCATTATTCATCGGGTGTGATTTTGCTAACCCTTGGTTGAACATCTCGCGATTCCTGAGATAATAACTGAGATGTAACAAGGGCGTCACATTGCGCCAAAATCAGAGCTTTGTGCTTCTGTCTCATTCGAACTGAAAGACAAAAAATGACTTAAGATAGATTATTTTTGCTGAAATAAACTAAACAAAGATTTACTTCTGATTTGGAGCAAAATCTGTTGGATAAGAACTTGCAACTCGTAAGAAAATCAAAAAAAAATTTGCAAAACAATTAGCAATCATAGGTTGAATTAAAGCAAGAGTTAAAACACTCAAAACAAATAGGGAAGGAAAAGCATTGCAAAACTGCATATAGCGCTTGAAAAAAAAAAGAATCAAAAAAGCAACAAAATAAAGATCCAAAAAATTGTCGAGTAGCTCAGGAATAATTTGCGCAACTCTTTTTCCTACCAGAGGTTGAAGTCTCATTATATTAGTTATTTTCATTTTCCATTGACTGAAAGTTATCATCCTTGTGATTCGTTTGCACTTTTTCAGCTTCCACTCGAGATCTTTCCTTCCGGGTTTTTTTTGAGGATTTCGTGGGCGGCTCTTTGAAGTCCAGACCCATCTGATTAGCAGCGCTCCTTGCTTCTTTAAGGGCCAGCTCAGGGTTACGCGGGTGCTTGTTCCGTACAACTTCTAAAAGCGAACTTGGCAAATTTCAGTGAGGTGAGAAAATTTTTTTTCGTGAACTTGGAAGAGTTGTTGATGTAGGTTTATTGCTTAGTGATTTTTTAGGCTCAGAAATTAAACTTGTTTTTGGAGAACCCAAATGAGAAAAGAAAACTAACTATCAAATGCGTCTTCAGCTTATTTTGCAACACGTTCTCTTTGCTCCGTACAGCTTCTGCCGGGTCCAAGCATCTTCGTTTTGAGTAGGCAATCTTATCTTGCACCAAACATCTTTTTTACAAGATGTTGAACGAATTTTGAAGTCTCGGGGCCTTCATCAGTTTCCCAACATTTTACATTACAATAACCGCATTTTCATTATCAATGTAAACATTCTCATTGCACAGAATTAGGCCCATTGAGTTCAGTAGCTCAGTATTAGACGCTTTCTCAGTTCTTCTGAAGTCTTTCAACTTCTGCCTGTCAAACTCAATTAATGTGCCAAGACTCTTTTCCAATTGTTTTACATGAGGATTTTAGTTGCTGTCGTCTTCTAAATTGGCACTTGTCTCAGTGGTGAAGCTCTCCGAATGAAAACGAACTAATTCACTGCCTCCAACTTCAACTTGCGCACCGTCATCAGAAGAGTCCAACAAAATTCTAGCCGATTGTTTTCGTGGTTGCAAAATTACTTCATCAGACCATTCAGAGGAATCTGACCAAAAATCAAAGGAATCATCCCCAAAAATTTCATCACTTGCAACAATTTCAGACATATCTGAAAAAGCAACCAACCGTTGAGTCATGTTTTTCAAATGGAGCACTTTGGCAACATAGATGGAAGATAAAAGTAAGGAAACAAATGGAAACATGTATTAATTGCCATAGCAATCATTAACAATCTTGAATATAAAAAAAACGTGCATCTTGAAGACAAAAGGAAGCATCTAATTTTCTATCAAAGCTGAGTGGAAATCCATTCACTTCAACAAAAAGGCAAGGCGAAATAAAACAGAACAAAGTTGCACATAAAGGTAAGCATTAATAGAATAAAGCAGCAAATACATAGCCAGTAAATATCAAAATTATTGAATGGGCTCAGAATTCTTCTTATCCTTTTTACTCATCTCAGCTCTTTTGACTCATCTCAGCTCCATATTGGTTCGCCCCCGCCCACGGTTTGTATAAAGCTCCTTCTTTATTATGTGGGAAGTAACGCTCAATTGCCTCACGGAAGAATCTATCGTCATCAGCACTGCATGTTATACGAGCACCACTTTTATTAATCTTACTACCGACAGGAAGATTAATCAAAGCACTCTCCTCTCCTATTCCGAACATCACAGCCCCAATCGCTCTTCCAAATGCTGAAGGACCATGTGACGCATCAACTGTCATAAGATCGAAACCATTGAACATCAATGGTTCCCTGTTTACTTCTCCTGCCTCAAGGGGCACAGCATTTGAAGACAAAACTTTCTGCTTAGATTTTTTCATTAATACTGCAAGCTTTGACCGAAGAGTTTTGTTCTCAGAAGCCTTCTCCTTAGAATGCTCTTCCTGAACTTTTCAGTAATTCTTCAAACTTTCTGGTCACAACACTGGCCATTCCAGCGCGAGCTTTTTCAACGTCCGCGGAAGATTTCTGAAGAACAGGATGAAACGTCCGTTTCAAACCAAAAATATCAATTATAAAGGCTTAAAAACAAATCAATAATCGCCGAAGCTTCACTGAAAAGCTTTCTGTTAGGTTTTTTAGGTTTGGGAAGATTCATTTTACTTATAAAATTGATTAGCAATGCAAACTTGTATCGAAGTGATTCAATAACGGTTTCAAGGTTAGTCTAACTTTAGAAATTTCATTGACAGGGGTGGAAGACGCTACTAGTAAAATGGAGGTGCAGTTGATGTTTGCTGAGAGCCACCCACAGTAGCCTTGTGAAAACACAAAGATTTCGAAGCTTTTACGGACGTTTCTTTCTCAGCGCCTTTTCGATTCAGAATCGCCTTTGAGAGACCCTCGACTCGTTCTTATTGTGGTCGTTTCGTTCAAATGGACAGCTTGAAGTTTTCTCCTCCCTAGGGGAAAAAAGAGGTTTTGTTGACATCAGAGTTAAACATAGTGGTCAGAAAGCCAAAAAAAGCAACGGTTGACCCCACTGACCACCTTTGGGATTGAAGCAGGTATAAAAGATAAACAAAAATCGACAGGAGGCCAACATTTTTTCTAAGTGTTAAATTGTTCTTATATTTCTGCGGTTTTATTAGATTCAATAAATATGGAAATTATGCTTGTACAATGGAGAACAATCAGCTTAATACTAATGCCAGTCTGCAGTATATTCCAAGGAACGTTCAAAACTTAACGCATAGGTTTCTTTAGGTGTTAGAAAAGTCTTCTAATTTGTTTCGCAGTTTCTTTCGTTAGATGAAAAAAATGGTGAGTTCAGCTTTTATATTGTAAAACAATAAGCGTAATACTGATACCAATTAGCAGTGTACTCTAAAGAACGTTGATGACTTAATGCACAAAGTACTTAAACTTCAAGTGTTTTTGACACGGGTTTATTGGTGTAACCTGTTCTTATTATTTCGAATGTGACCTTGAACGCATTCATATTATTGCGTAAATCAGTGAGTGGAAGTATTTACAATCCAGTGAGTTAAAATAACGAGTGAGGTAAGTCCTAAATCAAACGTGAAATTAGTGACTTAAGTAAAACGAAAAGCTTGATCAAAAGGTAAAGCGAATTAAAAAAGGAGACGCCTATAAAAAGCTGTTGAGGCTGACGACGGCTATTAGCGGTTACGAAAACGATTACGAAAATGATGTAGTCAAAAACGATTAAAAAACTACCTAACTATTTGCTGTATTTGAAACAATTGCCACTAACAGGGGGGCGAAACTGACGTCAGTGAGTGAAGTTTCAGCTTGTGCAACCCTGGCCTCAACATTTCTCCCCACGTCCATTTTATTTGACCTCAATGGAATAGCGCGCAACGAGCTCTTAATATATCCATGATCGAAATAAAGTATAACTTTCTCCTTTCGCATTATATTCATCTTCGTTGCAGTTTTATACTCACGAGGTCACCTTGGGCTTTTGTACTCTATTTCAAAAGCTTTTTTCTATCGTGCTTCTTGAAGAAAACCCAGACATAGTTGCTGGCTTCTTTATCGAGATTCTCGTCAACTCCAGTCATAATTCATAGCTGCGGGTTCATTTCACAATTAGTGCGTGAAGACTTCTCATAATGATTGATCTGAAAAACATATTCCGAATTAAGTTACTAAAACTACATCAAAAACAGGCCTTGAATGATCCAAAAATAAAACCAATTTAGACAAACTTTTTTCGAAAAAGGAGGTATATTTAAGAGGCAAAAGTACGCCTAACTCTTCTAAGTTTCCAACCTAAACTTATAGAGCAAATCACTTCTACATTCCAAAAATTCGGGTCTACATACTTTCTGAAGCTGAAAGAAAACGAGACAATATCAAAAATTTCATACATCTCAATTCACTAGTGTCTCGAGTAAAAAAGACAGAGAAGATACTGACTGGACCAAATCAAAAAATACTAAAATAATAATTCGAAGCTAAATATTCAAATTATTCGAAATTTTCGTATGAAAACCTAATTTTTTCCAGGGGCAAGCAATAGCAAAAATATTTTCTGTTCTGCAATCTACATACAAAGGGGATACTAGTTGCTTCATTGTAAAAAAACAACTCTATGACCAAATCGAAAATACATATTTCGATATTTCAAAATTATTTATTCGAAGTAATCGCAAAAATACGTTTAAAAAACTAATTTTTTCTACAGGCAAGCTATAGCAGAAATATTTTCTCTTCTAGAGTCTACGTACACAAGGTATACCGCATACCAATTTGAATCAAGTGGGACCACTTTTTGACCCTTTGAAAAAGTCCTAAAGTCCTATTTTTAAAATTGTTTATTCAAAATAGTCGCGAATTTACGTACGAAAACGTAACTCTTTCCAGAGACAAGCTATAGCTAAATTTTTTCCTTTCTAGAATCTAGGTACATGTGATACGTCAAGTGACTCTATGTACACAGAGGATACTGCACACCAATCTTGGTTCAATTTGGACCAATTTTTTACCCTTTGAAAATGTCCTATTTTTAAAATTAATTATTCGAAATAATTGCGAATTTACGTACGAAAACGTAACTCTTTCCAGAGACCAGCTATAGCCAAAATTCTTTTGTTCTATACTTTACATACACAGGGGATACGGCATACCAGGTTTGGTTCAATTTGGACAACTCTATGACCCAACCAAAAACAAGCTCAAAAAAGACATTTGAGAGAAGACTTTTTGGAGTTTTAGATAGAAGTTTTGTGTTTTTGAACCCAATTACACCAAAACTACGGCTCGTTTTAACAAAAGAACACTTCAACTGATGTCTTCTGATAGGCCTTGAATGATCCAGCGCAAAAATAAAACCAATTTAGAGAGATAATTTTCGAAAAAGATGGGATATTTAAGCAGCAAAAGTAAACCTAACTCTTAACTCTTCTGAATTGCAAACCTAAACTTATAGAGCAAAAAACTTTGACAAAATTTGACAGGAATCTCACTGCATAGAATGGATACAACCTAGGAAAAAGTAAAAACAAAGACAAAAAAAGACAAGAAAATCCCAATTTCACCAGCCTCGAAAAATAGAGGACTTTTGAGAGAAGAATATTTTGACTTTTAGATATAAGTTTTCTTTTACTGGACCCAATTATTCCTAAACCATGGCTCACTTTCCAGAAAGAAACATCTTTTGATGTACATTGATAGGCCTTGAACAATCCAGAGCGAAAAAATCAATTTAGAGAGAAACTTTGCAAAAAAGTATATTTAAGACGCAAAGTACACCGAAGTATTCTAAGTTCCAACATAAACTGAAAAAAGCAAATCACTTTTATATTAAAAAAATTCGTGTCTACAAACTTTCTGAAGTTGAGAGAAAACAATACATCATCAAAAAAACGCATACATTTCAATCCATTAGCATCTCGATTACAGAAAGAAGGAAGAATTCCGAGAGAAAACTTTTTTTAACCTAATCGCAACTTTTCTGCTAAAACTCATCAATTAACCAAATTTTGCGCCGATTCAGTATTGGTTGGACCGATATGTTTGCGATTTGTATTAAAAAGCGACAAAAAACAATCTTTTACAAAACCACAGACCTTAAATTTTAGCGTCTTGTACGGAAATATGCAATTTCCACCACAAATTCTACTTTTCTGTTAAAACTCATATTCTGATCAATTTTTTTGCAGATTCAAAATTGGTTGCGTCAATATGTTTGCGTTTTGTATCAAAAAGCCACAAAAAACAATATTTCACGAAACCACATAGACTAGCATCTCTCTACTTCCTCTACTTAAAGAGGAAATATTCGAAATAATCGGAATTTACATACGAAAATTCTTTCAAGAGACAAGCTTAACCAAAATTGCTTCTATTCTTGGCTCTATTCATACTCACATGGGATACGTCATGCCAAGTTTGGTTCAATTTGGACAACTCTATGACCCAACCAAAAACAAGCTAAATAAAGACATTTGAGAGAAGACTTTTTGAGTTTTAGATAGAAGTTTTTTTTTTGGACCCAATTACACCAAAACTACGGCTCGTTTTAACAAAAGAACACTTCAACTGATGTCTTCTGATAGGCCTTGAATGATCCAGCGCAAAAATAAAACCAATTTAGAGAGATAATTTGCGAAAAAGATGGGATATTTAAGCAGCAAAAGTAAACCTAACTCTTAACTCTTCTGAATTGCAAACCTAAACTTATAGAGCAAAAAACTTTGACAAAATTTGACAGGAATCTCACTGCATAGAATGGATACAACCTAGGAAAAAGTAAAAACAAAGACAAAAAAAGACAAGAAAATCCCAATTTCACCAGCCTCGAAAAATAGAGGACTTTTGAGAGAAGACTATTTTGACTTTTAGATAGAAGTTTTCTTTTACTGGACCCA
Source organism: Convolutriloba macropyga (assembly GCF_964194025.1). NCBI lineage: Eukaryota > Metazoa > Xenacoelomorpha > Acoela > Convolutidae > Convolutriloba > Convolutriloba macropyga. The sequence goes on along the minus strand of NC_134478.1, from coordinate 4,308,492 downwards.
ATTAAACCTTAACCATGGCTCATTTTCCAGAAAGAAACATCTTTTGATGTACATTGATAGGCCTTGAACAATCCAGAGTGAAAAAACAATTTAGAGAGAAACTTTGCGAAAAAAAGTATATTTAAGAGGCAAAGTACACCGAAGTATTCTAAGTTCCAACCTAAACTGAAAAAAGCAAATCACTTTTATATTAAAAAAATTCGTGTCTACATACTTTCTGAAGCTGAGAGAAAACAATACATCATCAAAAAAACGCATACATTTCAATCCACTAGCATCTCGATAACAGAAAGAAGGAAGAATTCCGAGAGAAAACTCTTTTAACCTAATCGCAATTTTTCTGCTAATACTCATAATCTGACCAATTTTTTTGCAGATTCAGTATTGGTTGGACCGTTATGTTTCCGTTTTGTAATAGAAAGCCACAAAAAACAATCTTTTACAAAACCACAGACTTTAAATTTTAGCGCCTTGTACGGAAATTTTTACCACAAATTCAACTTTTCTGCTAAATCTAATTTTCTGACGAATTTTTTTTGCAGATTCAATATTGTTCGGAGCAATATGTTTGGGTTTTGTAACAAAAAGCGACAAAAAACAATTCTTTACGAAACCACTGTGACTTTAAATTTTATCGTCTTGTACGGAAATATGCAATTTCCACCACAAATTCAACTTTTCTGTTAAAACTCATATTCCGATCAATTTTTTTGCAGGTTCAAAACATGTTGGACCATTATGTTTGCGTTTTGTATCAAAAAGCCACAAAAAACAATGTTTCACGAAACCACATAGACTAGCATCTCCACTTCCTCTACTTAAAGAGGAATTATTCGAAATAATCGGAATTTACATACAAAAATTCTTTCAAGAGACAAGCTTAACCAAAATTTCTTCTATTCTAGGCTCTATGTATACTCACATGGGATACGTCAAGCCAAGTTTGGTTCAATTTGGACAACTCTGTGACCCAATCAAAAAAAAGTTAAAAAGGACATTTGAGAGAAGTCTTTTTTGAATTTTAGATAGAAGTTTTATTTTACTGGACCCAATTACACTTAAACCGCGGCTCGTTTTCCAGAAAGACATTTCTTTTGATGCACATTGATAGGACTTGAACAATCCAGAGCAAAAAACAATATAGAGAGAAATTTATAAAAAAAATTTTATTTAAGAGGCAAAAGTACACCGAAGTCTTCTAAGTTTCCAACCTAAACTTAATAAAGCAAATCATTTCTATAATAAAAAATTCGGGTTTACCTTATTTTTGAAGCTGAGAGAAAACAATACATCATCAAAAAACTCACACATCTCAATTCACTACCATCTCGAGTAAAAAAAGAAAGAGAAGAATTCCAGAAGAAAACTTGTTTTAACCTAATCGCAACTTTTCTGCCAAAACTGATATTCTGACCAAATTTTTTGCAGATTCAGTATTGGTTGGACCAATTAGTTTGCGTTTTGAACCAAAAACGACAAAAGCAATCTTTTTTACGAAACCACTGAGACATTAAATTTTAGCGTCTTCTACGGAAATATGTAATTTCAACCAAGTATTTATTTTTTCTGCTAAAACTCATATTATGACTTTTTTGTGATTTTTTTGTTCTCAGACACGTATACAGCTAACAAAGCATTAGGCAAAACCCAAAATATTAATATTTGATTTCCGTCTGAGGAAAAGTGTATAAAAATACATTAAAAGTTCACGAAATTCAAACATCGAATTTCTTCCGGGTCATTGAATTGAATGTCAGATCCAGCAGAAGGAAACTTTTTCTTTTTCCAATGTTCAAGAAGTGAAAGAGGTGAAGTAAAGTGCAAAATTCCGCAACGATGCGGCTTCTCATTTTCGCCAGGCTTGACCATCTTGATAAAGTCATTTCTTGTATCTTTTGACAACTTTTTGGTAAAAGCTTCACAATCTTTTGCAGTCTTAATGCTTATCCATCCATTCATCGTTTTTTTGATTGGGACGAGAGCTCAAGAGCACTACCGAAGCGGCTTCAGGTATGAATTTGTAGAGCTCCTTTTTTGCATCAGCAAGAACTGTTGCTTTTGTTTCTAATCCAGAAAACCTTACAGATTTGGGGTTCTTCTTCAGTTTTCTCTACCGTTTCTTCTTCTGGCAGTGAGGCGTTGTCATACTTTCTTTGTCTTCTTCTTTCCGCTGAAAAAATGCAGTTGAAGGGCCCGAACAAACTGATATGAGTTTTACCGGAAAATTTGAGTTTGTGGCGGAAATTACATATTTCCGTAAAAGACGCTAAAAATTAAAGTCTAAGTGGATTTGTCGCTTTTTGGTGCAAAACGCAATCATACCAAAGCCCCCAATGGTGAATCTGCAAAACAATGGTCAGAATATGAGTTTTAGAAGAATAGTTGCGTTTGAGTAAAAAAAATCTTGACTGGGAATTCTTCTCTCTATTTTATTCGAGATGCTAGCGAATTGAGATGTATGAATTTTTTTGATGATAGATCTTGATCTTTGAGCTTCAGAAAGTATGTCGACCCGCATTTTTTGAACATAGAATTTTTGAATTTTTTAAGTTTAGGTTGGAAACTTAGAAGACTGAGTTGTACTTTTGCCTCTTAAATATAGTTTTTTTTGCAAAATTTCTCTCTAAATTGTTTTTTTTTGCTCTGGATTGTTCAAGGTCTATCAATGGGCATCAATAGAAGTGTTTTTCTGGAAAACGAACCAAAGTTTAATTGTAATTGGGTCCAGTAAAACAAAAATTCTATCTAAAATTCAAAAAAGTTTTCTCTCAAAAGTCTTCTAATTTTCGAGGATAGTGAAATAGGATTTTCTGGTCTTCTAGACAATTTTTGCTTTTTCCTAGATTGTATGAATTCTATGCAGTGAGCTCCTTTCAAAATCCTACTGGAATCGAAAAATTGAGATAAAAGTTGATATTTGTTAACAAAAGCGACAATAAGCAAAATTTTACAAAACCACTGAGACTAGCATCTCGACTAAAAGAGAGAGAAGAATTCCGAGAGTAGACTTTTTTTGACTCAAATGCAACTTTTCTTCTAAAACTCACATTTTGACCAAATTTTTCGCAGAATCAATATTGGTTGGACTGATATCTTCGCATTTGTACCAAAAAGCGGCGAAAAACAATCTTTTACGAAACCACTGAGACTGAGATTTTAAGTATTAGCGTCTTGTACGGAAAAATGCAATTTCCACCACAAATTCAACTGTTCTTCTAAAACTCATATTCCGACCAAATTTTTTGCAGATTCATTATTGGTGGGACTGATATGTTTGCGTTTTGTACCAAAAAGCGACAAGAAGCAATCTTTTACAAAACCACTGAGACTAGCATCTCGACTAAAAGAGAGAGAAGAATTCCGAGAGTAGACTTTTTTTGACTCAAATGCAACTTTTCTTCTAAAACTCACATTTTGACCAAATTTTTGGCAGAATCAATATTGGTTGGACTGATATCTTAGCATTTGTACCAAAAAGCGGCAAAAAGCAATCTTTTACAAAACCACTGAGACTAGCATCTCGACTAAACGAGAGAGAAGAATTCCGAGAGAAGACTTTTTTTTACTCGAACGCAACTTTTCTTCTAAAACTCACATTCCGACCAATTTTTTTGCAGATTCAATATTGGTTCGACTGATATCTTCGCATTTGTACCAAAAAGCGGCAAAAAACAATCTTTTACGAAACCACTGAGACTGAGACTTTAAGTATTAGCGTCTTGTACGGAAAAATGCAATTGTCACCACAAAATCAACTGTTCTTCTAAAACTCATATTCTGACCAAATTTTTTTCAGATTCAGTATTGGTGGGACTGATATGTTTGCGTTTTGTACCAAAAAGTGACAAAAAGCAATCTTTTACGAAGCCACTCAGACTAGCATCTCGACTAAAAGAGAAGAATTTCGAGAGAAGACTTTTCTTAACTAACATAAACTTTTATCGAAAATTTTCTATTCTGAGATTTGACAGGAATCTCACTGCATAGAATGGATACAACCTAGGAAAAAGCACAAAAAAATGCCAAAAAAGGCAAGAAAATCCCATTTCAGTAGCCTCGAAGAATAGAAGACTTTTCAGAGAAGACTTTTTTGAAATTTAGATAGAAGTTTTCTTTTGCTGGAGCCCATTACACTTAAACCATGGCTCATTTTCTAGAAAGACACTTCCTTTGATGCAAATTGATAGGCCTTGAACAATCCAGAGCAAAAAAAACAATTTAGAGCGAAACTTTGCAAAAAAAAGTATATTTGAGAGGCAAAAGTACATCGAAGTCTTCTAAGTTTCCAACCTAAACTTAATAAAGCCAATCACTTCTATATTCAAAAAGTCGGGTCTGCATACTTTCTGAAGCTGAGAGAAAACGATACATCATCAAAAAACTCATTCATCTCAATTCACTACCATCACGAGTAAAAAAAGAAAGAGAAGAATTCCGAGAAAAAACTTGTTTTAACCTAATCGCATTTTTTCTGCTGAAACTCATATTCTGACCAAGTTTTTTGCAGATTCAGTTTTAGTGTAACATTATGTTTGCGTTTTGTATCAAAAAGCGACAAAAACGATTCTTTTACAAAACCGCAGAGACTTTAAATTTTAGCGTCTTGTACGGTAATTTGAAATTTCTATCACAAATTCAACGTTTCCGCTAAAACTCATAGTCTGAGCAAAAATTTTTGCAGATTCAATACTGGTTGGAAGGATATATTTGCGTTTGGTATCAAAAAGCGACAAAAAACAGTATTTTACGAAACCACATAAACTAGCATCTCTCTACTTCCTCTACTTAAAGAGGAATTATTCGAATTAATCGGAATTTTCGTATGAACACCCAACTTTTTCTAGAAGCAAGCTATAGAAGAAATTCTTTCTTTTATAGACTGTACGTACACTGAGGATACTGCATACCAAGTTTGGTTCATTTCGGACCACTTTTTGACCCTTTGATAAAGTCCTATTTTCAAAATAATTATTCGAAATAATCGCGAATTTACGTACGAAAACGTAACGCTTTCAAGAGACCAGCTATAGCCAATATTCTTTCTGTTCTATACTCTACATACAAAAAGGATACAGCATACCAAGTTTGTTTCAATTTGGACAACTCTATGACCCAATCAAAAATACTTATTTCAAAATTTCATAATTAATTATTCGAATTAATCGGAAATTTCGTATGAAAACCTAACTTTTTCTAGAGGCAAGCTATAGAGAAATTCTTTCTTTTATAGACTGTACGTACACTGAGGATACTGCATACTAAGTTTGGTTCAATTCGGACCACTTTGACCCTTTGAAAAAGTCCTATTTTCAAAATAATTATTCGAAATAATCGCGAATTTACGTACGAAAACGTAACATTTTCAAGAGACCAGCCATGGCCAATATTCTTTCTGTTCTATACTTTACATACAAAAAGGATACAGCATACCAAGTTTGGTTCAATTTGGACAACTCTATGACCCAATCAAAATTACTTATTTCAAAATTTCGTAATTAATTATTCGAATTAATTGGAATTTTCGTATGAAAACCTAAAATTTTCCAGGGGCAAGCAATACCAGAAATTATTTCTGTTCTATGCTCTAGATACACAGGGGATACAGCATACCAAGTTTGGTTTAATTTGGACACTTCTATGTCCCAATCAAAAACACTTATTTGAAAATTTCATAATTAATCATTCGAATTAATCGGAAATTTCGTATGAAAACCTAACTTTTTCTAGAGGCAAGCTATAGAAGAAATTCCTTCTTTTATAGACTGTACGTACACTGAGGATACTGCATACCAAGTTTGGTTCAATTCGGACCACTTTTTGACCCTTTGAAAAAGTCCTATTTTCAAAATAATTATTCGAAATAATCGCGAATTTACGTACGAAAACGTAACATTTTCAAGAGACCAGCTATAGCCAAAATTCTTTCTGTTCTACACTCTACATACAAAAAGAATACAGCATACCAAGTTTGGTTTAATTTGGACAATTCTATGTCCCAATCAAAAACACTTATTTGAAAATTTCATAATTAATTATTCGAATTAATCGGAAATTTCGTATGAAAACCTAACTTTTTCTAGAAGCAAGCTATAGAGAAATTCTTTCTTTTATAGACTGTACGTACACTGAGGATACTGCATACTAAGTTTGGTTCAATTCGGACCACATTGACCCTTTGAAAAAGTCCTATTTTCAAAAAATTTATTCGAAATAATCGCGAATTTACGTACGAAAACGTAACATTTTCAAGAGACCAGCTATAGCCAATATTCTTTCTGTTCTATACTCTACATACAAAAAGAATACAGCATACCAAGTTTGGTTTAATTTGGACAACTCTATGTCCCAATCAAAAACACTTATTTGAAAATTTCATAATTAATTATTCGAATTAATCGGAAATTTCGTATGAGAACCTAACTTTTTCTAGAGGCAAGCTATAGAGAAATTCTTTCTTTTATAGACTGTACGTATACTGAGGATACTGCATACCAAGTTTGGTTCAGTTCGGACCACTTTTTGACCCTTTGAAAAAGTCCTATTTTCAAAATAATTATTCGAAATAATCGCGAATTTACGTACGAAAACGTAACATTTTCAAGAGACCAGCTATAGCCAATATTCTTTCTGTTCTATACTCTACATACAAAAAGGATACAGCATACCAAGTTTGGTTCAATTTGGACAACTCTATGACCCAATCAAAAATACTTATTTCAAAATTTCGTAATTAATTATTCGAATTAATTGGAATTTTCGTATGAAAACCTAAAATTTTCCAGGGGCAAGCAATAGCAGAATTTCTTTCTGTTCTATACTCTACATACACAGGGGATACAGCATACCAAGTTTGGTTTAATTTGGACAACTCTATGTCCCAATCAAAAACACTTATTTGAAAATTTCATAATTAATCATTCGAATTAATCGGAAATTTCGTATGAAAACCTAACTTTTTCTAGAGGCAAGCTATAGAAGAAATTCCTTCTTTTATAGACTGTACGTACACTGAGGATACTGCTTACCAAGTTTGGTTCAATTCAGACCACTTTTTGACCCTTTGAAAAAGTCCTATTTTCAAAATAATTATTCGAAATAATCGCGAATTTACGTACGAAAACGTAACATTTTCAAGAGACCAGCTATAGCCAAAATTCTTTCTGTTCTACACTCTACATAAAAAAGAATACAGCGCACCAAGTTTGGTTTAATTTGGACAACTCTATGTCCCAATCAAAAACACTTATTTGAAAATTTCATAATTAGTTATTCGAATTAATCGGAAATTTCGTATGAAAACCTAACTTTTTCTAGAGGCAAGCTATAGAGAAATTCTTTCTTTTATAAACTGTACGTACACTGAGGATACTGCATACTAAGTTTGGTTCAATTCGGACCACTTTGACCCTTTGTAAAAGTCCTATTTTTAAAATTAATTATTCGAAATAATCGCTATTTTACGCAGAAAACGTAACTCTTTCCAGAGACCACCTATAGCCAAAATTTTTTCTGTTCTATAGTCTACATACAAAGGGGATACAACATACCAAATATGGTTCAATTTGGACAACTCTATGACCCAATCAAAAATACTTATTTCAAAATTTCGTAATTAATTATTCGAATTAATCGGAATTTTCGTATGAAAACCTAAATTTTTCCAGTGGCAAGCTATAGCAGAAATTCTTTCTACTCTAGACTTTACGTACAAAGAGAATACTGCATTCCAAGTTTGGTTCAGTTCGGGGCACTTTTGACCCTTTGGAAAAGTCCTGTTTTCAAAATAAATTATTCGAAAAAAACGCGATTTTACGTACGAAAACCTAACTCTTTCCAGAGATCAGCTATAGCGAAAATTCTTTCTGTTCTATACTCTACATACACATTGTATACAGCATACCAAGTTAAGCTTGGTTTAATTTGGACAAATCTATGACCCAATCAAGAACTCTTATTTCAAAATTTCGTAATTAATTATTCGAATTAATCGGAATTTACGTATGAAAACGTAAAATATTTCAGGGGCAAGCTATAGCAGAAATTCTTTCTATTCTAGACTTTACGTATACAGAGAATACTGCATACCAAGTTTGGTTCACTTCGGACCACTTTGACCCTTTGAAAAAGTCCTATTTTTAAAATTAATTATTCGAAATAATCGCTATTTTACGTACGAAAACGTAACTCTTTCCAGAGACCAGCTATAGCCAAAATTCTTTCTGTTCTATACTCTACATACACATGGGATACAGCATACCAAGTTTGGTTTTATTTGGACAACTCTATGGCCCAATCAAAAATACTTATTTCAAAATTTCGTAATTAATTTTCCGAATTAGTCGGAATTTTCGTATGAAAACCTAACTTTTTCTAGATGCGAGCTATAGAAGAAATTTTTTTTTATAGACTGTACGTACACTGAGGATACTGCATACCAAGTTTGGTCAATTCGGACAACTTTTTGACCCTTTGAAAAAGCCCTATTTTCAAAATAATTATTCGAAATAATCGCGAATTTACGTACGAAAACGTAACGCTTTCAAGAGACCAGCTATAGCCAAATTTCTTTCTGTTCTATAGTCTACATACAAAGGGGATACAGCATACCAAATGTAGTTCAATTTGGACAACTCTATGACCCAATCAAAAATACTTATTTCAAAATTTCTTAATTAATTATTCGAATTAATCGGAATTTTCGTATGAAAACCTAAAATTTTCCAGGGGCAAGCTATAGCAAAAATTCTTTCTATTCTAGAATTTACGTACAAAGAGAATACTGCATACCAAGTTTGGTTCAGTTCGGGGCACTTTTGACCCTTTGGAGAAGTCCTGTTTTCAAAATAAATTATTCGAAATAATCGCGATTTTACGTACGAAAACGTAACTCTTTCCAGAGACCAGCTATAGCCGAAATTCTTTCTGTTCTATACCCTACATACACATTGTAAACAGCATACCAAGTTAAGCTTGGTTTAATTTGGACAAATCTATGACCCAATCAAGAATACTTATTTCAAAATTTCGTAATTAATTATTCGAATTAATCGGAATTTACGTATGAAAACGTAAAGTATTTCAGGGGCAAGCTCTAGCAGAAATTCTTTCTATTCTAGACTTTACGTATACAGAGAATACTGCATACCAAGTTTGGTTCACTTCGGACCACTTTGACCCTTTGAAAAAGTCCTATTTTCAAAATAAATTATTCGAAATAATCGCGATTTTACGTACGAAAACGTAACTCTTTCCAGAGAGCAGCTATAGCCGAAATTTTTTCTGTTCTATACTCTACATACACATGGGATACAGCATACCAAGTTTGGTTTAATTTGGACAACTCTATGGCCCAATCAAAAATACTTATTTCAAAAAGTCTTAATTAATTTTTCGAATTAGTCGAAATATTCGTATGAAAACCTAACTTTTTCTAGAGGCGAGCTACAGAAGAAATTTTTTTCTTTTATAGACTTTACGTACACTGAGGACACTGCATACCAAGTTTGGTTCAATTCGGACAACTTTTTGACCCTTTGAAAAAGCCCTGTTTTCAAAATAATTATTCGAAATAATCGCGATTTTACGTACAAAAACGTAACGCTTTCAAGAGACCAGATATAGCCAAAATTCTTTCTGTTCTATAGTCTACATACACATTGTATACAGCATACCAAGTTAAGCTTGGTTTAATTTGGACAAATCTATGACCCAATCAAGAATACTTATTTCAAAATTTCGTAATTAATTATTCGAATTAATCGGAATTTACGTATGAAAACGTAAAATATTTCAGGGGCAAGCTATAGCAGAAATTCTTTCTATACTAGATTTTACGTACAAGGAGAATACTACATACCAAGTTTGGTTCAGTTCGGGGCACTTTTGACCCTTTGAAAAAGTCCTATTTTTAAAATTAATTATTCGAAATAATCGCGATTTTACGTACGAAAACGTAACTCTTTCCAGAGATCAGCTATAGCGAAAATTCTTTCTGTTCTATACTCTACATACACATTGTATACAGCATACCAAGTTAAGCTTGGTTTAATTTGGACAATTCTTTGACCCAATCAAGAATACTTATTTCAAAATTTTGTAATTAATTATTGGAATTAATCGGAATTTACGTATGAAAACTTAAAATATTTCAGGGGCAAGCTATAGCAAAAATTCTTTCTATTCTAGAGTCTAGGTACACAGAGAATAATGCATAACAAGCTTGGTTCAGTTCGGGGCACTTTTGACTCTTTAAAAAAGTCCTTTTTTTAAAATTAATTATTCGAAATAATCGCGATTTTACGTACGAAAACGTAACTCTTTCCAGAGATCAGCTATAGCGAAAATTTTTTCTGTTCTATACTCTACATACACATTGTATACAGCATACCAAGTTAAGCTTGGTTTAATTTGGACAAATCTATGACCCAATCAAGAATACTTATTTCAAAATTTCGTAATTAATTATTCGAATTAATCGGAATTTACGTATGAAAACGTAAAATATTTCAGGGGCAAGCTATAGCAGAAATTCTTTCTATTCTAGATTTTACGTACAAGGAGAATACTACATACCAAGTTTGGTTCAGTTCGGGGCACTTTTGACCCTTTGAAAAAGTCCTATTTTTAAAATTAATTATTCGAAATAATCGCGATTTTACGTACGAAAACGTAACTCTTTCCAGAGATCAGCTATAGCGAAAATTCTTTCTGTTCTATACTCTACATACACATTGTATACAGCATACCAAGTTAAGCTTGGTTTAATTTGGACAATTCTTTGACCCAATCAAGAATACTTATTTCAAAATTTTGTAATTAATTATTGGAATTAATCGGAATTTACGTATGAAAACGTAAAATATTTCAGGGGCAAGCTATAGCAAAAATTCTTTCTATTCTAGAGTCTAGGTACACAGAGAATAATGCATAACAAGCTTGGTTCAGTTCGGGGCACTTTTGACCCTTTAAAAAAGTCCTTTTTTTAAAATTAATTATTCGAAATAATCGCGATTTTACGTACGAAAACGTAACTCTTTCCAGAGATCAGCTATAGCGAAAATTTTTTCTGTTCTATACTCTACATACACATTGTATACAGCATACCAAGTTAAGCTTGGTTTGATTTGGACAATTCTTTGACCCAATCAAGAATACTTATTTCAAAATTTCGTAATTAATTATTCGAATTAATCGGAATTTACGTATGAAAACGTAAAATATTTCAGGGGCAAGCTATAGCAGAAATTCTTTCTATTCTAGATTTTACGTACAAGGAGAATACTACATACCAAGTTTGGTTCAGTTCGGGGGCACTTTTGACCCTTTGAAAGAGTCCTATTTTTAAAATTAATTATTCGAAATAATCGCGATTTTACGTACGAAAACGTAACTCTTTCCAGAGATCAGCTATAGCGAAAATTCTTTCTGTTCTATACTCTACATACACATTGTATACAGCATAGCAAGTTAAGCTTGGTTTAATTTGGACAATTCTTTGACCCAATCAAGAATACTTATTTCAAAATTTTGTAATTAATTATTGGAATTAATCGGAATTTACGTATGAAAACGTAAAATATTTCAGGGGCAAGCTATAGCAGAAATTCTTTCTATTCTAGATTTTACGTACAAGGAGAATACTACATACCAAGTTTGGTTCAGTTCGGGGCACTTTTGACCCTTTGAAAAAGTCCTATTTTCAAAACTCAATATTCGAAAAAATCGAGAATTCAGGTACGAAAACGTAACTCTTTCCAGAGACCAACTATAGCCAAAATTCTTTCTGTTTTATACTCTACATACACAGGGGATACAGCATACCAAATGTGGTTCAATTTTGACAACTCTATGACCCAATCAAAAATACTTATTTCAAAATTTCGTAATTGATTATTCGATATAATCGGAATTTTCGTATGAAAACCTAAAATTTTCCAGGGGCAAGCTATAGCAGAAATTCTTTCTATTCTAGACTTTACGTACAAAGAGAATACTACATCCCAAGTTTGGTTCAGTTCGGGGCACTTTTGACCCTTTGAAAAAGTCCTATTTTTAAAATTAAATATTCGAAATAATCGCGATTTTACGTACGAAAACGTAACTCTTTCCAGAGATCAGCTATAGCGAAAATTCTTTCTGTTCTCTACTCTACATACACATTGTATACAGCATACCAAGTTCAGCTTGGTTTAATTTGAGCAAGTCTATGACCCAATCAAGAATACTTATTTCAAAATTTCGTAATTAATTATTGGAATTAATCGGAATTTACGTATGAAAACGTAAAATATTTCAGGGGCAAGCTATAGCAGAAATTCTTTCTATTCTAGAGTCTAGGTACACAGAGAATAATGCATAACAAGTTTGGTTCAATTCGGACCACTTGTTGACCCTTTGAAAAAATCCTATTTTCAAAACTCAATATTCGAAATAATCGAGAATTCAGGTACGAAAACGTAACTCTTTCCAGAGACCAACTACAGCCAAAATTCTTTCTGTTTTAAACTCTACATACACAGGGGATACAGCATACCAAGTTTGGTTTAATTTGGACAACTCTATGGCCCAATCAAAAATACTTATTTCAAAACTTCGTAATTAATTATTCGAATTAGTCGGAATTTTCGTATGAAAATCTAACTTTTTCCAGGGGCAAGCTATAGCAGAAATTCTTTCTATTTTAGACTCTACGTACACAGAAGACACAGCATACCAAGTTTGGTTTAATTTGGACAACTCTATGGCCCAATCAAAAATACTTATTTCAAAATTTCGTAATTAATTATTTGAATTAGTCGGAATATACGTATGAAAATCTAACTTTTTTCCAGAGGCAAGCTATAGCAAAAATTCTTTCTATTCTAGACTCTACGTACACACAGGGTACTGCATACCGAGTTTTGTTCAATTTGGGGCACTTTTTGACCCTTTGAAAATGTCCTATTTTCAAAATAATTATTCGAAATAATCGCGAATTTACGTACGGAAACGTAACGCTTTCAAGAGACCAGCTATAGCCAAAATTCTTTCTGTTCTATAGTCTACACACAAAGGGGATACAGCATATCAAGTTTGGTTCAATTTGGAAAACTCTATAACCCAATGAAAAATACTTATTTCAAAATTTCGTAATTAATTATTCGAATTAATCGGAATTTTCGTATGAAAACCTAAAATTTTCCAGGGGCAAGCTATGGCAGAAATTCTTTCTATTCTAGACTTTACGTACAAAGAGAATACTGCATACCAAGTTTGGTTCAGTTCGGGGCACTTTTGACCCTTTGAAAAAATCCTATTTTTAAAATTAATTGTTCGAAATAATCGCTATTTTACGTACGAAAACGTAACTCTTTCCAGAGATCAGCTATAGCGAAAATTCTTTTTGTTCTATACTCTACATACACATTGTATACAGCATACCAAGTTAAGCTTGGTTTAATTCGGACAAGTCTATGACCCAATTAAGAATACTTATTTCAAAATTTCGTAATTAATTATTGGAATTAATCGGAATTTACGTATGAAAACGTAAAATATTTCAGGGGCCAGCTATAGCAGAAATTCTTTCTATTCTAGAGTCTAGGTACACAGAGAATAATGCATAACAAGTTTGGCTCAATTCGGACAACTAATTAATTATTTGAATTAGTCGGAATTAACGTATGAAAATCTAACCTTTTCCAGAGGCAAGCTATAGCAAAAATTCTTTCTATTCTAGACTCTACGTACACACAGGATACTGCATACCGTGTTTTGTTCAATTCGGGGCACTTTTTGACCCTTTGAAAAAGTCCTTTTTTCAAAACTCAATATTCGAAATAATCGAGAATTCAGGAACGAAAACGTAACTCTTTCCAGAGACCAACTATAGCCAAAATTCTTTCTGTTTTAAACTCTACATACACAGAAGACACAGCATACCAAGTTTGGTTTAATTTGGACAACTCTATGGCCCAATCAAAAATACTTATTTCAAAATTTCGTAATTAATTATTTGAATTAGTCGGAATATACGTATGAAAATCTAACTTTTTCCAGAGGCAAGCTATAGCAAAAATTCTTTCTATTCTAGACTCTACGTACACATAGGATACTGCATACCGAGTTTTGTTCAATTCGGGGCACTTTTTGACCCTTTGAAAATGTCCTATTTTCAAAATAATTATTCGAAATAATCGCGAATTTACGTACGGAAACGTAACGCTTTCAGGACACCAGCTATAGCCAAAATTCTTTCTGTTCTATAGTCTACACACAAAGGGGATACAGCATACCAAGTTTGGTTCAATTTCGACAACTCTATAACCCAATGAAAAATACTTATTTCAAAATTTCGTAATTAATTATTCGAATTAATCGGAATTTTCGTATGAAAACCTAAAATTTTCCAGGGGCAAGCTATGGCAGAAATTCTTTCTATTCTAGACTTTACGTACAAAGAGAATACTGCATACCAAGTTTGGTTCAGTTCGGGGCACTTTTGACCCTTTGAAAAAGTCCTATTTTTAAAATTAAATATTCGAAATAATCGCGATTTTACGTGCGAAAACGTAACTCTTTCCAGAGATCAGCTATAGCGAAACTTCTTTCTGTTCTATACTCTACATACACATTGTATACAGCATACCAAGTTAAGCTTGGTTTAATTTGGACAAGTCTATGACCCAATCAAGAACACTTATTTCAAAATTTCGTATTTAATCATTGGAATTAATCGGAATTTACGTATGAAAACGTAAAATATTTCAGGGGTAAGCTATAGCAGAAATTCTTTCTATTTGAAAAAGACCCTTTGAAAAAGTCCTATTTTTAAAATTAATTATTCGAAATAATCGCTATTTTACGTACGAAAACGTAACTCTTTCCAGAGATCAGCTATAGCGAAAATTCTTTCTGTTCTATACTCTACATACACATTGTATACAGCATACCAAGTTAAGCTTGGTTTAATTTGGACAAGTCTATGACCCAATCAAGAATACTTATTTCAAAATTTCGTAATTAATTATTGGAATTAATCGGAATTTACGTATGAAAACGTAAAATATTTCAGGGGCAAGCTATAGCAGAAATTCTTTCTATTCTAGACTCTAGGTACACAGAGAATAATGCATAACAAGTTTGGTTCAGTTCGGACCACTTTTTGACCCTTTGAAAAAGTCCTATTTTCAAAACTCAATATTCGAAAAAATCGAGAATTCAGGTACGAAAACGTAACTCTTTCCAGAGACCAACTATAGCCAAAATTCTTTCTGTTTTATACTCTACATACACAGGGGATACAGCATACCAAGTTTGGTTTAATTTGGACAACTCTATGGCCCAATCAAAAATACTAATTTCAAAATTTCGTAATTAATTATTCGAATTAGTCGGAATTTTCGTATGAAAATCTAACTTTTTCCAGGGGCAAGCTATAGCAGAAATTCTTTCTGTTTTAGACTCTACGTACACAGAAGACACAGCTTACCAAGTTTGGTTTAATTTGGACAACTCTATGGCCCAATCAAAAATACTTATTTCAAAATTTCGTAATTAATTATTCGAATTAGTCGGAATATACTTATGAAAATCTAACTTTTTCCAGAGGCAAGCTATAGCAAAAATTCTTTCTATTCTAGAGACGTAACGCTTTCAAGAGACCAGCTATAGCCAAAATTCGTTCTGTTCTATAGTCTACACACAAAGGGGATACAGCATACCAAGTTTGGTTCAATTTGGACAACTCTATAACCCAATGAAAAATACTTATTTCAAAATTTCGTAATTAATTATTCGAATTAATCGGAATTTTCGTATGAAAACCTAAAATTTTCCAGGGGCAAGCTATGGCAGAAATTCTTTCTATTCTAGACTTTACGTACACAGAGAATACAGCATAACATGTTTGGTTCAGTTCGGGGCGCTTTTGACCCTTTCAAAAAGTCCTATTTTCAAAATTAATTATTCGAAATAATCGCGATTTTACGTACGAAAACGTAACTCTACCCAGAGAGCAGCTATAGCAAAAATTTTTTCTGTTCTATACTCTACATACACATTGTATACAGCATACCAAGTTAAGCTTGGTTTAATTTGGACAAGTCTATGACCCAATCAAGAATACTTATTTCAAAATTTCGTAATTAGTTATTCGATTTAATCGGAATTTACGTATGAAAACCTAAAAAATATTTCAGGGGCAAGCTATAGAAGAAATTCTTTCTATTCTAGACTCTACGTACACACAGGATACTGCATACCAAGTTTGGTTCAATTCGGACCACTTTTTGACCCTTTGAAAAAGTCCTACTTTCAAAACAATTATTCGAAATAATCGCGAATTTACGTACGAAAACGTAACTCTTTCCAGAGACCAGCTATAGCCGAAATTGTTTCTGTTCTATACTCTACATACACAGGGGATAAAGCATACCAAGTTTGGTTTAATTTGGACAACTCTATGACCCAAATAAAAATTACTTACTTCAAAATTTCTTAATTAATTTTTCGAACTAATCGGAATTTTCGTACGAAAACCTAACTTTTTCCTGGGGCAAGCTATAGCAGAAACTCTTTTAATTCTAGATTCTAAGTACACAGAGGATACTGCATACCAAGTTTGGTTCAATTTGGACCACTTTTTGACCCGTTGACCCCTTTCAAAACAATTATTCGAAGTAATTGAGAATTTACGTACGAAAACGTAACTCTTTCCAGTGACCATCTATAGCCAAAATTCTTTCTGTTCTATACTCTACATACACAAGGGATACCGCAATCCAAGTTTAGCTCAATTTGGACAACTCTATGGCGCGATCAAAATTACTTATTTCAAAATTTCATAATTAATTATTCGAATTAAACGGAATTTTTGTTTGAAAACCTAACTTTTTCTAGAGGCAAGCGATAGCAGAAATTTTTTCTATTCTAGACTTTAAATACGCAGAGGATACTGCATACCAAGTGTGGCTCAAATCGGACCACTTTTTGACCCTTTGAAAAAGTCCTATTTGCAAAATTAATTATTCGAATTAAACGCGAATTTACGTACGAAAACGTAACTCTTTCCAGAGACCAGCTATAGCCGAAAATCTTTCTCTTCTATACTCTGCGTACAGAGAGGATATTGCATACCAAGTTTGGCTCAAATCGGACCACTTTGATTCTTTGAAAAGGTCCTATTTGCAAAATTAATTATTCGAAATAATCGCGAATTTACGTACGAAAACGTCACTCTTTCCAGTGACCATCTATAGCCAAAATTCTTTCTGTTCTATACTCTACATACACAGGGGATACCGCAATCCAAGTTTAGCTCAATTTGGACAACTCTATGGCGCAATCAAAATTACTTATTTCAAAATTTCATAATTATTTATTCGAATTAAACGGAATTTTTGTTTGAAAACCTAACTTTTTCTAGAAGCAAGCGATAGCAGAAATTTTTTCTATTCTAGACTTTAAATACGCAGAGGATACTGCATACCAAGTGTGGCTCAAATCGGACCACTTTTTGACCCTTTGAAAAAGTCCTATTTGCAAAATTAATTATTCGAATTAAACGCGAATTTACGTACGAAAACGTAACTCTTTCCAGAGACCAGCTATAGCCGAAAATCTTTCTCTTCTATACTCTGCGTACAGAGAGGATATTGCATACCAAGTTTGGCTCAAATCGGACCACTTTGATCCTTTGAAAAGGTCCTATTTGCAAAATTAATTATTCGAAACAATCGCGAATTTACGTACGAAAACGTCACTCTTTCCAGTGACCATCTATAGCCAAAATTCTTTCTGTTCTATACTCTACATACACAGGGGATGCAGCATACCAAGTTTGGTTTAATTTGGACAACTCTATGGCGCAATCAAAATTACTTATTTCAAAATTTCATAATTAATTATTCGAATTAAACGGAATTTTTGTTTGAAAACCTACCTTTTTCTAGAGGCAAGCGTTAGCAGAAATTTTTTCTATTCTGGACTTTAAATACGCAGAGGATACTGCATACCAAGTGTGGCTCAAATCGGACCACTTTTTGACCCTTTGAAAAAGTCCTATTTGCAAAATTAATTATTCGAAATAAACGCGAATTTACGTACGAAAACGTAACTCTTTCCAGAGACCAGCTATAGCCGAAAATCTTTCTGTTCTATACTCTGCGTACAAAGAGGATATTGCATACCAAGTTTGGCTCAAATCGGACCACTTTGATCCTTTGAAAAAGTCCTATTTGCAAAATTAATTATTCGAAATAATCGCGAATTTACATACGAAAACGTAACTCTTTCCAGAGACCAGCTATAGCCAAAAATCTTTCTGTTCTATACTCTACATACACATGGGATACAGCATACCAAGTTTGGTTTAATTTGGACAACTCTATGGCGCAATCAAAATTACTTATTTCAAAATTTCATAATTAATTATTCGAATTAAACGGAATTTTTGTTTGAAAACCTACCTTTTTCTAGAGGCAAGCGTTAGCAGAAATTTTTTCTATTCTGGACTTTAAATACGCAGAGGATACTGCATACCAAGTGTGGCTCAAATCGGACCACTTTTTGACCCTTTGAAAAAGTCCTATTTGCAAAATTAATTATTCGAAATAAACGCGAATTTACGTACGAAAACGTAACTCTTTCCAGAGACCAGCTATAGCCGAAAATCTTTCTGTTCTATACTCTGCGTACAAAGAGGATATTGCATACCAAGTTTGGCTCAAATCGGACCACTTTGATCCTTTGAAAAAGTCCTATTTGCAAAATTAATTATTCGAAATAATCGCGAATTTACATACGAAAACGTAACTCTTTCCAGAGACCAGCTATAGCCAAAAATCTTTCTGTTCTATACTCTACATACACATGGGATACAGCATACCAAGTTTGGTTTAATTTGGACAACTCTATGGCGCAATCAAAATTACTTATTTCAAAATTTCATAATTAATTATTCGAATTAAACGGAATTTTTGTTTGAAAACCTACCTTTTTCTAGAGGCAAGCGTTAGCAGAAATTTTTTCTATTCTGGACTTTAAATACGCAGAGGATACTGCATACCAAGTGTGGCTCAAATCGGACCACTTTTTGACCCTTTGAAAAAGTCCTATTTGCAAAATTAATTATTCGAAATAAACGCGAATTTACGTACGAAAACGTAACTCTTTCCAGAGACCAGCTATAGCCGAAAATCTTTCTGTTCTATACTCTGCGTACAAAGAGGATATTGCATACCAAGTTTGGCTCAAATCGGACCACTTTGATCCTTTGAAAAAGTCCTATTTGCAAAATTAATTATTCGAAATAATCGCGAATTTACATACGAAAACGTAACTCTTTCCAGAGACCAGCTATAGCCAAAAATCTTTCTGTTCTATACTTTGCATACAAAGAGGATACTGCACACCAAGTTTGGCTCAAATCGGACCACTTTTTGACCCTTTGAAAAAGTCCTATTTGCAGAACTAAATATTCGAAATAATCGCGAATTTACGTACGAAAACGTTACTCTTTCCAGAGGCCAGCTATACCCAAAAATATTTCTGTTCTATACTCTGCATACACAGAGGATACTGCATATCAAGTTTGGCTTAAATCGGACCATTTTTTGACCCTTTGAAAAAGTCCTAATTTCAAAACAATTTTTCGAAATAATCGCGAATTTACGTACAAAAACGTAACTCTTTCCAGAGAACAGCTATAGCCGAAATTCTTTCTGTTCTATACTCTACATACACAGGGAATAAAGCATACCAAGTCTGGTTTAATTTGGACGACTCTATGACCCAATGAAAAAATACTTACTTCAAAATTTCGTAATCAATTATTCGAATTAATCGGAATTTTCGTAGGAAAATCTAACTTTTTCCTGGGGCAAGCCATAGCAGAAACTCTTTTAATTCTAGACTCTAAGTACACAGAGGATACTGCATACCACGTTTGGTTCAATTCGGACCATTTTTTGACCCGTTGAAAAAGTCCTATTTTCACAATAATTATTCGAAGTAATCGAGAATTTACGTACGAAAACATAACTCTTTCCAGAGACCAGCTATAGCCGAAATTCTTTCTGTTCTATACTCTACATACACAGTGAATAAAGCATACCAAGTTTGGTTTAATTTGGACAACTCTATGACCCAATGAAAAATTACTTACTTCAAAATTTCGTAATCAATTATTCGAATTAATCGGAATTTTCGTAGGAAAATCTAACTTTTTCCTGGGGCAAGCCATAGCAGAAACTCTTTTAATTCTAGATTCTAAGTACACAGAGGATACTGCATACCACGTTTGGTTGAATTCGGACCACTTTTTGACCCGTTGAAAAAGTCCTATTTTCAAAATAATTATTCGAAGTAATCGAGAATTTACGTACGAAAACATAACTCTTTCCAGTGACCAGCTATGGCCAAAATTCTTTCTGTTCTATACTCTACATACACAGGGGGTACAGCATACTAAGTTTGGCTCAATTTGGACAAATCTATGACGCAATCAAAAATACTTATTTCAAAAATTCATAATTAATTATTCGAATTAATCGGAATTTTCGTATGAAAACCTAACTTTTTCTAGAGGCAAGCGATAGCAGAATTTTTTTCTATTCTAGACTTTACGTAAACAGAGGATACAGCATACCAAGTTTGGTTCATTTCGGACCACTTTTTGATCCTTTGTAAAAGTCCTATTTTCAAAATAATTATTCGAAGTAATTGAGAACTTACGTACGAAAACGTAACTCTTTTCAGAGACCAGCTATAGCCAAAATTCTTTCTGTTCTATACTCTATATACACAGGGGATACAGCATACCATGTTTGGTTCAATTTGGACCACTTTTTGACCCTTTGAAAAAGTCCTATTTTCAAAATAATTTTTCGAAATAATCGCGAATTTACGTACAAAAACGTAACTCTTTCCAGAGAACAGCTATAGCCGAAATTCTTTCTGTTCTATACTCTACATACACAGGGAATAAAGCATACCAAGTTTGGTTTAATTTGGACGACTCTATGACCCAATGAAAAAATACTTACTTCAAAATTTCGTAATCAATTATTCGAATTAATCGGAATTTTCGTAGGAAAATCTAACTTTTTCCTGGGGCAAGCCATAGCAGAAACTCTTTTAATTCTAGATTCTAAGTACACAGAGGATACTGCATACCACGTTTGGTTGAATTCGGACCACTTTTTGACCCGTTGAAAAAGTCCTATTTTCAAAATAATTATTCGAAGTAATCGAGAATTTACGTACGAAAACATAACTCTTTCCAGTGACCAGCTATGGCCAAAATTCTTTCTGTTCTATACTCTACATACACAGGGGGTACAGCATACTAAGTTTGGCTCAATTTGGACAAATCTATGACGCAATCAAAAATACTTATTTCAAAAATTCATAATTAATTATTCGAATTAATCGGAATTTTCGTATGAAAACCTAACTTTTTCTAGAGGCAACCGATAGCAGAATTTTTTTCTATTCTAGACTTTACGTAAACAGAGGATACAGCATACCAAGTTTGGTTCATTTCGGACCACTTTTTGATCCTTTGTAAAAGTCCTATTTTCAAAATAATTATTCGAAGTAATTGAGAACTTACGTACGAAAACGTAACTCTTTTCAGAGACCAGCTATAGCCAAAATTCTTTCTGTTCTATACTCTATATACACAGGGGATACAGCATACCATGTTTGGTTCAATTTGGACCACTTTTTGACCCTTTGAAAAAGTCCTATTTTCAAAATAATTTTTCGAAATAATCGCGAATTTACGTACAAAAACGTAACTCTTTCCAGAGAACAGCTATAGCCGAAATTCTTTCTGTTCTATACTCTACATACACAGGGAATAAAGCATACCAAGTTTGGTTTAATTTGGACGACTCTATGACCCAATGAAAAAATACTTACTTCAAAATTTCGTAATCAATTATTCGAATTAATCGGAATTTTCGTAAGAAAATCTAACTTTTTGCTGGGGCAAGCCATAGCAGAAACTCTTTTAATTCTAGACTCTAAGTACACAGAGGATACTGCATACCACGTTTGGTTCAATTCGGACCACTTTTTGACCCGTTGAAAAAGTCCTATTTTCAAAATAATTATTCGAAGTAATCGAGAATTTACGTACGAAAACATAACTCTTTCCAGTGACCAGCTATGGCCAAAATTCTTTCTGTTCTCTACTTTACATACACAAAGGATACTGCATATCAAGTTTGGCTCAAATCGGACCACTTTTTGAGCCTTTGAAAAAGTCCTATTTTCAAAATAATTTTTCGAAATAATCGCGAATTTACGTACAAAAACGTAACTCTTTCCAGAGAACAGCTATAGCCGAAATTCTTTCTGTTCTATACTCTACATACGCAGGGAATAAAGCATACCAAGTTTGGTTTAATTTGGACGACTCTATGACCCAATGAAAAAATACTTACTTCAAAATTTCGTAATCAATTATTCGAATTAATCGGAATTTTCGTAAGAAAATCTAACTTTTTCCTGGGGCAAGCCATAGCAGAAACTCTTTTAATTCTAGACTCTAAGTACACAGAGGATACTGCATACCACGTTTGGTTCAATTCGGACCACTTTTTGACCCGTTGAAAAACTCCTATTTTCAAAATAATTATTCGAAGTAATCGAGAATTTACGTACGAAAACATAACTCTTTCCAGTGACCAGCTATGGCCAAAATTCTTTCTGTTCTATACTCTACATACACAGTGGATACAGCATACCAAGTTAGGTTTGGTCTAATTTTGACAAGTCTATAACCCAATCAAAAATACTTATTTCAAAATTTCGTAATTAATTTTTCAAATTAATCGAAGTTTTCGTATGAAAATCTAACTTTTTCCAGGAGCAAGCTATAGCAGACATTCTTTCAAATCTGGACTCTACGTACACAGAAGATACTGCATACCATGTTTGGTTCAATTCGGACCACTTTTTGACCCTTTGAAAAAGTCCTATTTGCGAAATTAAATAATCGAAATAGTCGCGAATTTACGTACGAAAACGTTACTCTTTCCAGAGGCCAGCTATAGCCAAAAATATTTCTGTTCTATACTCCGCATACACGGAGGATACTGCATATCAAGTTTGGCTCAAATCGGACTACTTTTTGATCCTTTGAAAAAGTCCTATTTTCAAAATAATTTTTCGAAATAATCGCGAATTTACGTACAAAAACGTAACTCTTTCCAGAGAACAGCTATAGCCGAAATGCTTTCTGTTCTATACTCTACATACACAGGGAATAAAGCATACCAAGTTTGGTTTAATTTGGACGACTCTATGACCCAATGAAAAAATACTTACTTCAAAATTTCGTAATCAATTATTCGAATTAATCGGAATTTGCGTAAGAAAATCTAACTTTTTCCTGGGGCAAGCCATAGCAGAAACTCTTTTGATTCTAGACTCTAAGTACACAGAGGATACTGCATACCACGTTTGGTTCAATTCGGACCACTTTTTGACCCGTTGAAAAAGTCCTTTTTTCAAAATAATTATTCGAAGTAATGGAGAATTTACGTACGAAAACATAACTCTTTCCAGTGACCAGCTATGGCCAAAATTCTTTCTGTTCTATACTCTACATACACAGTGGATACAGCATACCAAGTTAGGTTTGGTCTAATTTTGACAAGTCTATAACCCAATCAAAAATACTTATTTCAAAATTTCGTAATTAATTATTCAAATTAATCGAAGTTTCGTATGAAAATCTAACTTTTTCCAGGGGCAAGCTATAGCAGACATTCTTTCAAATCTGGACTCTACGTACACAGAAGATACTGCATACCATGTTTGGTTCAATTCGGACCACTTTTTGACCCTTTGAAAAAGTCCTATTTGCAAAATTAAATAATCGAAATAATCGCGAATTTACGTACGAAAACGTTACTCTTTCCAGAGGCCAGCTATAGCCAAAAATATTTCTGTTCTATACTCCGCATACACAGAGGATACTGCATATCAAGTTTGGCTCAAATCAGACCACTTTTTGATCCTTTGAAAAAGTCCTATTTTCAAAATAATTTTTCGAAATAATCGCGAAATTACGTACAAAAACGTAACTATTTCCAGAGAACAGTTATAGCCGAAATGCTTTCTGTTCTATACTCTACATACACAGGGAATAAAGCATACCAAGTTTGGTTTAATTTGGACGACTCTATGACCCAATGAAAAAATACTTACTTCAAAATTTCGTAATCAATTATTCGAATTAATCGGAATTTTCGTAAGAAAATCTAACTTTTTCCTGGGGCAAGCCATAGCAGAAACTCTTTTAATTCTAGACTCTAAGTACACAGAGGATACTGCATACCACGTTTGGTTCAATTCGGACCACTTTTTGACCCGTTGAAAAAGTCCTTTTTTCAAAATAATTATTCGAAGTAATCGAGAATTTACGTACGAAAACATAACTCTTTCCAGTGACCAGCTATGGCCAAAATTCTTTCTGTTCTATACTCTACATACACAGGGGGTACAGCATACTAAGTTTGGCTCAATTTGGACAAGTCGATGACGCAATCAAAAATACTTATTTCAAAATTTCGTAATTAGTTATTCGAATTAATCGGAATTTACGTATGAAGACCTAACTTCTTTCAGGGGCAAGCTATAGCAGAAATTTTTTCTATTCTAGACTCTACGTACACAGAGGATACTGCAGACCGAGTTTGGTTCAATTCGGACCACTTTTTGACCCTTTGAAAAAGTCCTATTTTCAAAATAGTTATTCGAAATAATCGCGAATTTACGTACGAAAACGTAACTCTTTCCAGAGACCAGCTATAGCCCAAATTCTTTCTGTTCTATAATCTACATACAAAGGGGATACAACATACCAAGTTTGGTTTAATTTAGACAAGTCTATGACCCAATCAAGAATACTTATTTCAAAATTTCGTAATTAGTTATTCGAATTAATCGGAATTTACGTCTGAAAACCCAAAATATTTCAAGGGCAAGCTATAGCAGAAATTCTTTCAATTCTAGACTCTACGTACACAGAGGATACTGCAGACCAAGTTTGGTTCAATTCGGACCACTTTTTGAGCCTTTGAAAAAGTCCTATTTTCAGAATAATTTTTCGAAATAATCGCGAATTTACGTACAAAAACGTAACTCTTTCCAGAGAACAGCTATAGCCGAAATTCTTTCTGTTCTATACTCTACATACACAGGGAATAAAGCATACCAAGTTTGGTTTAATTTGGACGACTCTATGACCCAATGAAAGAATACTTACTTCAAAATTTCGTAATCAATTATTCGAATTAATCGGAATTTTCGTAAGAAAATCTAACTTTTTCCTGGGGCAAGCCATAGCAGAAACTCTTTTAATTCTAGACTCTAAGTACACAGAGGATACTGCATACCACGTTTGGTTCAATTCGGACCACTATTTGACCCGTTGAAAAAGTCCTATTTTCAAAATAATTATTCGAAGTAATCGAGAATTTACGTACGAAAACATAACTCTTTCCACTGACCAGCTATGGCCAAAATTCTTTCTGTTCTATACTCTACATACACAGAGGGTACAGCATACTAAGTTTGGCTCAATTTGGACAAATCGATGACGCAATCAAAAATACTTATTTCAAAATTTCGTAATTAGTTATTCGAATTAATCGGAATTTACGTATGAAAACCTAACTTCTTTCAGGGGCAAGCTATAGCAGAAATTTTTTCTATTCTAGACTCTACGTACACAGAGGATACTGCAGACCAAGTTTGGTTCAATTCGGACCACTTTTTGACCCTTTGAAAAAGTCCTATTTTAAAAATAGTTATTCGAAATAATCGCGAATTTACGTACGAAAACGTAACTCTTTCCAGAGACCAGCTATAGCCCAAATTCTTTCTGTTCTATAGTCTACATACAAAGGGGATACAGCATACCAAATTTGGTTTAATTTGGACAAGTCTATGACCCAATCAAGAATACTTATTTCAAAATTTCGTAATTAGTTATTCGAATTAATCGGAATTTACGTATGAAAACCTAAAATATTTCAGGGGCAAGCTATAGCAGAAATTCTTTCAATTCTAGACTCTACGTACACAGAGGATACTGCAGACCAAGTTTGGTTCAATTCGGACCACTTTTTGAGCCTTTGAAAAGGTCCTATTTTCAAAATAATTTTTCGAAATAATCGCGAATTTACGTACAAAAACGT
Organism: Convolutriloba macropyga; assembly: GCF_964194025.1. Lineage (NCBI taxonomy): Eukaryota > Metazoa > Xenacoelomorpha > Acoela > Convolutidae > Convolutriloba > Convolutriloba macropyga. The sequence continues at coordinate 4,282,297 of NC_134478.1, read as the reverse complement.
AACTCTTTCCAGAGAACAGCTATAGCCGAAATTCTTTCTGTTCTATACTCTACATACACAGGGAATAAAGCATACCAAGTTTGGTTTAATTTGGACGACTCTATGACCCAATGAAAAAATACTTACTTCAAAATTTCGTAATCAATTATTCGAATTAATCGGAATTTTCGTAAGAAAATCTAACTTTTTCCTGGGGCAAGCCATAGCGGAAACTCTTTTAATTCTAGACTCTAAGTACACAGGGGATACTGTATACCACGTTTGGTTCAATTCGGACCACTTTTTGACCCGTTGAAAAAGTCCTATTTTCAAAATAATTATTCGAAGTAATCCAGAATTTACGTACGAAAACATAACTCTTTCCAGTGACCAGCTATGGCCAAAATTCTTTCTGTTCTATACTCTACATACACAGGGGGTACAGCATACTAAGTTTGGCTCAATTTGGACAACTCTATGACACAATCAAAAAAACTTATTTCAAAAATTCATAATTAATTATTCGAATTAATCGGAATTTTCGTATGAAAACCTAACTTTTTCTAGAGGCAAGCGATAGCAGAATTTTTTCCTATTCTAGGCTTTACGTAAACAGAGGATACAGCATACCAAGTTTGGTTCATTTCGGACCACTTTTTGACCCTTTGTAAAAGTCCTATTTTCAAATTAATTATTCGAAGTAATTGAGAACTTACGTACGAAAACGTAACTCTTTTCAGAGATCAGCTATAGCCAAAATTCTTTCTGTTCTATACTCTACATACACAGGGGATACATCATACCAAGTTTGGTACAATTTGGACAACAATATGACTCAATCAAAAATACTTATTTCAAAATTTCGTAATTAATTATTCGAATTAATCAGAATTTTCGTATGAAAACCTAACTTCTTTCAGGGGCAAGCTATAGCAGAAATTTTTTCTTTTCTAGACTCTACGTACACAGAGGATACTGCAGACCAAGTTTGGTTCAATTCGGACCACTTTTTGACCCTTTGAAAATGTCCTATTTTCAAAATAGTTATTCGAAATAATCGCGAATTTACGTACGAAAACGTAACTCTTTTCAGAGACCAGCTATAGCCTAAATTCTTTCTGTTCTATAGTCTACATACAAAGGGGATACAGCATACCAAGTTTGGTTTAATTTGGACAAGTCTATGACCCAATCAAGAATACTTATTTCAAAATTTCTTAATTAGTTATTCGAATTAATCGGAATTTACGTATGAAAACCTAAAATATTTCAGGGGCAAGCTATAGCAGAAATTCTTTCAATTCTAGACTCTACGTACACAGAGGATACTGCAGACCAAGTTTGGTTCAATTCGGACCACTTTTTGAGCCTTTGAAAAAGTCCAATTTTCAAAATTAATTATTCGATATAATCGTGAATTTACGTACGAAAATGTAACTCTTTCCAGAGACCCGCTATAGCCAAAATTCTTTCTGTTCCATACTCTACATACACCGGGGATACAGCATACCAAGTTGGGTTCAATTTGGACAACTATATGACGCAATCAAAAATACTTATTTCAAAATTTCGTAATTAATTATTCGAATTAATCGGATTTTTCGTATGAAAATCTAAATTTTCCTGTGGCAAGCTATAGCAGAAACTCTTTCAATTCTAGACTCTAAGTACACAGAGGATACTGCATACCAAGTTTGTTTCCTTTCGGACAACTTTTCGAACCTTTCAAAACGTCCTCTTTTCAAAATAATTATTCGAAGTAATCGAGAATTTACGTACGAAAACGTAATTTTTTCCAGAGACCAGCTATAGCCAAAATTCTTTCTGTTCTATACTCTACATACACAGAGGATACAGCGTACCAAGTTTGGTTCAATTTGGACCATTTTTTGACCCTTTGAAAAGTCTTATTTTCAAAATAATTATTCGAAGTAATCGAGAATTTACGTACGAAAACGTTACTTTTTCCAGAGGCCAGCTATAGCCAAAATTCTTTCTGTTCTATACTCTACATACACAGGGGATACGGCATACCAAGTTTGGTTTAATTTGGACAACTCTATGACCCAATCAAAAACACTTTCTTCAAAATTTCGTAATTAATTATTCGAATTAATCGGAATTTTCCTATGAAAACCTAACTTTTTCCAGGGGCAAGCTATAGCAGATATTCTTTCTATTCTAGACTCTACAAACACAGAGGATACAGCGTACCAAGTTTGGTTCATTTCGCACCACTTTTTGACCCTTTGTAAAAGTCCTATTTTCAAAATAATTATCCAAAGTAATCGGGAATTTACGTACGAAAACGTAACTCTTTCCAGAGGCCAGCTATAGCCAAAATTCTTTCTGTTCTATACTCTACATACACAGGGGATACGGCATACCAAGTTTGGTTCAATTTGGACAATTATATGACGCAATCAAAATACTTATTTCAAAATTTCGTAATTAATTATTCGAATTAATCGAGAATTTACGTACGAAAACGTAACTCTTTCCAGAGGCCAGCAATAGCGAAAATTATTTCTGTTCTATACTCTACGTACACAGAGGACACTGCACACCAAGTTTTATTCAATTCGGACCACTTTGACTCTTTGAAAAAGTCCTATTTTCAAAATTAATTTTTCGAAATAATCGCGAAATTACGTACGAAAACGTAACTCTTTCCAGAGACCAGCTATAGCCAAAATTCTTTCTGTTCTATACTCTGCATACAGAGGGGATATCGCATACCAAGTTTGGTTCAATTCGGACAACTATGCGACGCAATCAAAAACACTTATTTCAAAATTTTGTAATTAATTATTCGAATTGATCGGAATTTTCGTATGAAAATCTAACTTTTTCCAGGGGCAAGCTGTAGCAGAAACTCTTTCTATTCTAGACTTTACGTACACAGAGGATACAGCGTACCAAGTTTGGTTCATTTTGCACCACTTTTTGACCCTTTGTAAAAGTCCTATTTTCAAAATAATTATTCGAAGTGATCGAGAACTTACGTACGAAAACGTAACTTTTTCCAGAGACCAGCTATAGCCAAAATTCTTTCTGTTCTATACTCTACATACACAGAGGATACAGCATACCAAGTTTGGTTCAATTTGGACCACTATTTGACCCTTTGTAAAAGTCCTATTTTCAAAATAATTATCCAAAGTAATCGAGAATTTACGTACGAAAACGTAACTTTTGCAGAGGCCAGCTATAGCCAAAATTCTTTCTGTTCTATACTCTACATACAGAGGGGATACGGCATACCAAGTTTGGTTCAATTTGGACAATTATATGACGCAATCAAAATACTTATTTCAAAATTTCGTAATTAATTATTCGAATTAATCGAGAATTTACGTACGAAAACGTAACTCTTTCCAGAGGCCAGCTATAGCCAAAATTCTTTCTGTTCTATAGCCTACGTACACAAAGGACACTGTAAACCAAGTTTGGTTCAATTCGGACCACTTTGACTCTTTGAAAAAGTCCTATTTTCAAAATTTTGTAATTAATTTTTCGAATTGATCGGAATTTTCTATGAAAATCTAACTTTTTCCGGGGGCAAGCTATAGCAGAAACTCTTTCTTTTCTAGACTTTACGTACACAGAGGATACAGCGTACCAAGTTTGGTTCATTTCGCACCACTTTTTGACCCTTTGTAAAAGTCCTATTTTCAAAATAATTATCCAAAGTAATCGAGAATTTACGTACGAAAACGTTACTCTTTTCAGAGGCCAGCTATAGCCAAAATTCTTTCTGTTCTATACTCTACATACACAGGGGATACGGCATACCAAGTTTGGTTCAATTTGGACAATTATATGACGCAATCAAAATACTTATTTCAAAATTTCGTAATTAATTGTTCGAATTAATCGAGAATTTACGTACGAAAACGTAACTCTTTCCAGAGGCCAGCAATAGCCAAAATTATTTCTGTTCTATACTCTACGTACACAGAGGACACTGCACACCAAGTTTTGTTCAATTCGGACCACTTTGACTCTTTGAAAAAGTCCTATTTTCAAAATTAATTATTCGAAATAATCGCGAAATTACGTACGAAAACGTAACTCTTTCCAGAGACCAGCTATAGCCAAAATTCTTTCTGTTCTATACTCTGCATACAGAGGGGATATCGCATACCAAGTTTGGTTCAATTCGGACAACTATGCGACGCAATCAAAAACACTTACTTCAAAATTTTGTAATTAATTATTCGAATTGATCGGATTTTTCGTATGAAAATCTAACTTTTTCCAGGGGCAAGCTGTAGCAGAAACTCTTTCTATTCTAGACTTTACGTACACAGAGGATACAGCGTACCAAGTTTGGTTCATTTTGCACCACTTTTTGACCCTTTGTAAAAGTCCTATTTTCAAAATAATTATTCGAAGTGATCGAGAACTTACGTACGAAAACGTAACTTTTGCAGAGGCCAGCTATAGCCAAAATTCTTTCTGTTCTATACTCTACATACAGAGGGGATACGGCATACCAAGTTTGGTTCAATTTGGACAATTATATGACGCAATCAAAACACTTATTTCAAAATTTCGTAATTAATTATCCGAATTAATCGAGAATTTACGTACGAAAACGTAACTCTTTCCAGAGACCAGCTATAGCCAAAATTCTTTCTGTTCTATACTCTACATACACAGAGGATACAGCATACCAAGTTTGGTTCAATTTGGACCACTATTTGACCCTTTGTAAAAGTCCTATTTTCAAAATAATTATCCAAAGTAATCGAGAATTTACGTACGAAAACGTAACTTTTGCAGAGGCCAGCTATAGCCAAAATTCTTTCTGTTCTATACTCTACATACAGAGGGGATACGGCATACCAAGTTTGGTTCAATTTGGACAATTATATGACGCAATCAAAACACTTATTTCAAAATTTCGTAATTAATTATCCGAATTAATCGAGAATTTACGTACGAAAACGTAACTCTTTCCAGAGGCCAGCTATAGCCAAAATTCTTTCTGTTCTATAGCCTACGTACACAAAGGACACTGTAAACCAAGTTTGGTTCAATTCGGACCACTTTGACTCTTTGAAAAAGTCCTATTTTCAAAATTAATTACTCGAAATAATCGCGAAATTACGTACGAAAACGTAACTCTTTCCAGAGACCAGCTATAGCCAAAATTCTTTCTGTTCTATACTCTGCACACACAGGGGATACAGCATACCAAGTTTGGTTCAATTCGGACAACTATGCGACGCAATCAAAAATACTTATTTCGAAATTTTGTAATTAATTATTCGAATTGATTGGAATTTTCGTATGAAAATCTAACTTTTTCCAGGGGCAAGCTATAGCAGAAACTCTTTCTATTCTAGACTTTACGTACACAGAGGATACAGCTTACCAAGTTTGCTTCATTTCGCACCACTTTTTGACCCTTTGTAAAAGTCCTATTTTCAAAATAAGTATTCGAAGTAATCGAGAACTTACGTACGAAAACGTAACTTTTTCCAGAGACCAGCTATAGCCGAAATTTTTTCTGTTCTATACTCTAAATACACTGAGGATACAGCATACCAAGTTTTGTTCAATTTGGACCGTTTTTTGACCCTTTGAAAAAGTCCTAATTTCAAAATAATTATTCGAAGTAATCGAGAATTTACGTACGAAAACGTAACTCTTTCCAGAGACCAGCTATAGCCAAAATTCTTTCTGTTCTATACTCTGCAGACACAGGGGATACAGCATACCAAGTTTGGTTCAATTTGGACCACTATTTGATCCTTTGTAAAAGTCCTATTTTCAAAATAATTATCCAAAGTAATCGAGAATTTAATTACGAAAACGTAACTTTTGCAGAGGCCAGCTATAGCCAAAATTCTTTCTGTTCTATACTCTACATACAGAGGGGATACGGCATACCAAGTTTGGTTCAATTTGGACAATTATATGACGCAATCAAAATACTTATTTCAAAATTTCGTAATTAATTATTCGAATTAATCGAGAATTTACGTACGAAAACGTAACTCTTTCCAGAGGCCAGCTATAGCCAAAATTCTTTCTGTTCTATAGCCTACGTACACAAAGGACACTGTAAACCAAGTTTGGTTCAATTCGGACCACTTTGACTCTTTGAAAAAGTCCTATTTTCAAAATTAATTACTCGAAATAATCCCGAAATTACGTACGAAAACGTAACTCTTTCCAGAGACCAGCTATAGCCAAAATTCTTTCTGTTCTATACTCTGCACACACAGGGGATACAGCATACCAAGTTTGGTTCAATTCGGACAACTATGCGACGCAATCAAAAATACTTATTTCGAAATTTTGTAATTAATTATTCGAATTGATTGGAATTTTCGTATGAAAATCTAACTTTTTCCAGGGGCAAGCTATAGCAGAAACTCTTTCTATTCTAGACTTTACGTACACAGAGGATACAGCTTACCAAGTTTGCTTCATTTCGCACCACTTTTTGACCCTTTGTAAAAGTCCTATTTTCAAAATAATTATTCGAAGTAATCGAGAACTTACGTACGAAAACGTAACTTTTTCCAGAGACCAGCTATAGCCAAAATTTTTTCTGTTCTATACTCTAAATACACAGAGGATACAGCATACCAAGTTTTGTTCAATTTGGACCGTTTTTTGACCCTTTGAAAAAGTCCTAATTTCAAAATAATTATTCGAAGTAATCGAGAATTTACGTACGAAAACGTAACTCTTTCCAGAGACCAGCTATAGCCAAAATTCTTTCTGTTCTATACTCTGCAGACACAGGGGATACAGCATACCAAGTTTGGTTCAAGTCGGACAACTATGCGACGCAATCAAAAATACTTATTCCAAAATTTTGTAATTAATTATTCGAATTGATCGGAATTTTCGTATGAAAATCTAACTTTTTCCAGGGGCAAGCTATAGCAGAAACTCTTTCTATTCTAGACTTTACGTACACAGAGGATACAGCGTACCAAGTTTGCTTCATTTCGCACCACTTTTTGACCCTTTAAAAAAGTCATATTTTCAAAATAATTATTCGAAGTAATCGAGAATTTACGTACGAAAACGTAACTTTTTCCAGAGACCAGCTATAGCCAAAATTTTTTCTGTTCTATACTCTAAATACACAGAGGATACAGCATACCAAGTTTTGTTCAATTTGGACCGTTTTTTGACCCTTTGAAAAAGTCCTAATTTTAAAATAATTATTCGAAGTAATCGAGAATTTACGTACGAAAACGTAACTCTTTCCAGAGACCAGCTATAGCCAAAATTCTTTCTGTTCTATACTCTGCACGCACAGGGGATACAGCATACCAAGTTTGGTTCAATTCGGACAACTATGCGACGCAATCAAAAATACTTATTTCGAAATTTTGTAATTAATTATTCGAATTGATTGGAATTTTCGTATGAAAATCTAACTTTTTCCAGGGGCAAGCTATAGCAGAAACTCTTTCTATTCTAGACTTTACGTACACAGAGGATACAGCTTACCAAGTTTGCTTCATTTCGCACCACTTTTTGACCCTTTGTAAAAGTCCTATTTTCAAAATAATTATTCGAAGTAATCGAGAACTTACGTACGAAAACGTAACTTTTTCCAGAGACCAGCTATAGCCAAAATTTTTTCTGTTCTATACTCTAAATACACAGAGGATACAGCATACCAAGTTTTGTTCAATTTGGACCGTTTTTTGACCCTTTGAAAAAGTCCTAATTTCAAAATAATTATTCGAAGTAATCGAGAATTTACGTACGAAAACGTAACTCTTTCCAGAGACCAGCTATAGCCAAAATTCTTTCTGTTCTATACTCTGCAGACACAGGGGATACAGCATACCAAGTTTGGTTCAAGTCGGACAACTATGCGACGCAATCAAAAATACTTATTCCAAAATTTTGTAATTAATTATTCGAATTGATCGGAATTTTTGTATGAAAATCTAACTTTTTCCAGGGGCAAGCTATAGCAGAAACTCTTTCTATTCTAGACTTTACGTACACAGAGGATACAGCGTACCAAGTTTGCTTCATTTCGCACCACTTTTTGACCCTTTAAAAAAGTCCTACTTTCAAAATGATTATTCGAAGTAATCGAGAACTTACGTACGAATACGTAACTTTTTCCAGAGACCAGATATAGCCAAAATTCTTTCTGTTCTATACTCTACATACACAGAGGATACAGCAAACCAAGTTTTGTTCAATTTGGACCGTTTTTTGACCCTTTGAAAAAGTCCTAATTTCAAAATAATTATTCGAAGTAATCGAGAATTTACGTACGAAAACGTAACTCTTTCCAGAGACCAGCTATAGCCAAAATTCTTTCTGTTCTATACTCTGCAGACACAGGGGATACAGCATACCAAGTGTGGTTCAATTCGGACAACTATGCGACGCAATCAAAAATACTTATTCCAAAATTTTGTAATTAATTATTCGAATTGATCGGAATTTTCGTATGAAAATCTAACTTTTTCCAGGGGCAAGCTATAGCAGAAACTCTTTCTATTCTAGACTTTACGTACGCAGACGATACAGCGTACCAAGTTTGCTTCATTTCGCACCACTTTTTGACCCTTTAAAAAAGTCCTACTTTCAAAATGATTATTCGAAGTAATCGAGAACTTACGTACGAATACGTAACTTTTTCCAGAGACCAGCTATAGCCAAAATTCTTTCTGTTCTATACTCTACATACACAGAGGATACAGCATACCAAGTTTGGTTCAATTTGGACCATTTTTTGACCCTTTGAAAAAGTCCTATTTTCAAAATAATTATTCGAAGTAATAGAGAATTTACGTACGAAAACGTAACTTTTTCCAGAGACCAGCTATAGCCAAACCTCTTTCTGTTCGATACTCTACGTACACAGAGGATACTGCAGACCAAATTGGTTCAATTCGGACCACTTTTTGACCCTTTGTAAAAGTCCTATTTTCAAAATAATTATTCGAAGTAATCGAGAACTTACGTACGAAAACGTAACTCTTTCCAGAGACCAGCTATAGCCCAAATTCTTTCTGTTCTATATTCTACATACACAGAGGATACAGCATACCAAGTTTGGTTCAATTTGAACCACTTTTTGACCCTTTGAAAGTCCTATTTTCAAAATAATTATCCAAAGTAATCGAGAATTTACGTACGAAAACGTAACTTTTTCCAAAGGCCAGCTATAGCCAAAATTCTTTCTGTTCTATACTCTACATACAGAGGGGATACGGCATACCAAGTTTGGCTCAATTTGGACAATTATATGACGCAATCAAAATACTTATTTCAAAATTTCGTAATTAATTATTCGAATTAATCGAGAATTTACGTACGAAAACGTAACTCTTTCCACAGGCCAGCTATAGCCAAAATTCTTTCTGTTCTATACTCTACGTACACAAAGGACACTGCACACCAAGTTTGTTTCAATTCGGACCACTTTGATTCTTTGAAAAGTCCTATTTTCAAAATTAATTCCTCGAAATATTCGCGAAATTACGTACGAAAACGTAACTCTTTCCAGAGACCAGCTATAGCCAAAATTCTTTCTGTTCTATACTCTGCACACACAGGGGATACAGCATACCAAGTTTGGTTCAATTCGGACAACTATGCGACGCAATCAAAAATACTTATATCGAAATTTTGTAATTAATTATTCGAATTGATCGGAATTTTCGTATGAAAATCTAACTTTTTCCAGGGGCAAGCTAAAGCAGAAACTCTTTCTATTCTAGACTTTACGTACACAGAGGATACAGCTTACCAAGTTTGCTTCATTTCGCACATTTTTTTGACCCTTTGTAAAAGTCCTATTTTCAAAATAATTATTCGAAGTAATCGAGAACTTACGTACGAAAATGTAACTTTTTCCAGAGACCAGCTATAGCCAAAATTCTTTATGTTCTATACTCTAAATACACAGAGGATACAGCATACCAAGTTTGGTTCAATTTGGACCATTTTTTGACCCTTTGAAAAAGTCCTATTTTCAAAATAATTATTCGAAGTAATCGAGAATTTACGTACGAAAACGTAACTCTTTCCAGAGACCAGCTATAGCCAAAATTCTTTCTGTTCTATACTCTGCATACACAGGGGATACAGCATACCAAGTTTGGTTCAATTGGGACAACTATGCGACGCAATCAAAAATACTTATTTCAAAATTTTGTAATTAATTATTCGAATTGATCGGAATTTTCGTATGAAAATCTAACTTTTTCCAGGGGCAAGCTATAGCAGAAACTCTTTCTATTCTGGACTTTACGTATACAGAGGATACAGCGTACCAAGTTTGCTTCATTTCGCACCACTTTTTGACCCTTTGAAAAAGTCCTATTTTCAAAATAATTATTCGAAGTAATCGAGAATTTACGTACGAAAACGTAACTTTTTCCAGAGACCAGCTACAGCCAAAATTATTTCTGTTCTATACTCTACGTACACAGAGGAAACTGCAGACCAAATTGGTTCAATTCGGACCACTTTTTGACCCTTTGTAAAAGTCCTATTTTCAAAATAATTATTCGAAGTAATCGAGAACTTACGTACAAAAACGTAATTCTTTCCAGAGACCAGTTATAGCCCAAATTCTTTCTGTTCTATAGTCTACAATCAACGGGGATACAGCATAGCAAGTTTGGTTTAATTTGGACAAGTCTATGACCCAATCAAGAATACTTATTTCAAATATTCGTAATTAGTTATTCCAATTAATCGGAATTTACGTATGAAAACCTAAAATATTTCAGGGGCAAGTTATAGCAGAAATTCTTTCAATTCTAGACTCTACGTTTACAGAGGATACTACAGACCAAGTTTGGTTCAATTCGCACCACATTTTGAGCCTTTGAAGAAGTCCAATTTTCAAAATTATTTATTCGATATAATCGCGAATTTACGTACGAAAATATAACTCTTTCCAGAGACCCGCTATAGCCAAAATCCTTTCTGTTCTATACTCTACATACACCGGGGATACAGCATACCAAGTTGGGTTCAATTTGGAAAACTATATGAAGCAATCAAAAATACTTATTTCAAATTTTCGTAATTAATTATTCGAATTAATCGGATTTTTCGTATGAAAATCTAACTTTTCCTGTGGCAAGCTATAGCAGAAACTCTTTCAATTCTAGACTCTAAGTACACAGAGGATACTGCATACCAAGTTTGTTTCATTTCGGACAACTTTTTGAACCTTTCAAAAATTCTATTTTTAAAATAATTATTCGAAGTAATCGAGAATTTACGTACGAAAACGTAACTTTTTCCAGAGACCAGCTATAGCCAAAATTTTTTCGGTTCTATACTCTACATACACAGAGGATACAGCATACCAAGTTTGGTTCAATTTGGACCATTTTGTGACACTTTGAAAAAGACCTATTTTCAAAATAATTATTCGAAGTAATCGAGAATTTACGTACGAAAAAGTAACTTTTTTCAGAGACCAGCAATAGCCAAAACTCTTTCTGTTCTATACTCTACATACACAGAGGATACAGCATACCAAGTTTGGTTCAATTTGGACCTTTTTTTGACCCTTTGAAAAAGTCCTATTTTCGAAACAATTGTTCGAAGTAATCGAGAATTTACGTACGAAAACGTAACTTTTTCCAGAGACCAGCTATAGCCAAAATACTTTCTGTTCTATACTCTACATACACAGAGGATACAGCATACCAAGTTTGGTTCAATTTGGACCATTTTTTGACCCTTTGAAAAAGTCCCATTTGCAAAATAATTATTTGAAGTAATCGAGAATTTACGTAAGAAAACGTAGCTTTTTCCAGAGACCAGCTATAGCCGAAAATCTTTCTGTTCTATACTCTGCATACACAGGGGATACAACATACCAAGTTTGGTTTAATTTGGACAACTCTATGACCCAATCAAAAATACTTATTTCAAAATTTCGTAATTAATTATTCGAATTAATCGAAATTTTCGTATGAAAACCTAACTTTTTCCAGGGGCAAGCTATAGCAGATATTCTTTCTATTCCAGAGTCTACGTACACAGATGATACAGCATACCAAGTTTGGTTCATTTGGCACCACTTTTTGACCCTTTGTAATAGTCCTATTTTCAAAATAATTATTCGAAGTAATCGAGAATTTACGTACGAAAACGTAGCTTTTTCCAGAGACCAGCTATAGCCAAAATTCTTTCTGTTCTATACTCTACATACAGAGAGGATACAGCATACTAAGTTTGGTTCAATTTGGACCATTATTTGACCCTTTGAAAAAGTCCTATTTTCAAAATAATTAGTCGAAGTAGTCGAGAATTTACGTACGAAAACGTAACTCTTTCCAGAGACCAGCTATAGCCAAAATTCTTTCTGTTCTATACTCTGCATACACAGGGGATACAGCATACCAAGTGTGGTTCAATTTGGACAACTTTGCGACGCAATCAAAAAAACTTATTTCAAAATTTCGTAATTAATTATTCGAATTAATCGGATTTTTTGTATGAAAATCTAACTTTTTCCATGGGCAAGCTGTAGCAGAAATTCTTTCTATTCTAGACTTTACGTACACAGAGGATACTGCATACCAAGTTTGGTTCAATTCGGACCACTTTTTGACCCTTTGAAAAAGTCCTTTTTTCAAAATAATTATTCGAAGTAGTCGAGAATTTACGTACGAAAACGTAACTTTTTCCAGAGACCAGCTATAGCCAAAATTCTTTCTGTTCTATACTCTACGTACACAGAGGACACTGCAGATCAAGTTTGGTTCAATTTGGATCATTTTTTGACCCTTTGAAAAAGTCCTATTTTCAAAATAATTATTTGAAGTAATCGAGAATTTACGTACGAAAACGTAACTTTTTCCAGAGACCAGCTTTAGCCAAAATTCTTTCTGTTCTATACTCTGCATACACAGGGGATACAGCATACCAAGTGTGGTTCAATTTGGACAACTTTGCGACGCAATCAAAAAAACTTATTTCAAAATTTCGTAATTAATTATTCGAATTAATCGGATTTTTTGTATGAAAATCTAACTTTTTCCATGGGCAAGCTATAGCAGAAATTCTTTCTATTCTAGACTCTACGTACACAGAGGATACAGCATACCAAGTTTCGTTCATTTCGCACCACTTTTGACCCTTTGTAAAAGTCCTATTTTCAAAACAATTATCCAAAGTAATCGAGAATTTACGTACGAAAACGTAACACTTTCCAGAGGCCAGCTATAGCCAAAATTTTTTCTGTTCTATACTCTACATACACAGGGGATACGGCATACCAAGTGTGGCTCAATTTGGACAATTATATGACGCAATCAAAATACTTATTTCAGAATTTCGTAATTAATTATTCGAATTAATCGGAATTTTCGTATGAAAACCTATTTTTTTCCAGGGGCAAGCTATAGCAGAAATTCTTTCTGTTCTAGACTTTACGTACACAGAGGATACTGCATACCAAGTTTGGATCAATTCGGAGCACTTTTTGACAATTTGAAAATGTCCTATTTTCAAAATTAATTATTCGAAAAAATCGCGAATTTACGTATGAAAATGTAACTCTTTCCAGAGACCAGCTATAGCGAAAATTCTTTCTGTTCTATACTCTACATACACATTGTGCACAGCGTACCAAGTTAAGCTTGATTTAATTTGGACAAGTCTATGACCCAATCAAAATACTTGTTTCAAAATTTCGTAATTAATTATTCGAATGAATCGGAATTTTCGTATGAAAACCTAACTTTTTCCAGGGGCAAGCTATAGCAGAAATTCTTTCTATTCTAGACTTTACGTACACAGAGGATACTGCATACCAAGTTTGGTTCAATTTGGACCATTTTTTGACCCTTTGAAAAAGTCCTATTTTCAAAATAATTGTTCGAAGTAATCGAGAATTTACGTACGAAAACGTAACTTTTTCCAGAGACCAGCTATAGCCAAAATACTTTCTGTTCTATACTCTACATACACAGAGGATACAGCATACCAAGTTTGGTTCAATTTGGACCATTTTTTGACCCTTTGAAAAAGTCCTATTTTCAAAATAATTATTCGAAGTAATCGAGAACTTACGTACGAAAACGTAACTTTTTCCAGAGACCAGCTATAGCCAAAATTCTTTCTCTCTATACTCTACATACACAGGGGATACAGCATACCAAGTTTAGTTCAATTTGGACCTTTTTTTGACCTTTTGAAAAAGTCCTATTTTCAAAATAATTGTTTGAAGTAATCGAGAATTTACGTACGAAAACGTAACTTTTTCCAGAGACCAGCTATAGCCAAAACTCTTTCTGTTCTAAACTCTAAATACACAGAGGATACAGCATACCAAGTTTAGTTCAATTTGGACCATTTTTTGACCCTTTGAAAAAGTCCTATTTTCAAAATAATTATTCGAAGTAATCGAGAACTTACGTACGAAAACGTAACTTTTTCCAGAGACCAGCTATAGCCAAAATACTTTCTGTTCTATACTCTACATACACAGAGGATACAGCATACCAAGTTTGGTTCAATTTGGACCATTTTTTGACCCTTTGAAAAAGTCCTATTTTCAAAATAATTATTCGAAGTAGTCGAGAATTTACGTACGAAAACGTAACTTTTTCCAGAGACCAGCTTTAGCCAAAATTCTTTCTGTTCTATACTCTGCATACACAGGGGATACAGCATACCAAGTTTAGTTCAATTTGGACCATTTTTTGACCCTTTGAAAAAGTCCTATTTTCAAAATAATTATTCGAAGTAATCGAGAACTTACGTACGAAAACGTAACTTTTTCCAGAGACCAGCTATAGCCAAAATACTTTCTGTTCTATACTCTACATACACAGAGGATACAGCATACCAAGTTTGGTTCAATTTGGACCATTTTTTGACCCTTTGAAAAAGTCCTATTTTCAAAATAATTATTCGAAGTAGTCGAGAATTTACGTACGAAAACGTAACTTGTTCCAGAGACCAGCTTTAGCCAAAATTCTTTCTGTTCTATACTCTACATACACAGAGGATACAGCATACCAAGTTTGGTTCAATTTGGACCATTTTTTGACCCTTTGAAAAAGTCCTATTTTCAAAATAATTATTCGAAGTAGTCGAGAATTTACGTACGAAAACGTAACACTTTCCAGAGGCCAGCTATAGCCAAAATTTTTTCTGTTCTATACTCTACATACACAGGGGATACGGCATACCAAGTGTGGCTCAATTTGGACAATTATATGACGCAATCAAAATACTTATTTCAGAATTTCGTAATTAATTATTCGAATTAATCGGAATTTTCGTATGAAAACCTATTTTTTTCCAGGGGCAAGCTATAGCAGAAATTCTTTCTATTCTAGACTTTACGTACACAGAGGATACTGCATACCAAGTTTGGATCAATTCGGAGCACTTTTTGACAATTTGAAAATGTCCTATTTTCAAAATTAATTATTCGAAAAAATCGCGAATTTACGTATGAAAATGTAACTCTTTCCAGAGACCAGCTATAGCGAAAATTCTTTCTGTTCTATACTCTACATATACATTGTGCACAGCGTACCAAGTTAAGCTTGATTTAATTTGGACAAGTCTATGACCCAATCAAAATACTTGTTTCAAAATTTCGTAATTAATTATTCGAATGAATCGGAATTTTCGTATGAAAACCTAACTTTTTCCAGGGGCAAGCTATAGCAGAAATTCTTTCTATTCTAGACTTTACGTACACAGAGGATACTGCATACCAAGTTTGGTTCAATTCGGACCACTTTTTGACCCTTTGAAAAAGTCCTTTTTTCAAAATAATTATTCGAAGTAGTCGAGAATTTACGTACGAAAACGTAACTTTTTCCAGAGACCAGCTATAGCCAAAATTCTTTCTGTTCTATACTCTACGTACACAGAGGACACTGCAGACCAAGTTTGGTTCAATTTGGATCATTTTTTGACCCTTTGAAAAAGTCCTATTTTCAAAATAATTATTTGAAGTAATCGAGAATTTACGTACGAAAACGTAACTTTTTCCAGAGACCAGCTTTAGCCAAAATTCTTTCTGTTCTATACTCTGCATACACAGGGGATACAGCATACCAAGTGTGGTTCAATTTGGACAACTTTGCGACGCAATCAAAAAAACTTATTTCAAAATTTCGTAATTAATTATTCGAATTAATCGGATTTTTTGTATGAAAATCTAACTTTTTCCATGGGCAAGCTAGAGCAGAAATTCTTTCTATTCTAGACTTTACGTACACAGAGGATACTGCATACCAAGTTTGGTTCAATTCGGACCACTTTTTGACCCTTTGAAAAAGTCCTTTTTTCAAAATAATTATTCGAAGTAGTCGAGAATTTACGTACGAAAACGTAACTTTTTCCAGAGACCAGCTATAGCCAAAATTCTTTCTGTTCTATACTCTACGTACACAGAGGACACTGCAGACCAAGTTTGGTTCAATTGGGATCATTTTTTGACCCTTTGAAAAAGTCCTATTTTCAAAATAATTATTTGAAGTAATCGAGAATTTACGTACGAAAACGTAACTTTTTCCAGAGACCAGCTTTAGCCAAAATTCTTTCTGTTCTATACTCTGCATACACAGGGGATACAGCATACCAAGTGTGGTTCAATTTGGACAACTTTGCGACGCAATCAAAAAAACTTATTTCAAAATTTCGTAATTAATTATTCGAATTAATCGGATTTTTTGTATGAAAATCTAACTTTTTCCATGGGCAAGCTATAGCAGAAATTCTTTCTATTCTAGACTCTACGTACACAGAGGATACAGCATACCAAGTTTCGTTCATTTCGCACCACTTTTGACCCTTTGTAAAAGTCCTATTTTCAAAACAATTATCCAAAGTAATCGAGAATTTACGTACGAAAACGTAACACTTTCCAGAGGCCAGCTATAGCCAAAATTTTTTCTGTTCTATACTCTACATACACAGGGGATACGGCATACCAAGTGTGGCTCAATTTGGACAATTATATGACGCAATCAAAATACTTATTTCAGAATTTCGTAATTAATTATTCGAATTAATCGGAATTTTCGTATGAAAACCTATTTTTTTCCAGGGGCAAGCTATAGCAGAAATTCTTTCTATTCTAGACTTTACGTACACAGAGGATACTGCATACCAAGTTTGGATCAATTCGGAGCACTTTTTGACAATTTGAAAATGTCCTATTTTCAAAATTAATTATTCGAAAAAATCGCGAATTTACGTATGAAAATGTAACTCTTTCCAGAGACCAGCTATAGCGAAAATTCTTTCTGTTCTATACTCTACATACACATTGTGCACAGCGTACCAAGTTAAGCTTGATTTAATTTGGACAAGTCTATGACCCAATCAAAATACTTGTTTCAAAATTTCGTAATTAATTATTCGAATGAATCGGAATTTTCGTATGAAAACCTAACTTTTTCCAGGGGCAAGCTATAGCAGAAATTCTTTCTATTCTAGACTTTACGTACACAGAGGATACTGCATACCAAGTTTGGTTCAATTTGGACCATTTTTTGACCCTTTGAAAAATTCCTATTTTCAAAATAATTGTTCGAAGTAATCGAGAATTTACGTACGAAAACGTAACTTTTTCCAGAGACCAGCTATAGCCAAAATACTTTCTGTTCTATACTCTACATACACAGAGGATACAGCATACCAAGTTTGGTTCAATTTGGACCATTTTTTGACCCTTTGAAAAAGTCCTATTTTCAAAATAATTATTCGAAGTAATCGAGAACTTACGTACGAAAACGTAACTTTTTCCAGAGACCAGCTATAGCCAAAATTCTTTCTCTCTATACTCTACATACACAGGGGATACAGCATACCAAGTTTAGTTCAATTTGGACCTTTTTTTGACCTTTTGAAAAAGTCCTATTTTCAAAATAATTGTTTGAAGTAATCGAGAATTTACGTACGAAAACGTAACTTTTTCCAGAGACCAGCTATAGCCAAAACTCTTTCTGTTCTATACTCTAAATACACAGAGGATACAGCATACCAAGTTTAGTTCAATTTGGACCATTTTTTGACCCTTTGAAAAAGTCCTATTTTTAAAATAATTATTCGAAGTAATCGAGAACTTACGTACGAAAACGTAACTTTTTCCAGAGACCAGCTATAGCCAAAATACTTTCTGTTCTATACTCTACATACACAGAGGATACAGCATACCAAGTTTGGTTCAATTTGGACCATTTTTTGACCCTTTGAAAAAGTCCTATTTTCAAAATAATTATTCGAAGTAATCGAGAACTTACGTACGAAAACGTAACTTTTTCCAGAGACCAGCTATAGCCAAAATTCTTTCTCTCTATACTTTACATACACAGGGGATACAGCATACCAAGTTTAGTTCAATTTGGACCATTTTTTGACCTTTTGAAAAAGTCCTATTTTCAAAATAATTGTTCGAAGTAATCGAGAATTTACGTACGAAAACGTAACTTTTTCCAGAGACCAGCTATAGCCAAAATTCTTTCTGTTCTATACTCTACATACACAGGGGATACGGCATACCAAGTTTGGCTCAATTTGGACAATTATATGACGCAATCAAAATACTTATTTCAAAATTTCGTAACTAATTATTCGAATTAATCGGAATTTTCGTATGAAAACCTAACTTTTTCCAGGGGCAAGCTATAGCAGAAATTCTTTCTATTCTAGACTTTACGTACACAGAGGATACTGCATACCAAGTTTGGTTCAATTCGGACCACTTTTTGACCCTTTGTAAAAGTCCTATTTTCAAAATAATTATTCGAAGTAATCGACAATTTACGTACGAAAACGTAACTTTTTCCAGAGACCAGCCTTAGCCAAAACTCTTTCTGTTCTATACTCTAAATACACAGAGGATACAGCATACCAAGTTTAGTTCAATTTGGACCATTTTTTGACCCTTTGAAAAAGTCCTATTTTCAAAATAATTATTCGAAGTAATCGAGAACTTACGTACGAAAACGTAACTTTTTCCAGAGACCAGCTATAGCCAAAATACTTTCTGTTCTATACTCTACATACACAGAGGATACAGCATACCAAGTTTGGTTCAATTTGGACCATTTTTTGACCCTTTGAAAAAGTCCTATTTTCAAAATAATTATTTGAAGTAATCGAGAACTTACGTACGAAAACGAAACTTTTTCCAGAGACCAGCTATAGCCAAAATTCTTTCTCTCTATACTTTACATACACAGGGGATACAGCATACCAAGTTTAGTTCAATTTGGACCATTTTTTGACCTTTTGAAAAAGTCCTATTTTCAAAATAATTGTTCGAAGTAATCGAGAATATACGTACGAAAACGTAACTTTTTCCAGAGACCAGCTATAGCCAAAATTCTTTCTGTTCTATACTCTACATACACAGGGGATACGGCATACCAAGTTTGGCTCAATTTGGACAATTATATGACGCAATCAAAATACTTATTTCAAAATTTCGTAATTAATTATTCGAATTAATCGGAATTTTCGTATGAAAACCTAACTTTTTCCAGGGGCAAGCTATAGCAGAAATTCTTTCTATTCTAGACTTTACGTACACAGAGGATACTGCATACCAAGTTTGGTTCAATTCGGACCACTTTTTGACCCTTTGTAAAAGTCCTATTTTCAAAATAATTATTTGAAGTAATCGACAATTTACGTACGAAAACGTAACTTTTTCCAGAGACCAGCTTTAGCCAAAATTCTTTCTTTTCTATACTCTGCATACACAGGGGATACAGCATACCAAGTGTGGTTCATTTTGGACAACTTTGCGACGCAATCAAAAAAACTTATTTCAAAATTTCGTACTTAATTATTCGAATTAATCGGATTTTTTGTATGAAAATCTAACTTTTTCCATGGGCAAGCTATAGCAGAAATTCTTTCTATTCTAGACTCTACGTACACAGAGGATACAGCATACCAAGTTTCGTTCATTTCGCACCACTTTTGACCCTTTGTAAAAGTCCTATTTTCAAAACAATTATCCAAAGTAATCGAGAATTTACGTACGAAAACGTAACACTTTCCAGAGGCCAGCTATAGCCAAAATTTTTTCTGTTCTATACTCTACATACACAGGGGTTACGGCATACCAAGTGTGGCTCAATTTGGACAATTATATGACGCAATCAAAATACTTATTTCAGAATTTCGCAATTAATTATTCGAATTAATCGGAATTTTCGTATGAAAACCTATTTTTTTCCAGGGGCAAGCTATAGCAGAAATTCTTTCTATTCTAGACTTTACGTACACAGAGGATACTGCATACCAAGTTTGGTTCAATTCGGAGCACTTTTTGACAATTTGAAAATGTCCTATTTTCAAAATTAATTATTCGAAAAAATCGCGAATTTACGTATGAAAATGTAACTCTTTCCAGAGACCAGCTATAGCGAAAATTCTTTCTGTTCTATACTCTACATACACATTGTGCACAGCGTACCAAGTTAAGCTTGATTTAATTTGGACAAGTCTATGACCCAATCAAAATACTTGTTTCAAAATTTCGTAATTAATTATTCGAATGAATCGGAATTTTCGTATGAAAACCTAACTTTTTCCAGGGGCAAGCTATAGCAGAAATTCTTTCTATTCTAGACTTTACGTACACAGAGGATACTGCATACCAAGTTTGGTTCAATTTGGACCATTTTTTGACCCTTTGAAAAAGTCCTATTTTCAAAATAATTGTTCGAAGTAATCGAGAATTTACGTACGAAAACGTAACTTTTTCCAGAGACCAGCTATAGCCAAAATACTTTCTGTTCTATACTCTACATACACAGAGGATACAGCATACCAAGTTTGGTTCAATTTGGACCATTTTTTGACCCTTTGAAAAAGTCCTATTTTCAAAATAATTATTCGAAGTAATCGAGAACTTACGTACGAAAACGTAACTTTTTCCAGAGACCAGCTATAGCCAAAATTCTTTCTCTCTATACTCTACATACACAGGGGATACAGCATACCAAGTTTAGTTCAATTTGGACCATTTTTTGACCTTTTGAAAAAGTCCTATTTTCAAAATAATTGTTCGAAGTAATCGAGAATTTACGTACGAAAACGTAACTTTTTCCAGAGACCAGCTATAGCCAAAACTATTTCTGTTCTATACTCTAAATACACAGAGGATACAGCATACCAAGTTTAGTTCAATTTGGACCATTTTTTGACCCTTTGAAAAAGTCCTATTTTCAAAATAATCATTTGAAGTAATCGAGAATTTACGTACGAAAACGTAACTTTTTCCAGAGATCAGCTATAGCCGAAAATATTTCTGTTCTATACTCTGCATACACAGGGGATACAACATACCAAGTTTGGTTTAATTTGGACAACTCTATGACCCAATCAAAAATACCTATTTCAAAATTCCGTAATTAATTATTCGAATTAATCGGAATTTCGTATGAAAACCTAACTTTTTTCAGGGGCAAGCTATAGCAGATATTCTTTCTATTCTAGACTCTACGTACACAGATGATACAACATACCAAGTTTGGTTCATTTGGCAGCATTTTTTAACCCATTGTAATAGTCCTATTTTCAAAATAATTGTTTCGAATTATTCGAGAATTTACGTACGAAAACGTAACTTTTTCCGGAGACCAGCTATAGCCAAAATTCTTTCTGTTCTATACTCTACATACACAGAGGATACAGCATACCAAGTTTGGTTCAATTGGGACCATTTTTTGACCCTTTGAAAAAGTCCTATTTTCAAAATAATTATTCGAAGTAATCGAGAATTTACGTACGAAAACGTAACTTTTTCCAGAGACCAGCTATAGCCAAAATTCTATCTGTTCTATACTCTACGTACAAAGAGGACACTGCAGACCAGGTTTGGTTCAATTTGGACCATTTTTTGACCCTTTGTAATAGTCCTATTCTCAAAATAATTGTTCGAAGTAATCGCGAATTTACGTACGAAAACGTAACTTTTTCCAGAGACCAGCTATAGCCAAAATTCTTTCTGTTCTATACTCTACAAACACAGAGGATACAGCATACCAAGTTTGGTTCAATTTGGACCAATTTTTGACCCTTTGAAAAAGTCCTATTTTCAAAATAATTATTCGAAGTAATCGAGAATTTACGTAAGAAAACGTAACTTTTTCCAGAGACCAGCTATAGCCAAAATTCTTTCTGTTCTATACTTTACGTACACAGAGGACACTGCAGTCCAAGTTTGGTTCAATTTGGACCATTTTTTGACCCTTTGAAAAAGTCCTATTTTCAAAAAAATTATTTGAAGTAATCGAGAATTTACGTACGAAAACGTAACTTTTTGCAGAGACCAGCTTTAGCCAAAATTCTTTCTGTTCTATACTCTGCATACACAGGGGATACAGCATACCAAGTGTGGTTCAATTTGGACAACTTTGCGACGCAATCAAAAACAATTATTTCAAAATTTCGTAATTAATTATTCGAATTAATCGGATTTTTTGTATAAAAATCTAACTTTTTCCAGGGGCAAGCTATAGCAGAAATTCTTTCTATTCTAGACTCTACGTACACAGAGGATACAGCATACGAAGTTTGGTTCATTTCGCACCACTTTTTGACCCTTTGTAAAAGTCCTATTTTCAAAAAAATTATCAAAAGTAATCGAGAATTTACGTACGAAAACGTAACTCTTACCAGAGGCCAGCTATAGCCAAAATTCTTTCTGTTCTATACTCTACCTACACAGGGGATACGGCATACCAAGTTTGGTTCCATTTGGACAATTATATGACGCAATCAAAATACTTATTTCGAAATTTCGTAATTAATTATTCGAATTAATCGGAATTTTCGTATGAAAACCTAACTTTTTCCAGGGGCAAGCTATAGCAGAACTTCTTTCTATTCTAGAGTTTACGTACACAGAGGATACTGCATACCAAGTTTGGTTCAATTCGGACCACTTTGACTCTTTGAAAAAGTCCTATTTTCAAAATTAATTATTCGAAATAAACGCGAATTTACGTATGAAAACGTAACTTTTTCCAGAGACCAGCTATAGCCAAAATTCTTTCTGTTCTATACTCTACGTACACAGAGGACACTGCAGTCCAAGTTTGGTTCAATTTGGACCATTTTTTGACCCTTTGAAAAAGTCCTATTTTCAAAATAATTATTTGAAGTTATCGAGAATTTACGTACGAAAACGTAAATTTTTGCAGAGACCAGCTTAAGCCAAAATTCTTTCTGTTCTATACTCTGCATACACAGGGGATACAGCATACCAAGTGTGGTTCAATTTGGACAACTTTGTGACGCAATCAAAAATACTTATTTCAAAATTTCGTAATTAATTATTCGAATTAATCGGATTTTTTGTATGAAAATCTAACTTTTTCCAGGGGCAAGCTATAGCAGAAATTCTTTCTATTCTAGACTCTACGTACACAAAGGATACAGCATACCAAGCTTGGTTCATTTCGCAACACTTTTTGACCCTTTGTAAAAGTCCTATTTTCAAAATAATTATCCAAAGTAATCGAGAATTTACGTACGAAAACGTAACTCTTTCCAGAGGCCAGCTATAGCCAAAATTCTTTCTGTTCTATACTCTACATACACAGAGGATACGGCATACCAAGTTTGGTTCAGTTTGGACAATTATATGACGCAATCAAAATACTTATTTCGAAATTTCGTAATTAATTATTCGAATTAATCGGAATTTTCGTATGAAAACCTAACTTTTTCCAGGGGCAAGCTATAGCAGAACTTCTTTCTATTCTAGAGTTTACGTACACAGAGGATACTGCATACCAAGTTTGATTCAATTCGGACCACTTTGACTCTTTGAAAAAGTCCTATTTTCAAAATAATTATTTGAAGTTATCGAGAATTTACGTACGAAAACGTAAATTTTTGCAGAGACCAGCTTAAGCCAAAATTCTTTCTGTTCTATACTCTGCATACACAGGGGATACAGCATACCAAGTGTGGTTCAATTTGGACAACTTTGTGACGCAATCAAAAATACTTATTTCAAAATTTCGTAATTAATTATTCGAATTAATCGGATTTTTTGTATGAAAATCTAACTTTTTCCAGGGGCAAGCTATAGCAGAAATTCTTTCTATTCTAGACTCTACGTACACAGAGGATACTGCAAACCAATTTTGGTTCAATTCGGACCACTTTGACCCTTTGAAAAAGTCCTATTTTCAAAATAATTATTCAAAATAATCGCGAATTTACGTACGAAAACGTAACTCTTTCCAGAGACCAGCTATATCCAAAATTCTTTCTGTTCTATACTCTACATACACAGGGGATACAGCATACCAAGTTTGGTTCAACTTGGACCATTTTGTGACCCTTTGAAAAAGTCTTATTTTCAAAATAATTGTTCGAAGTAATCGCGAATTTACGTACGAAAACGTAACTTTTTCCAGAGACCAGCTATAGCCAAAATTCTTTCTGTTCTATACTCTACAAACACAGAGGATACAGCATACCAAGTTTGGTTCAATTTGGACCAATTTTTGACCCTTTGAAAAAGTCCTATTTTCAAAATAATTATTCGAAGTAATCGAGAATTTACGTAAGAAAACGTAACTTTTTCCAGAGACCAGCTATAGCCAAAATTCTTTCTGTTCTATACTTTACGTACACAGAGGACACTGCAGTCCAAGTTTGGTTCAATTTGGACCATTTTTTGACCCTTTGAAAAAGTCCTATTTTCAAAAAAATTATTTGAAGTAATCGAGAATTTACGTACGAAAACGTAACTTTTTGCAGAGACCAGCTTTAGCCAAAATTCTTTCTGTTCTATACTCTGCATACACAGGGGATACAGCATACCAAGTGTGGTTCAATTTGGACAACTTTGCGACGCAATCAAAAACAATTATTTCAAAATTTCGTAATTAATTATTCGAATTAATCGGATTTTTTGTATAAAAATCTAACTTTTTCCAGGGGCAAGCTATAGCAGAAATTCTTTCTATTCTAGACTCTACGTACACAGAGGATACAGCATACGAAGTTTGGTTCATTTCGCACCACTTTTTGACCCTTTGTAAAAGTCCTATTTTCAAAAAAATTATCAAAAGTAATCGAGAATTTACGTACGAAAACGTAACTCTTACCAGAGGCCAGCTATAGCCAAAATTCTTTCTGTTCTATACTCTACCTACACAGGGGATACGGCATACCAAGTTTGGTTCCATTTGGACAATTATATGACGCAATCAAAATACTTATTTCGAAATTTCGTAATTAATTATTCGAATTAATCGGAATTTTCGTATGAAAACCTAACTTTTTCCAGGGGCAAGCTATAGCAGAACTTCTTTCTATTCTAGAGTTTACGTACACAGAGGATACTGCATACCAAGTTTGGTTCAATTCGGACCACTTTGACTCTTTGAAAAAGTCCTATTTTCAAAATTAATTATTCGAAATAAACGCGAATTTACGTATGAAAACGTAACTTTTTCCAGAGACCAGCTATAGCCAAAATTCTTTCTGTTCTATACTCTACGTACACAGAGGACACTGCAGTCCAAGTTTGGTTCAATTTGGACCATTTTTTGACCCTTTGAAAAAGTCCTATTTTCAAAATAATTATTTGAAGTTATCGAGAATTTACGTACGAAAACGTAAATTTTTGCAGAGACCAGCTTAAGCCAAAATTCTTTCTGTTCTATACTCTGCATACACAGGGGATACAGCATACCAAGTGTGGTTCAATTTGGACAACTTTGTGACGCAATCAAAAATACTTATTTCAAAATTTCGTAATTAATTATTCGAATTAATCGGATTTTTTGTATGAAAATCTAACTTTTTCCAGGGGCAAGCTATAGCAGAAATTCTTTCTATTCTAGACTCTACGTACACAAAGGATACAGCATACCAAGCTTGGTTCATTTCGCAACACTTTTTGACCCTTTGTAAAAGTCCTATTTTCAAAATAATTATCCAAAGTAATCGAGAATTTACGTACGAAAACGTAACTCTTTCCAGAGGCCAGCTATAGCCAAAATTCTTTCTGTTCTATACTCTACATACACAGAGGATACGGCATACCAAGTTTGGTTCAGTTTGGACAATTATATGACGCAATCAAAATACTTATTTCGAAATTTCGTAATTAATTATTCGAATTAATCGGAATTTTCGTATGAAAACCTAACTTTTTCCAGGGGCAAGCTATAGCAGAACTTCTTTCTATTCTAGAGTTTACGTACACAGAGGATACTGCATACCAAGTTTGATTCAATTCGGACCACTTTGACTCTTTGAAAAAGTCCTATTTTCAAAATAATTATTTGAAGTTATCGAGAATTTACGTACGAAAACGTAAATTTTTGCAGAGACCAGCTTAAGCCAAAATTCTTTCTGTTCTATACTCTGCATACACAGGGGATACAGCATACCAAGTGTGGTTCAATTTGGACAACTTTGTGACGCAATCAAAAATACTTATTTCAAAATTTCGTAATTAATTATTCGAATTAATCGGATTTTTTGTATGAAAATCTAACTTTTTCCAGGGGCAAGCTATAGCAGAAATTCTTTCTATTCTAGACTCTACGTACACAAAGGATACAGCATACCAAGCTTGGTTCATTTCGCACCACTTTTTGACCCTTTGTAAAAGTCCTATTTTCAAAATAATTATCCAAAGTAATCGAGAATTTACGTACGAAAACGTAACTCTTTCCAGAGGCCAGCTATAGCCAAAATTCTTTCTGTTCTATACTCTACATACACAGAGGATACGGCATACCAAGTTTGGTTCAATTTGGACAATTATATGACGCAATCAAAATACTTATTTCGAAATTTCGTAATTAATTATTCGAATTAATCGGAATTTTCGTATGAAAACCTAACTTTTTCCAGGGGCAAGCTATAGCAGAACTTCTTTCTATTCTAGAGTTTACGTACACAGAGGATACTGCATACCAAGTTTGGTTCAATTCGGACCACTTTGACTCTTTGAAAAAGTCCTATTTTCAAAATTAATTATTCGAAATAAACGCGAATTTACGTATGAAAACGTAACTTTTTCCAGAGACCAGCTATAGCCAAAATTCTTTCTGTTCTATACTCTACGTACACAGAGGACACTGCAGTCCAAGTTTGGTTCAATTTGGACCATTTTTTGACCCTTTGAAAAAGTCCTATTTTCAAAATAATTATTTGAAGTAATCGAGAATTTACGTACGAAAACGTAAATTTTTGCAGAGACCAGCTTAAGCCAAAATTCTTTCTGTTCTATACTCTGCATACACAGGGGATACAGCATACCAAGTGTGGTTCAATTTGGACAACTTTGTGACGCAATCAAAAATACTTATTTCAAAATTTCGTAATTAATTATTCGAATTAATCGGATTTTTTGTATGAAAATCTAACTTTTTCCAGGGGCAAGCTATAGCAGAAATTCTTTCTATTCTAGACTCTACGTACACAAAGGATACAGCATACCAAGCTTGGTTCATTTCGCACCACTTTTTGACCCTTTGTAAAAGTCCTATTTTCAAAATAATTATCCAAAGTAATCGAGAATTTACGTACGAAAACGTAACTCTTTCCAGAGGCCAGCTATAGCCAAAATTCTTTCTGTTCTATACTCTACATACACAGGGGATACGGCATACCAAGTTTGGTTCAATTTGGACAATTATATGACGCAATCAAAATACTTATTTCGAAATTTCGTAATTAATTATTCGAATTAATCGGAATTTTCGTATGAAAACCTAACTTTTTCCAGGGGCAAGCTATAGCAGAAATTCTTTCTATTCTAGAGTTTACGTACACAAAGGATACTGCATACCAAGTTTGGTTCAATTCGGACCACTTTGACTCTTTGAAAAAGTCCTATTTTCAAAAATAATTATTCGAAATAAACGCGAATTTACGTATGAAAACGTAACTCTTGCCAGAGACCAGCTATAGCCAAAGTTCTTTGTGTTCAATACTCTGCATACACAGGGGATACAGCATACCATGTTTGGTTCAATTCGGACAACTATGCGACGCAATCAAACATACCTATTTCAAAATTTTGTAATTAATTATTCGAATGGATCGGAATTTTCGTATGAAAATCTAACTTTTTCCAGGGGCAAGCTATAGCAGAAACTCTTTCTATTCTAGACTTTACGTACACAGAGGATACAGCGTACCAAGTTTGGTTCATTTCGCACCACTTTTTGACCCTTTGTAAGAGTCCTATTTTCAAAGTAATTATACGAAGTAATCAAGAATTTACGTACGAAAACGTAACTCTTTCCAGAGACCAGCTATAGCCAAAATTCTTTCTGTTCTATACTCTGCATACACAGGGGATACAGCATACCAAGTTTGGTTCAATTTGGACAATTATGCGACGCAATCAAAAATACTTATTTCAAAATTTCGTAATTAATTATTCGAATTAATCGGAATTTTCGTATGAAAACCTAACTTTTTCCAGGGGCAAGCTATAGCAGAAATTCTTTCTTTTCTAGACTTTACGTACACAGAGGAAACCCATACCAAGTTTACTTCATTTCGCACCACTTTGACTCTTTGAAAAAATCCTATTTTCAAAATTAATTATTCGAAATAATCGCGAATATACGTACGAAAACGTAACTCTTTCCAGAGACCAGCTATAGCCAAAATTCTTTCTGTTCTATACTCTGCTTACACAGGGGATACAGCATACCATGTTTTTTTCAATTTGGACAACTATGCGACGCAATCAAAAATACTTATTTCAAAATTTCGTAATTAGTTATTCGAATTGATCGGAATTTTCGTATGAAAATCTAACTTTTTCCAGTGGCAAGCTATAGCAGAAATTCTTTCTTTTCTAGACTTTACGTACACAGAGGATACAGCGTACCAAGTTTACATCATTTCGCACCACTTTTTGACCCTTTGTAAAAGGCCTATTTTCAAAATAATTATTCGAAGTAATCGAGAATTTACGTACGATAACGTAACTTTTTCCAGAGACCAGCTATAGCCAAAATTCTTTCTGTTCTATACTCTACATACACAGGGGATACAGCATACCATGTTTGTTTCAATTTGGACAACTATGCGACGCAATCAAAAATACTTATTTCAAAATTTCGTAATTAGTTATTCGAATTGATCGGAATTTTCGTATGAAAATCTAACTTTTTCCAGGGGCAAGCTATAGCAGAAATTCTTTCTTTTCTAGACTTTACGTACACAGAGGATACAGGGTACCAAGTTTACTACATTTCGCACCACTTTTTGACCCTTTGTAAAAGTCCTATTTTCAAAATAATTATTCGAAGTAATCGAGAATTTACGTACGATAACGTAACTTTTTCCAGAGACCAGCTATAGCCAAAATTCTCTCTGTTCTATACTCTACATACACAGGGGATACAGCATACCGTGTTTGTTTCAATTTGGACAACTATGCGACGCAATCAAAAATACTTATTTCAAAATTTCGTAATTAGTTATTCAAATTGATCGGAATTTTCGTATGAAAATCTAACTTTTTCCAGGGGCAAGCTATAGCAGAAATTCTTTCTTTTCTAGACTTTACGTACACAGAGGAAACTGCATACCAAGTTTAGTTCGATTCGGACCACTTTGACTCTTTGAAAAAGTCCTATTTTCAAAATTAATTATTCGAAATAAACGCGAATTTACGTATGAAAACGTAACTCTTTCCAGAGACCAGCTATAGCCAAAATTCTTTGTGTTCTATACTCTGCATACACAGGGGATACAGCATACCATGTTTGGTTCAATGCGGACAACTATGCGACGCAATCAAAAATACCTATTTCAAAATTTTGTAATTAATTATTCGAATGGATCGGAATTTTCGTATGAAAATCTAACTTTTTCCAGGGGCGAGCTATAGCAGAAACTCTTTCTATTCTGGACTTTACGTACACAGAGGATACAGCGTACCAAGTTTGGTTCATTTCGCACCACTTTTTGACCCTTTGTAAAAGTCCTATTTTCAAAATAATTATTCGAAGTAATCGAGAACTTACGTACGAAAACGTAACTTTTTCCAGAGACCAGCTATAGCCAAAATTCTTTCTGTTCTATACTCTGCATACACAGGGGATACAGCATACCAAGTTTGGTTCAATTTGGACAACTATGCGACGCAATCAAAAATGCTTATTTCAAAATTTCGTAATTAGTTATTCGAATGGATCGGAATTTTCGTATGAAAATCTAACTTTTTCCAGGGGCGAGCTATAGCAGAAACTCTTTCTATTCTAGCCTTTACGTACACAGAGGATACAGCGTACCAAGTTTGGTTCATTTCGCACCACTTTTTGACCCTTTGTAAAAGTCCTATTTTCAAAATAATTATTCGAAGTAATCGAGAACTTACGTACGAAAACGTAACTTTTTCCAGGGACCAGCTATAGCCAAAATTCTTTCTGTTCTATACTCTACATACACAGGGGATACAGCATACCAAGTTTGGTTCAATTTGGACCATTTTTCGACCTTTTGAAAAAGTCCTATTTTCAAAATAATTATTCGAAGTAATCGAGAACTTACGTACGAAAACGTAACTTTTTCCAGAGACCAGCTATAGCCAAAATTCTTTGTGTTCTATACTCTGCATACACAGGGGATACAGCATACCATGTTTGGTTCAATGCGGACAACTATGCGACGCAATCAAAAATACCTATTTCAAAATTTTGTAATTAATTATTCGAATGGATCGGAATTTTCGTATGAAAATCTAACTTTTTCCAGGGGCGAGCTATAGCAGAAACTCTTTCTATTCTGGACTTTACGTACACAGAGGATACAGCGTACCAAGTTTGGTTCATTTCGCACCACTTTTTGACCCTTTGTAAAAGTCCTATTTTCAAAATAATTATTCGAAGTAATCGAGAACTTACGTACGAAAACGTAACTTTTTCCAGAGACCAGCTATAGCCAAAATTCTTTCTGTTCTATACTCTGCATACACAGGGGATACAGCATACCAAGTTTGGTTCAATTTGGACAACTATGCGACGCAATCAAAAATGCTTATTTCAAAATTTCGTAATTAGTTATTCGAATGGATCGGAATTTTCATATGAAAATCTAACTTTTTCCAGGGGCGAGCTATAGCAGAAACTCTTTCTATTCTAGCCTTTACGTACACAGAGGATACAGCGTACCAAGTTTGGTTCATTTCGCACCACTTTTTGACCCTTTGTAAAAGTCCTATTTTCAAAGTAATTATACGAAGTAATCAAGAATTTACGTACGAAAACGTAACTCTTTCCAGAGACCAGCTATAGCCAAAATTCTTTCTGTTCTATACTCTGCATACACAGGGGATACAGCATACCAAGTTTGGTTCAATTTGGACAACTATGCGACGCAATCAAAAATGCTTATTTCAAAATTTCGTAATTAGTTATTCGAATGGATCGGAATTTTCGTATGAAAATCTAACTTTTTCCAGGGGCGAGCTATAGCAGAAACTCTTTCTATTCTAGCCTTTACGTACACAGAGGATACAGCGTACCAAGTTTGGTTCATTTCGCACCACTTTTTGACCCTTTGTAAAAGTCCTATTTTCAAAATAATTATTCGAAGTAATCGAGAACTTACGTACGAAAACGTAACTTTTTCCAGGGACCAGCTATAGCCAAAATTCTTTCTGTTCTATACTCTACATACACAGGGGATACAGCATACCAAGTTTGGTTCAATTTGGACCATTTTTCGACCTTTTGAAAAAGTCCTATTTTCAAAATAATTATTCGAAGTAATCGAGAACTTACGTACGAAAACGTAACTTTTTCCAGAGACCAGCTATAGCCAAAATTCTTTGTGTTCTATACTCTGCATACACAGGGGATACAGCATACCATGTTTGGTTCAATGCGGACAACTATGCGACGCAATCAAAAATACCTATTTCAAAATTTTGTAATTAATTATTCGAATGGATCGGAATTTTCGTATGAAAATCTAACTTTTTCCAGGGGCGAGCTATAGCAGAAACTCTTTCTATTCTGGACTTTACGTACACAGAGGATACAGCGTACCAAGTTTGGTTCATTTCGCACCACTTTTTGACCCTTTGTAAAAGTCCTATTTTCAAAATAATTATTCGAAGTAATCGAGAACTTACGTACGAAAACGTAACTTTTTCCAGAGACCAGCTATAGCCAAAATTCTTTCTGTTCTATACTCTGCATACACAGGGGATACAGCATACCAAGTTTGGTTCAATTTGGACAACTATGCGACGCAATCAAAAATGCTTATTTCAAAATTTCGTAATTAGTTATTCGAATGGATCGGAATTTTCATATGAAAATCTAACTTTTTCCAGGGGCGAGCTATAGCAGAAACTCTTTCTATTCTAGCCTTTACGTACACAGAGGATACAGCGTACCAAGTTTGGTTCATTTCGCACCACTTTTTGACCCTTTGTAAAAGTCCTATTTTCAAAATAATTATTCGAAGTAATCGAGAACTTACGTACGAAAACGTAACTTTTTCCAGGGACCAGCTATAGCCAAAATTCTTTCTGTTCTATACTCTACATACACAGGGGATACAGCATACCAAGTTTGGTTCAATTTGGACCATTTTTCGACCTTTTGAAAAAGTCCTATTTTCAAAATA
Source organism: Convolutriloba macropyga (assembly GCF_964194025.1). Taxonomy (NCBI): domain Eukaryota; kingdom Metazoa; phylum Xenacoelomorpha; order Acoela; family Convolutidae; genus Convolutriloba; species Convolutriloba macropyga. The sequence continues at coordinate 4,249,711 of NC_134478.1, read as the reverse complement.
TTTATTGGAAGTAATCGAGAATTTACGTACGAGAACGTAACTCTTTCCAGAGACCAGCTATAGCCAAAATTCTTTCTGTTCTATACTCTGCATACACAGGGGATACAGCATACCAAGTTTGGTTCAATTTGGACAACTATGCGACGCAATCAAAAATACTTATTTCAAAATTTCGTAATTAGTTATTCGAATTGATCGGAATTTTCGTATGAAAATCTAACTTTTTCCAGGGGCAAGCTATAGCAGAAATTCTTTCTTTTCTAGACTTTACGTACACAGAGGATACAGGGTACCAAGTTTACTTCATTTCGCACCACTTTTTGACCCTTTGTAAAAGTCCTATTTTCAAAATAATTATTCGAAGTAATCGAGAATTTACGTAGGATAACGTAACTTTTTCCAGAGACCAGCTATAGCCAAAATTCTTTTTGTTCTATACTCTACATACACAGGGGATACAGCATACCAAGTTTGGTTCAATTTGGACAACTATGCGACGCAATCAAAAATACTTATTTCAAAATTTCGTAATTAGTTATTCAAATTGATCGGAATTTTCGTATGAAAATCTAACTTTTTCCAGGGGCAAGCTATAGCAGAAATTCTTTCTTTTCTAGACTTTACGTACACAGAGGAAACTGCATACCAAGTTTGGTTCATTTCGGACCACTTTGACTCTTTGAAAAAGTCCTATTTTCAAAATAGTTATTCGAAATAAACGCGAATTTACGTATGAAAACGTAAATCTTTCCAGAGACCAGCTATAGCTAAAATTCTTTGTGTTCTATACTCTGCATACACAGGGGATACAGCATACCATGTTTGGTTCAATTCGGACAACTATGCGACGCAATCAAAAATACCTATTTCAAAATTTTGTAATTAATTATTCGAATGGATCGGAATTTTCGTATGAAAATCTAACTTTTTTCAGGGGCGAGCTATAGCAGAAACTCTTTCTATTCTAGATTTTACGTACACAGAGGATACAGCGTACCAAGTTTGGTTCATTTCGCACCACTTTTTGACCCTTTGTAAAAGTCCTATTTTCAAAATAATTATTCGAAGTAATCGAGAACTTACGTACGAAAACGTAACTTTTTCCAGAGACCAGCTATAGCCAAAATTCTTTCTCTCTATACTCTAAATACACAGGGGATACAGCATACCAAGTTTGGTTCAATTTGGACCATTTTTCGACCTTTTGAAAAAGTCCTATTTTCAAAATATTTTGTTCGAAGTAATCGAGAATTTACGTACGAAAACGTAACTCTTTCCAGAGACCAGCTATAGCCAAAATTCTTTCTGTTCTATACTTTGCATACACATGGGATACAGCATACCAAGTTTGGTTCAATTTGTACAACTATGCGACGCAATCAAAAATACTTATTTCAAAATTTCGTAATTAATTATTCGAATTAATCGGAATTTTCGTATGAAAACCTAACTTTTTCCAGGGGCAAGCTATAGCAGAAATTCTTTCTTTTCTAGACTTTACGTACACAGAGGAAACTGCATACCAAGTTTGGTTCAATTCGGACCACTTTGACTCTTTGAAAAAGTCCTATTTTCAAAATTAATTATTCGAAATAATCGCGAACATACGTACGAAAACGTAACTCTTTCCAGAGACCAGCTATAGCCAAAATTCTTTCTGTTCTATACTCTGCATACACAGGGGATACAGCATACCAAGTTTGGTTCAATTTGGACCAATTTTTGACCCTTTGAAAAAGTCCTATTTTCAAAACAATAATTCGAAGTAATCGAGAATTTACGTACGAAAACGTAACTCTTTTTTTCCAGGGGCAAGCTATAGCAGAAATTCTTTCTATTCTAGACTTTACGTACACAGAGGATACGGCGTACCAAGTTTACTTCATTTCGCACCACTTTTTGACCCTTTGTAAAAGTCCTATTTTCAAAATAATTATTCGAAGTAATCGAGAATTTACGTACGATAACGTAACTTTTTCCAGAGACCAGCTATAGCCAAAATTCTTTCTGTTCTATACTCTACATACACAGGGGATACAGCATACCAAGTTTGGTTCAATTTGGACCAATTTTTGACCCTTTGAAAAAGTCCTATTTTCAAAACAATTATTCGAAGTAATCGAGAATTTACGTACGAAAACGTAACTCTTTCCAGAGGCCAGCTATAGCCGAAATTCTTTTTGTTCTATACTCTACATACACAGGGATGGGATACAGCATACCACGTTTGGTTCAATTTGGACAAATATGTGACGCAATCAAAATACTTTTTTCAAAATTTCGTAATTAATTATTCGAATTAATCGGAATTAATCGGAATTAATCAGAAGGTTTCCAGGGGCAAGCTATAGCAGAAATTCTTTCTTTTCTAGACTTTACGTACACAGAGGAAACTGCATACCAAGTTTGGTTCAATTCGGACCACTTTGACTCTTTGAAAAAGTCCTATTTTCAAAATATTTTGTTCGAAGTAATCGAGAATTTACGTACGAAAACGTAACTCTTTCCAGAGACCAGCTATAGCCAAAATTCTTTCTGTTCTATTTTCTGCATACACAGGGGATACAGCATACCAAGTTTGGTTCAATTTGGACAACTATGCGACGCAATCAAAAATACTTAATTCAAAATTTCGTAATTAATTATTCGAATTAATCGGAATTTTCGTATGAAAACCTAACTTTTTCCAGGGGCAAGCTATAGCAGAAATTCTTTCTTTTCTAGACTTTACGTACACAGAGGAAACTGCATACCAAGTTTGGTTCAATTCGGACCACTTTGACTCTTTGAAAAAGTCCTATTTTCAAAATATTTTGTTCGAAGTAATCGAGAATTTACGTACGAAAACGTAACTCTTTCCAGAGACCAGCTATAGCCAAAATTCTTTCTGTTCTATACTCTGCATACACAGGGGATACAGCATACCAAGTTTGGTTCAATTTGGACAACTATGCGACGCAATCAAAGATACTTATTTCAAAATTTCGTAATTAATTATTCGAATTAATCGGAATTTTCGTATGAAAACCTAACTCTTTCCAGGGGCAAGCTATAGCAGAAATTCTTTCTTTTCTAGACTTTACGTACACAGAGGAAACTGCATACCAAGTTTAGTTCATTTCTCACCACTTTTTGACCCTTTGTAAAAGTCCTATTTTCAAAATAATTATTCGAAGTAGTCGAGAATTTACGTACGATAACGTAACTTTTTCCAGAGGCCAGCTATAGCCGAAATTCTTTCTGTTCTATACTCTACATATACAGGGATGGGATACAGCATACCACGTTTGGTTCAATTTGGACAAATATGTGACGCAATCAAAATACTTTTTTCAAAATTTCGTAATTAATTATTCGAATTAATCGGAATTAATCGGAATTAATCATAAGGTTTCCAGGGGCAAGCTATAGCAGAAATTCTTTCTTTTCTAGACTTTACGTACACAGAGGAAACTGCATACCAAGTTTGGTTCAATTCGGACCACTTTGACTCTTTGAAAAAGTCCTATTTTCAATATTAGTTATTCGAAATAATCGCGAATATACGTACGAAAACGTAACTCTTTCCAGAGACCAGCTATAGCCAAAATTCTTTCTGTTCTATACTCTGCATACACAGGGGATACAGCATACCATGTTTGGTTCAATTTGGACAACTATGCGACGCAATCAAAAATACTTATTTCAAAATTTCGTAATTAGTTATTCGAATTGATCGGAATTTTCATATGAAAATCTAACTTTTTCCAGGGGCAAGCTATAGCATAAATTCTTTCTATTCTAGACTTTACGTACACAGAGGATACAGCGTACCAAGTTTACTGCATTTCGCACCACTTTTTGACCCTTTGTAAAAGTCCTATTTTCAAAATAATTATTCGAAGTAATCGAGAATTTACGTACGATAACGTAACTTTTCCCAGAGACCAGCTATAGCCAAAATTCTTTCTGTTCTATACTCTACATACACAGGGGATACAGCATACCACGTTTGATTCAATTTGGACCGTTTTCTGACCCTTTGAAAAAGTCCTAATTTCAAAATAATTATTCGAAGTAATCGAGAATTTACGTACGAAAACGTAACTCTTTCCAGAGGCCAGCTATAGCCAAAATTCTTTCTGTTCTATACTCTACATACACAGGGATGGGATACAGCATACCACGTTTGGTTCAATTTGGACAAATATATGACGCAATCAAAATAATTATTTCAAAATTTCGTAATTAATTATTCGAATTAATCGGAATTAATCGGAACTAATCAGAAGGTTTCCAGGGTCAAGCTATAGCAGAAATTCTTTCTATTCAAGACTCTACGTACACAGAGGATACTGTAAACCAATTTTGGTTCAATTCGGACCACTTTGACCCTTTGAAAAAGTCCTATTTTTTTCAAAATTAATTATTCGAAATAATCGCGAATTTACGTACGAAAACGTATCTCTTTCCAGAGACCAGCTATAGCCAAAATTTTTTCTGTTCTATACTCTGCATACACAGGAGATACAGCATACCAAGTTTGGTTCAATTTGGACCATTTTTTGACCTTTTGAAAAAGTCCTGTTTTCAAAATAATTATTCGAAGTAATCGAGAATTTACGTACGAAAACGTAACTCTTTCCAGAGACCAGCTATAGCCAAAATTCTTTCTGTTCTATGCTCTGCATACACAGGAGATACAACATACCAAGTTTGGTTCAATTTGGACAACTATGCGACGCAATCAAAAATACTTATTTCAAAATTTCGTAATTAATTAATCGAAATGATCGGAATTTTCGTATGAAAATCTAACTTTTTCCAGGGGCAAGCTATAGCAGAAATTCTTTCTATTCTAGACTTTACGTACACAGAGGATACAGCGTACCAAGTTTGGTTCATTTCGCACCACTTTTTAACCCTTTGTAAAAGTCCTATATTCAAAAAAATTTTTCGAAGTAATCGAGAATTTACGTACGAAAACGTAACTTTTTCCAGAGACCAGCTATAGTCAAAACTCTTTCTGTTCTATACTCTAAATACACAGGGGATACGGCATACCAAGTTTGGTTCAATGTGGACAATTATATGACGCAATCAAAATACTTATTTCAAAAATTCGTAATTGATTATTCGAATTAATCGGAATTTTCGTATGAAAACCTAACTTTTTCCAGGGGCAAGCTATAGCAGAAATTCTTTCAATTCTAGACTTTACGTACACAGAGGATATTGCATACCAAGTTTGGTTCAATTCGGACCACTTTGACTCTTTGAAAATGTCCTATTTTCAAAATTAATTATTCGAAATAATCGCGAATATACGTACGAAAACGTAACTCTTTCCAGAGACCAGCTATAGCCAAAATTTTTTCTGTTCTATACTCTGCATACACAGGGGATACAGCATACCAAGTTTGGTTCAATTTGGACAACTATGCGACGCAATCAAAAATACTTATTTCAAAATTTCGTTATTAATTATTTGAATTGATCGGAATTTTCGTATGAAAATCTAACTTTTTCCAAGGGCAAGCTATAGCAGAAATTCTTTCTATTGTAGACTTTACGTACACAGAGGTTACAGCGTACCAAGTTTAATTCATTTCGCACCACTTTTTGACCCTTTGTAAAAGTCCTATTTTCAAAATAATTATTCGAAGTAATCGAGAATTTACGTACGAAAACGTAACTTTTTCCAGAGACCAGCTATAGCCAAAATTCTTTTTGTTCTATACTCTACATACACAGGGGATACAGCATACCAAGTTTGGTTAAATTTGGACCATTTTTTGACCCTTTGAAAAAGTCCTATTTTCAAAATAATTATTCGAAGTAATCGAGAATTTACGTACGAAAACGTAACTCTTTCCAGAGGCCAGCTATAGCCAAAATTCTTTCTGTTCTATACTCTACATACACAGGGATGGGATACAGCATACCACGTTTGGTTCAGTTTAGACAAATATATGACGCAATCAAAATACTTATTTCAAAATTTCTTAATTAATTATTCGAATTAATCTGAATTAATCGGAATTAATCAGAAGGTTTTCCAGGGGCAAGCTATAGCAGAAATTCTTTCTATTCTAGACTCTACGTACACAGAGGATACTGCAAACCAATTTTGGTTCAATTCGGACCACTTTGACCCTTTGAAAAAGTCCTATTTTCAAAATAATTATTCAAAATAATCGCGAATTTACGTACGAAAACGTAACTCTTTCCAGAGACCAGCTATATCCAAAATTCTTTCTGTTCTATACTCTACATACACAGGGGATACAGCATACCAAGATTGGTTCAACTTGGACCATTTTGTGACCCTTTGAAAAAGTCTTATTTTCAAAATAATTATTCGAAGTAATCGAGAATTTACGTACGAAAACGCAACTTTTTCCAGAGGCCAGCTATAGCCAAAATTCTTTCTGTTCTATACTCTACATACACAGGGATGGGATACAGCATACCACGTTTGGTTCAATTTGGACAAATATATGACGCAATCAAAATACTTATTTCAAAATTTCGTAATTAATTATTCGAACTGATCGGAATTAATCGGAATTAATCAGAAGGTTTTCCAGGGGCAAGCTATAGCAGAAATTCTTTCTATTCTAGACTCTACGTACACAAACCAATACTGCAAACCAATTTTGGTTCAATTCGGACCATTTTGACCCTTTGAAAAAGTCCTATTTTCAAAAATAATTATTCGAAATAATCGCGAATTTACGTACGAAAACGTAACTCTTTCCAGAGACCAGCTATAGCCAAAATTTTTTCTGTTCTATATTCTACATACACAGGGGATACAGCATACCAGGTTTGGTTCAATTTGAACAACTATGTGACGCAATCAAAAATACTTATTTCAAAATTTCGTAATAAATTTTTCGAATTAATCGGAAATTTCGTATGAAAACCTAACTTTTTCCAGGGGCAAGCTATAGCAGAAGTTCTTTCTATTCTAGACTCGACGTACACAGAGGATACTGCATACCAAGTTTGGTTCAATTCGGACTACTTTGACCCTTTGAAAAAGTCCTATTTTCAAAAATAATTATTCGAAATAATCGCGAATTTACGTACGAAAACGTAACTCTTTCCAGAGACCAGCTATAGCCAAAATTTTTTTCTGTTCTATATTCTACATACAAAGGGGATACAGCATACCAAGTTTGGGTCATTTTGGACAACTATATGACGCAATAAAAAACACTTATTTCAAAATTTCGTAATTAATTATTCGAATTAATCGGAAGTTTCGTATGAAAACCTAACTTTTTCCAGGGGCAAGCTATAGCAGAAACTCTTTCTATTCTAGACTTTACGTACACAGAGGATACAGCGTACCAAGTTTGGTTCATTTCGCACCACTTTTTGACCCTTTGTAAGAGTCCTATTTTCAAAGTAATTATACGAAGTAATCAAGAATTTACGTACGAAAACGTAACTCTTTCCAGAGGCCAGCTATAGCCAAAATTCTTTCTGTTCTATACTCTGCATACACAGGGGATACAGCATACCAAGTTTGGTTCAATTTGGACAATTATGCGACGCAATCAAAAATACTTATTTCAAAATTTCGTAATTAATTATTCGAATTAATCGGAATTTTCGTATGAAAACCTAACTTTTTCCAGGGGCAAGCTATAGCAGAAATTCTTTCTTTTCTAGACTTTACGTACACAGAGGAAACCCATACCAAGTTTACTTCATTTCGCACCACTTTGACTCTTTGAAAAAATCCTATTTTCAAAATTAATTATTCGAAATAATCGCGAATATACGTACGAAAACGTAACTCTTTCCAGAGACCAGCTATAGCCAAAATTTTATCTGTTCTATACTCTGCATACACAGGGGATACAGCATACCAAGTTTGGTTCAATTCGGACCACTTTGACTCTTTGAAAATGTCCTATTTTCAAAATTAATTATTCGAAATAATCGCGAATATACGTACGAAAACGTAACTCTTTCCAGAGACCAGCTATAGCCAAAATTTTTTCTGTTCTATACTCTGCATACACAGGGGATACAGCATACCAAGTTTGGTTCAATTTGGACAACTATGCGACGCAATCAAAAATACTTATTTCAAAATTTCGTTATTAATTATTTGAATTGATCGGAATTTTCGTATGAAAATCTAACTTTTTCCAAGGGCAAGCTATAGCAGAAATTCTTTCTATTGTAGACTTTACGTACACAGAGGTTACAGCGTACCAAGTTTAATTCATTTCGCACCACTTTTTGACCCTTTGTAAAAGTCCTATTTTCAAAATAATTATTCGAAGTAATCGAGAATTTACGTACGAAAACGTAACTTTTTCCAGAGACCAGCTATAGCCAAAATTCTTTTTGTTCTATACTCTACATACACAGGGGATACAGCATACCAAGTTTGGTTAAATTTGGACCATTTTTTGACCCTTTGAAAAAGTCCTATTTTCAAAATAATTATTCGAAGTAATCGAGAATTTACGTACGAAAACGTAACTCTTTCCAGAGGCCAGCTATAGCCAAAATTCTTTCTGTTCTATACTCTACATACACAGGGATGGGATACAGCATACCACGTTTGGTTCAGTTTAGACAAATATATGACGCAATCAAAATACTTATTTCAAAATTTCGTAATTAATTATTCGAATTAATCTGAATTAATCGGAATTCATCAGAAGGTTTTCCAGGGGCAAGCTATAGCAGAAATTCTTTCTATTCTAGACTCTACGTACACAGAGGATACTGCAAACCAATTTTGGTTCAATTCGGACCACTTTGACCCTTTGAAAAAGTCCTATTTTCAAAATAATTATTCAAAATAATCGCGAATTTACGTACGAAAACGTAACTCTTTCCAGAGACCAGCTATATCCAAAATTCTTTCTGTTCTATACTCTACATACACAGGGGATACAGCATACCAAGTTTGGTTCAACTTGGACCATTTTGTGACCCTTTGAAAAAGTCTTATTTTCAAAATAATTATTCGAAGTAATCGAGAATTTACGTACGAAAACGCAACTTTTTCCAGAGGCCAGCTATAGCCAAAATTCTTTCTGTTCTATACTCTACATACACAGGGATGGGATACAGCATACCACGTTTGGTTCAATTTGGACAAATATATGACGCAATCAAAATACTTATTTCAAAATTTCGTAATTAATTATTCGAACTGATCGGAATTAATCGGAATTAATCAGAAGGTTTTCCAGGGGCAAGCTATAGCAGAAATTCTTTCTATTCTAGACTCTACGTACACAAACCAATACTGCAAACCAATTTTGGTTCAATTCGGACCATTTTGACCCTTTGAAAAAGTCCTATTTTCAAAAATAATTATTCGAAATAATCGCGAATTTACGTACGAAAACGTAACTCTTTCCAGAGACCAGCTATAGCCAAAATTTTTTCTGTTCTATATTCTACATACACAGGGGATACAGCATACCAGGTTTGGTTCAATTTGAACAACTATGTGACGCAATCAAAAATACTTATTTCAAAATTTCGTAATAAATTTTTCGAATTAATCGGAAATTTCGTATGAAAACCTAACTTTTTCCAGGGGCAAGCTATAGCAGAAGTTCTTTCTATTCTAGACTCGACGTACACAGAGGATACTGCATACCAAGTTTGGTTCAATTCGGACTACTTTGACCCTTTGAAAAAGTCCTATTTTCAAAAATAATTATTCGAAATAATCGCGAATTTACGTACGAAAACGTAACTCTTTCCAGAGACCAGCTATAGCCAAAATTTTTTTCTGTTCTATATTCTACATACAAAGGGGATACAGCATACCAAGTTTGGGTCAATTTGGACAACTATATGACGCAATAAAAAACACTTATTTCAAAATTTCGTAATTAATTATTCGAATTAATCGGAAGTTTCGTATGAAAACCTAACTTTTTCCAGAGGCAAGCTATAGCAGAAGTTCTTTCTATTCTAGACTCGACGTACACAGAGGATACTTCATACCAAATTTGGTTCAATTCGGATCACTTTTTGACCCTTTGAAAAACTCCTATTTTCAAAATTAATTGTTCGAAATAATGGTGAATTTACGTACGAAAACGTAACTCTTTCCAGAGACCAACTATAGCCAAAACCTTTTCTGTTCTATATTCTACATACACAGGGGATACAGCATACCAAGTTTGGTTCAGTTTGGACAACTATATGACGCAATCAAAAATACTTATTTCAAAATTTCGTAATTAATTTTTCGAATTAATCGGAATTTTCGTATGAAAACCTAACTTTTTCCAGGGGCAAGCTATAGCAGAAATTCTTTCTATTCTAGACTATACGTACACAGAGGATACTGAATACCAAGTTTGGTTCAATTCGGATCACTTTTTGACCCTTTGAAAAACTCTTATTTTCAAAATTAATTGTTCGAAATAATGGCGAATTTACGTACGAAAACGTAACTCTTTCCAGAGACCAACTATAGCCAAAACCTTTTCTGTTCTATATTTTACATACACAGGGGATACAGCATACCAAGTTTGGTTCAATTTGGACAACTATATGACGCAATAAAAAACACTTATTTCAAAATTTCGTAATTAATTATTCGAATTAATCGGAAGTTTTGTATGAAAACCTAACTTTTTCCAGGGGCAAGCTCTAGCAGAAGTTCTTTCTATTCTAGACTCGACGTACACAGAGGATACTGCATACCAAGTTTGGTTCAATTCGGATCACTTTTTGACCCTTTGAAAAACTCCTATTTTCAAAATTAATTGTTCGAAATAATGGCGAATTTACGTACGAAAGCGTAACTCTTTCCAGAGACCAACTATAGCCAAAACCTTTTCTGTTCTAGATTCTACATACACAGGGGATACAGCATACCAAGTTTGGTTCAGTTTGGACAACTATATGACGCAATCAAAAATACTTATTTCAAAATTTCGTAATTAATTTTTCGAATTAATCGGAATTTTCGTATGAAAACCTAACTTTTTCCAGTGGCAAGCTATAGCAGAAATTCTTTCTATTCTAGACTCTACGTACACAGAGGATACTGCATACCAAGTTTGGTTCAATTCGGATCACTTTTTGACCCTTTGAAAAACTCTTATTTTCAAAATTAATTGTTCGAAATAATGGCGAATTTACTTACGAAAACGTAACTCTTTCCAGAGACCAACTATAGCCAAAACCTTTTCTGTTCTATATTTTACATACACAGGGGATACAGCATGCCAAGTTTGGTTCAATTTGGACAACTATATGACGCAATCAAAAATACTTATTTCAAAATTTCGTAATTAATTTTTCGAATTAATCGGAATTTTCGTATGAAAACCTAACTTTTTCCAGGGGCAAGCTCTAGCAGAAGTTCTTTCTATTCTAGACTCGACGTACACAGAGGATACTGCATACCAAGTTTGGTTCAATTCGGACCACTTTGACCCTTTGAAAAAGTCCTATTTTTAAAAATAATTATTCGAAATAATCGCGAATTTACGTACGAAAACGTAACTCTTTCCAGAGACCAGCTATAGCCAAATTTTTTCTGTTCTATATTCTACATACAAAGGGGATACAGCATACCAAGTTTGGTTCAATTTGGACAACTATATGACGCAATAAAAAACACTTATTTCAAAATTTCGTAATTAATTATTCGAATTAATCGGAAGTTTCGTATGAAAACCTAACTTTTTCCAGGGGCAAGCTCTAGCAGAAGTTCTTTCTATTCTAGACTCGACGTACACAGGGGATACAGCATACCAAGTTTGGTTCAGTTTGGACAACTATATGACGCAATCAAAAATACTTATTTCAAAATTTCGTAATTAATTTTTCGAATTAATCGGAATTTTCGTATGAAAACCTAACTTTTTCCAGGGGCAAGCTATAGCAGAAATTTTTTCTATTCTAGACTCTACGTATACAGAGGATACTGCATACCAAGTTTGGTTCAATTCGGATCACTTTTTGACCCTTTGAAAAACTCTTATTTTCAAAATTAATTGTTCGAAATAATGGCGAATTTACGTACGAAAAGGTAACTCTTTCCAGAGACCAACTATAGCCAAAACCTTTTCTGTTCTATATTTTACATACACAGGGGATACAGCATACCAAGTTTGGTTCAATTTGGACAACTATATGACGCAATCAAAAATACTTATTTCAAAATTTCGTAATTAATTTTTCGAATTAATCGGAATTTTCGTATGGAAACCTAACTTTTTCCAGATGCAAGCTATAGCAGAAGTTCTTTCTATTCTAGACTCTACGTACACAGAGGATACTGCATACCAAGTTTGGTTCAATTCGGATCACTTTTTGACCCTTTGAAAAACTCTTATTTTCAAAATTAATTGTTCGAAATAATGGCGAATTTACGTACGAAAAGGTAACTCTTTCCAGAGACCAACTATAGCCAAAACCTTTTCTGTTCTATATTTTGCATACACAGGGGATACAGCATACCAAGTTTGGTTCAATTTGGACAACTATATGACGCAATCAAAAATACTTATTTCAAAATTTCGTAATTAATTTTTCGAATTAATCGGAATTTTCGTATGGAAACCTAACTTTTTCCAGGGGCAAGCTATAGCAGAAGTTCTTTCTATTCTAGACTCTACGTACACAGAGGATACTGCATACCAAGTTTGGTTCAATTCGGATCACTTTTTGAACCTTTGAATAAGTCCTATTTTCAAAATTAATTATTCGAAATAATCGCGAATTTACGTACGAAAACGTAACTCTTTCCAGAGACCAGCTATAGCCAAAATTTTTCTGCTCTATACTCTGCATACAAAGGGGACACAACATACCAAGTTTGGTTTAATTTGGACAAATCTATGACCCAATCAAAAATACTTATTTCAAAATTTCGTAATTAATTTTTCGAATTAATCGGAATTTTCGTATGAAAACCTGACTTTTTCCAGAGGCAAGCTATAGCAGAAAATCTTTCTATTCTAGACTCGACGTACAGAGAGGATACTTCATACCATTTTTGGTTCAATTCGGATCACTTTTTGACCCTTTGAAAAACTCCTATTTTCAAAATTAATTGTTCGAAATAATGGCGAATTTACGTACGAAAACGTAACTCTTTCCAGAGACCAGCTATACCCAAAACCTTTTCTGTTCTATATTCTACATACACAGGGGATACAGCATACCAATTTTGGTTCAATGTGGACAACTATATGACGCAATCAAAAATACTTATTTCAAAATTTCGTAATTAATTTTTCGAAATAATCGGAATTTTCGTATGAAAACCTAACTTTTTCCAGGGGCAAGCTATAGCAGAAATTCTTTCTATTCTAGACTTGACGTATACAGAGGATACTGCATACCAAGTTTAGTTCAATTCGGATCACTTTTTGACCCTTTGAAAAACTCTTATTTTCAAAATTAATTGTTCGAAATAATGGCGAATTTACGTACGAAAAGGTAACTCTTTCCAGAGACCAACTATAGCCAAAACCTTTTCTGTTCTATATTTTACATACACAGGGGATACAGCATACCAAGTTTGGTTCAATTTGGACAACTATATGACGCAATCAAAAATACTTATTTCAAAATTTCGTAATTAATTTTTCGAATTAATCGGAATTTTCGTATGGAAACCTAACTTTTTCCAGGGGCAAGCTATAGCAGAAGTTCTTTCTATTCTAGACTCTACGTACACAGAGGATACTGCATACCAAGTTTGGTTCAATTCGGATCACTTTTTGACCCTTTGAAAAACTCTTATTTTCAAAATTAATTGTTCGAAATAATGGCGAATTTACGTACGAAAAGGTAACTCTTTCCAGAGACCAACTATAGCCAAAACCTTTTCTGTTCTATATTTTGCATACACAGGGGATACAGCATACCAAGTTTGGTTCAATTTGGACAACTATATGACGCAATCAAAAATACTTATTTCAAAATTTCGTAATTAATTTTTCGAATTAATCGGAATTTTCGTATGGAAACCTAACTTTTTCCAGGGGCAAGCTATAGCAGAAGTTCTTTCTATTCTAGACTCTACGTACACAGAGGATACTGCATACCAAGTTTGGTTCAATTCGGATCACTTTTTGAACCTTTGAATAAGTCCTATTTTCAAAATTAATTATTCGAAATAATCGCGAATTTACGTACGAAAACGTAACTCTTTCCAGAGACCAGCTATAGCCAAAATTTTTCTGCTCTATACTCTGCATACAAAGGGGACACAACATACCAAGTTTGGTTTAATTTGGACAAATCTATGACCCAATCAAAAATACTTATTTCAAAATTTCGTAATTAATTTTTCGAATTAATCGGAATTTTCGTATGAAAACCTGACTTTTTCCAGAGGCAAGCTATAGCAGAAAATCTTTCTATTCTAGACTTGACGTACAGAGAGGATACTTCATACCATTTTTGGTTCAATTCGGATCACTTTTTGACCCTTTGAAAAACTCCTATTTTCAAAATTAATTGTTCGAAATAATGGCGAATTTACGTACGAAAACGTAACTCTTTCCAGAGAACAGCTATACCCAAAACCTTTTCTGTTCTATATTCTACATACACAGGGGATACAGCATACCAAGTTTGGTTCAATGTGGACAACTATATGACGCAATCAAAAATACTTATTTCAAAATTTCGTAATTACTTTTTCGAATTAATCGGAATTTTCGTATGAAAATCTAACTTTTTCCAGGGGCAAGCTATAGCAGAAATTCTTTCTATTCTAGACGTGACGTATACAGAGGATACTGCATACCAAGTTTGGTTCAATTCGGATCACTTTTTGACCCTTTGAAAAACTCCTATTTTCAAAATTAATTGTTCGAAATAATGGCGAATTTACGTACGAAAACGTAACTCTTTCCAGAGACCAGCTATACCCAAAACCTTTTCTGTTCTATATTCTACATACACAGGGGATACAGCATACCAATTTTGGTTCAATGTGGACAACTATATGACGCAATCAAAAATACTTATTTCAAAATTTCGTAATTAATTTTTCGAAATAATCGGAATTTTCGTATGAAAACCTAACTTTTTCCAGGGGCAAGCTATAGCAGAAATTCTTTCTATTCTAGACTTGACGTATACAGAGGATACTGCATACCAAGTTTAGTTCTATTCGGATCACTTTTTGACCCTTTGAAAAACTCCTATTTTCAAAATTAATTGTTCGAAATAATGGCGAATTTACGTACGAAAACGTAACTCTTTCCAGAGACCAGCTATACCAAAAACCTTTTCTGTTCTATATTCTACATACACAGGGGATACAGCATACCAAGTTTGGTTCAATGTGGACAACTATATGACGCAATCAAAAATACTTATTTCAAAATTTCGTAATTAATTTTTCGAATTAATCGGAATTTTCGTATGAAAACCTAACTTTTCCCAGGGGCAAGCTATAGCAGAAATTCGTTCTATTCTAGACTCTACGTACACAGAGGATACTGCATACCAAGTTTGGTTCAATTCGGATCCTTTTTTGACCCTTTGAAAAACTCCTTTTTTCAAAATTAATTGTTCGAAATAATGGCGAAATTACGTACGAAAACGTAACTCTTTCCAGAGACCAGCTATACCCAAAACCTTTTCTGTTCTATTTTCTACATACACAGGGGATACAGCATACCAAGTTTGGTTCAATGTGGACAACTATATGACGCAATCAAAAATACTTATTTCAAAATTTCGTAATTAATTTTTCGAATTAATCGGAATTTTCGTATGAAAACCTAACTTTTCCCAGGGGCAAGCTATAGCAGAAATTCGTTCTATTCTAGACTCTACGTACACAGAGGATACTGCATACCAAGTTTGGTTCAATTCGGATCACTTTTTGACCCTTTGAAAAACTCCTTTTTTCAAAATTAATTGTTCGGAATAATGGCGAATTTACGTACGAAAACGTAACTCTTTCCAGAGACCAGCTGTACCCAAAACCTTTTCTGTTCTATATTCTACATACACAGGGGATACAGCATACCAAGTTTGGTTCAATGTGGACAACTATATGACGCAATCAAAAATACTTATTTCAAAGTTTCGTAATTAATTTTTCGAATTAATCGGAATTTTCGTATGAAAACCTAACTTTTCCCAGGGGCAAGCTATAGCAGAAATTCGTTCTATTCTAGACTCTACGTACACAGAGGATACTGCATACCAAGTTTGGTTCAATTCGGATCACTTTTTGACCCTTTGAAAAACTCCTTTTTTCAAAATTAATTGTTCGAAATAATGGCGAATTTACGTACGAAAACGTAACTCTTTCCAGAGACCAGCTGTACCCAAAACCTTTTCTGTTCTATATTCTACATACACAGGGGATACAGCATACCAAGTTTGGTTCAATGTGGACAACTATATGACGCAATCAAAAATACTTATTTCAAAATTTCGTAATTAATTTTTCGAATTAATCGGAATTTTCGTATGAAAACCTAACTTTTCCCAGGGGCAAGCTATAGCAGAAATTCGTTCTATTCTAGACTCTACGTACACAGAGGATACTGCATACCAAGTTTGGTTCAATTCGGATCACTTTTTGACCCTTTGAAAAACTCCTTTTTTCAAAATTAATTGTTCGAAAAAATGGCGAATTTACGTACCAAAACGTAACTCTTTCCAGAGACCAGCTGTACCCAAAACCTTTTCTGTTCTATATTCTACATACACAGGGGATACAGCATACCAAGTTTGGTTCAATGTGGACAACTATATGACGCAATCAAAAATACTTATTTCAAAATTTCGTAATTAATTTTTCGAATTAATCGGAATTTTCGTATGAAAACCTAACTTTTCCCAGGGGCAAGCTATAGCAGAAATTCGTTCTATTCTAGACTCTACGTACACAGAGGATACTGCATACCAAGTTTGGTTCAATTCGGATCACTTTTTGACCCTTTGAAAAACTCCTTTTTTCAAAATTAATTGTTCGAAATAATGGCGAATTTACGTACGAAAACGTAACTCTTTCCAGAGACCAGCTGTACCCAAAACCTTTTCTGTTCTATATTCTACATACACAGGGGATACAGCATACCAAGTTTGGTTCAATGTGGACAACTATATGACGCAATCAAAAATACTTATTTCACAATTTCGTAATTAATTTTTCGAATTAATCGGAATTTTCGTATGAAAACCTAACTTTTCCCAGGGGGAAGCTATAGCAGAAATTCGTTCTATTCTAGACTCTACGTACACAGAGGATACTGCATATCAAGTTTGGTTCAATTCGGATCACTTTTTGACCCTTTGAAAAACTCCTTTTTTCAAAATTAATTGTTCGAAATAATGGCGAATTTACGTACGAAAACGTAACTCTTTCCAGAGACCAGCTGTACCCAAAACCTTTTCTGTTCTATTTTCTAAATACACAGGGGATACAGCATACCAAGTTTGGTTCAATGTGGACAACTATATGACGCAATCAAAAATACTTATTTCAAAATTTCGTAATTAATTTTTCGAATTAATCGGAATTTTCGTATGAAAACCTAACTTTTCCCAGGGGCAAGCTATAGCAGAAATTCGTTCTATTCTAGACTCTACGTACACAGAGGATACTGCATACCAAGTTTGGTTCAATTCGGATCACTTTTTGACCCTTTGAAAAACTCCTTTTTTTCAAAATTAATTGTTCGAAATAATGGCGAATTTACGTACGAAAACGTAACTATTTCCAGAGACCAGCTGTACCCAAAACCTTTTCTGTTCTATATTCTACATACACAGGGGATACAGCATACCAAGTTTGGTTCAATGTGGACAACTATATGACGCAATCAAAAATACTTATTTCAAAATTTCGTAATTAATTTTTCGACTTAATCGGAATTTTTGTATGAAAACCTAACTTTTCCCAGGGGCAAGCTATAGCAGAAATTCGTTCTATTCTAGACTCTACGTACACAGAGGATACTGCATACCAAGTTTGGTTCAATTCGGATCACTTTTTGACCCTTTGAAAAACTCCTTTTTTCAAAATTAATTGTTCGAAATAATGGCGAATTTACGTACGAAAACGTAACTCTTTCCAGAGACCAGCTGTACCCAAAACCTTTTCTGTTCTATATTCTACATACACAGGGGATACAGCATACCAAGTTTGGTTCAATGTGGACAACTATATGACGCAATCAAAAATACTTATTTCACAATTTCGTAATTAATTTTTCGAATTAATCGGAATTTTCGTATGAAAACCTAACTTTTCCCAGGGGGAAGCTATAGCAGAAATTCGTTCTATTCTAGACTCTACGTACACAGAGGATACTGCATACCAAGTTTGGTTCAATTCGGATCACTTTTTGACCCTTTGAAAAACTCCTTTTTTCAAAATTAATTGTTCGAAATAATGGCGAATTTACGTACGGAAACGTAACTCTTTCCAGAGACCAGCTGTACCCAAAACCTTTTCTGTTCTATATTCTACATACACAGGGGATACAGCATACCAAGTTTGGTTCAATGTGGACAACTATATGACGCAATCAAAAATACTTATTTCAAAATTTCGTAATTAATTTTTCGAATTAATCGGAATTTTCGTATGAAAACCTAACTTTTCCCAGGGGCAAGCTATAGCAGAAATTCGTTCTATTCTAGACTCTACGTACACAGAGGATACTGCATACCAAGTTTGGTTCAATTCGGATCACTTTTTGACCCTTTGAAAAACTCCTTTTTTCAAAATTAATTGTTCGAAATAATGGCGAATTTACGTACGAAAACGTAACTCTTTCCAGAGACCAGCTGTACCCAAAACCTTTTCTGTTCTATATTCTACATACACAGGGGATACAGCATACCAAGTTTGGTTCAATGTGGACAACTATATGACGCAATCAAAAATACTTATTTCAAAATTTCGTAATTAATTTTTCGAATTAATCGGAATTTTCGTATGAAAACCTAACTTTTCCCAGGGGCAAGCTATAGCAGAAATTCGTTCTATTCTTGACTCTACGTACACAGAGGATACTGCATACCAAGTTTGGTTCAATTCGGATCACTTTTTGACCCTTTGAAAAACTCCTTTTTTCAAAATTAATTGTTCGAAATAATGGCGAATTTACGTACGAAAACGTAACTCTTTCCAGAGACCAGCTGTACCCAAAACCTTTTCTGTTCTATATTCTACATACACAGGGGATACAGCATACCAAGTTTGGTTCAAGGTGGACAACTATATGACGCAATCAAAAATACTTAATTCAAAATTTCGTAATTAATTTTTCGAATTAATCGGAATTTTCGTATGAAAACCTAACTTTTCCCAGGGGCAAGCTATAGCAGAAATTCGTTCTATTCTAGACTCTACGTACACAGAGGATACTGCATACCAAGTTTGGTTCAATTCGGATCACTTTTTGACCCTTTGAAAAACTCCTTTTTTCAAAATTAATTGTTCGAAATAATGGCGAATTTACGTACGAAAACGTAACTCTTTCCAGAGACCAGCTGTACCCAAAACCTTTTCTGTTCTATATTCTACATACACAGGGGATACAGCATACCAAGTTTGGTTCAATGTGGACAACTATATGACGCAATCAAAAATACTTATTTCAAAATTTCGTAATTAATTTTTCGAATTAATCGGAATTTTCGTATGAAAACCTAACTTTTCCCAGGGGCAAGCTATAGCAGAAATTCGTTCTATTCTAGACTCTACGTACACAGAGGATACTGCATACCAAGTTTGGTTCAATTCGGATCACTTTTTGACCCTTTGAAAAACTCCTTTTTTCAAAATTAATTGTTCGAAATAATGGCGAATTTACGTACGAAAACGTAACTCTTTCCAGAGACCAGCTGTACCCAAAACCTTTTCTGTTCTATATTCTACATACACAGGGGATACAGCATACCAAGTTTGGTTCAATGTGGACAACTATATGACGCAATCAAAAATACTTATTTCAAAATTTCGTAATTAATTTTTCGAATTAATCGGAATTTTCGTATGAAAACCTAACTTTTCCCAGGGGCAAGCTATAGCAGAAATTCGTTCTATTCTTGACTCTACGTACACAGAGGATACTGCATACCAAGTTTGGTTCAATTCGGATCACTTTTTGACCCTTTGAAAAACTCCTTTTTTCAAAATTAATTGTTCGAAATAATGGCGAATTTACGTACGGAAACGTAACTCTTTCCAGAGACCAGCTGTACCCAAAACCTTTTCTGTTCTATATTCTACATACACAGGGGATACAGCATACCAAGTTTGGTTCAATGTGGACAACTATATGACGCAATCAAAAATACTTATTTCAAAATTTCGTAATTAATTTTTCGAATTAATCGGAATTTTCGTATGAAAACCTAACTTTTCCCAGGGGCAAGCTATAGCAGAAATTCGTTCTATTCTAGACTCTACGTACACAGAGGATACTGCATACCAAGTTTGGTTCAATTCGGATCACTTTTTGACCCTTTGAAAAACTCCTTTTTTCAAAATTAATTGTTCGAAATAATGGCGAATTTACGTACGAAAACGTAACTCTTTCCAGAGACCAGCTGTACCCAAAACCTTTTCTGTTCTATATTCTACATACACAGGGGATACAGCATACCAAGTTTGGTTCAATGTGGACAACTATATGACGCAATCAAAAATACTTATTTCAAAATTTCGTAATTAATTTTTCGAATTAATCGGAATTTTCGTATGAAAACCTAACTTTTCCCAGGGGCAAGCTATAGCAGAAATTCGTTCTATTCTTGACTCTACGTACACAGAGGATACTGCATACCAAGTTTGGTTCAATTCGGATCACTTTTTGACCCTTTGAAAAACTCCTTTTTTCAAAATTAATTGTTCGAAATAATGGCGAATTTACGTACGAAAACGTAACTCTTTCCAGAGACCAGCTGTACCCAAAACCTTTTCTGTTCTATATTCTACATACACAGGGGATACAGCATACCAAGTTTGGTTCAAGGTGGACAACTATATGACGCAATCAAAAATACTTAATTCAAAATTTCGTAATTAATTTTTCGAATTAATCGGAATTTTCGTATGAAAACCTAACTTTTCCCAGGGGCAAGCTATAGCAGAAATTCGTTCTATTCTAGACTCTACGTACACAGAGGATACTGCATACCAAGTTTGGTTCAATTCGGATCACTTTTTGACCCTTTGAAAAACTCCTTTTTTCAAAATTAATTGTTCGAAATAATGGCGAATTTACGTACGAAAACGTAACTCTTTCCAGAGACCAGCTGTACCCAAAACCTTTTCTGTTCTATATTCTACATACACAGGGGATACAGCATACCAAGTTTGGTTCAATGTGGACAACTATATGACGCAATCAAAAATACTTATTTCAAAATTTCGTAATTAATTTTTCGAATTAATCGGAATTTTCGTATGAAAACCTAACTTTTCCCAGGGGCAAGCTATAGCAGAAATTCGTTCTATTCTAGACTCTACGTACACAGAGGATACTGCATACCAAGTTTGGTTCAATTCGGATCACTTTTTGACCCTTTGAAAAACTCCTTTTTTCAAAATTAATTGTTCGAAATAATGGCGAATTTACGTACGAAAACGTAACTCTTTCCAGAGACCAGCTGTACCCAAAACCTTTTCTGTTCTATATTCTAAATACACAGGGGATACAGCATACCAAGTTTGGTTCAAGGTGGACAACTATATGACGCAATCAAAAATACTTAATTCAAAATTTCGTAATTAATTTTTCGAATTAATCGGAATTTTCGTATGAAAACCTAACTTTTCCCAGGGGCAAGCTATAGCAGAAATTCGTTCTATTCTAGACTCTACGTACACAGAGGATACTGCATACCAAGTTTGGTTCAATTCGGATCACTTTTTGACCCTTTGAAAAACTCCTTTTTTCAAAATTAATTGTTCGAAATAATGGCGAATTTACGTACGAAAACGTAACTCTTTCCAGAGACCAGCTGTACCCAAAACCTTTTCTGTTCTATATTCTACATACACAGGGGATACAGCATACCAAGTTTGGTTCAATGTGGACAACTATATGACGCAATCAAAAATACTTATTTCAAAATTTCGTAATTAATTTTTCGAATTAATCGGAATTTTCGTATGAAAACCTAACTTTTCCCAGGGGCAAGCTATAGCAGAAATTCGTTCTATTCTAGACTTTACGTACACAGAGGATACTGCATACCAAGTTTGGTTCAATTCGGATCACTTTTTGACCCTTTGAAAAACTCCTTTTTTCAAAATTAATTGTTCGAAATAATGGCGAATTTACGTACGAAAACGTAACTCTTTCCAGAGACCAGCTGTACCCAAAACCTTTTCTGTTCTCTATTCTACATACACAGGGGATACAGCATACCAAGTTTGGTTCAATGTGGACAACTATATGACGCAATCAAAAATACTTATTTCAAAATTTCGTAATTAATTTTTCGAATTAATCGGAATTTTCGTATGAAAACCTAACTTTTCCCAGGGGCAAGCTATAGCAGAAATTCGTTCTATTCTAGACTCTACGTACACAGAGGATACTGCATACCAAGTTTGGTTCAATTCGGATCACTTTTTGACCCTTTGAAAAACTCCTTTTTTCAAAATTAATTGTTCGAAATAATGGCGAATTTACGTACGAAAACGTAACTCTTTCCAGAGACCAGCTGTACCCAAAACCTTTTCTGTTCTATATTCTACATACACAGGGGATACAGCATACCAAGTTTGGTTCAATGTGGACAACTATATGACGCAATCAAAAATACTTATTTCAAAATTTCGTAATTAATTTTTCGAATTAATCGGAATTTTCGTATGAAAACCTAACTTTTCCCAGGGGCAAGCTATAGCAGAAATTCGTTCTATTCTAGACTCTACGTACACAGAGGATACTGCATACCAAGTTTGGTTCAATTCGGATCACTTTTTGACCCTTTGAAAAACTCCTTTTTTCAAAATTAATTGTTCGAAATAATGGCGAATTTACGTACGAAAACGTAACTCTTTCCAGAGACCAGCTGTACCCAAAACCTTTTCTGTTCTATATTCTACATACACAGGGGATACAGCATACCAAGTTTGGTTCAATGTGGACAACTATATGACGCAATCAAAAATACTTATTTCAAAATTTCGTAATTAATTTTTCGAATTAATAGGAATTTTCGTATGAAAACCTAACTTTTCCCAGGGGCAAGCTATAGCAGAAATTCGTTCTATTCTAGACTCTACGTACACAGAGGATACTGCATACCAAGTTTGGTTCAATTCGGATCACTTTTTGACCCTTTGAAAAACTCCTTTTTTCAAAGTTAATTGTTCGAAATAATGGCGAATTTACGTACGAAAACGTAACTCTTTCCAGAGACCAGCTGTACCCAAAACCTTTTCTGTTCTATATTCTACATACACAGGGGATACAGCATACCAAGTTTGGTTCAATGTGGACAACTATATGACGCAATCAAAAATACTTATTTCAAAATTTCGTAATTAATTTTTCGAATTAATCGGAATTTTCGTATGAAAACCTAACTTTTCCCAGGGGCAAGCTATAGCAGAAATTCGTTCTATTCTAGACTCTACGTACACAGAGGATACTGCATGCCAAGTTTAGTTCAATTCGGATCACTTTTTGACCCTTTGAAAAACTCCTTTTTTCAAAATTAATTGTTCGAAATAATGGCGAATTTACGTACGAAAACGTAACTCTTTCCAGAGACCAGCTGTACCCAAAACCTTTTCTGTTCTATATTTTACATACACAGGGGATACAGCATACCAAGTTTGGTTCAATGTGGACAACTATATGACGCAATCAAAAATACTTATTTCAAAATTTCGTAATTAATTTTTCGAATTAATCGGAATTTTCGTATGAAAACCTAACTTTTCCCAGGGGCAAGCTATAGCAGAAATTCGTTCTATTCTAGACTCTACGTACACAGAGGATACTGCATACCAAGTTTGGTTCAATTCGGATCACTTTTTGACCCTTTGAAAAACTCATTTTTTCAAAATTAATTGTTCGAAATAATGGCGAATTTACGTACGAAAACGTAACTCTTTCCAGAGACCAGCTGTACCCAAAACCTTTTCTGTTCTATATTCTACATACACAGGGGATACAGCATACCAAGTTTGGTTCAATGTGGACAACTATATGACGCAATCAAAAATACTTATTTCAAAATTTCGTAATTAATTTTTCGAATTAATCGGAATTTTCGTATGAAAACCTAACTTTTCCCAGGGGCAAGCTATAGCAGAAATTCGTTCTATTCTAGATTCTACGTACACAGAGGATACTGCATACCAAGTTTGGTTCAATTCGGATCACTTTTTGACCCTTTGAAAAACTCCTTTTTTCAAAATTAATTGTTCGGAATAATGGCGAATTTACGTACGAAAACGTAACTCTTTCCAGAGACCAGCTGTACCCAAAACCTTTTCTGTTCTATATTCTACATACACAGGGGATACAGCATACCAAGTTTGGTTCAATGTGGACAACTATATGACGCAATCAAAAATACTTATTTCAAAATTTCGTAATTAATTTTTCGAATTAATCGGAATTTTCGTATGAAAACCTAACTTTTCCCAGGGGCAAGCTATAGCAGAAATTCGTTCTATTCTAGACTCTACGTACACAGAGGATACTGCATACCAAGTTTGGTTCAATTCGGATCACTTTTTGACCCTTTGAAAAACTCCTTTTTTCAAAATTAATTGTTCGAAATAATGGCGAATTTACGTACGAAAACGTAACTCTTTCCAGAGACCAGCTGTACCCAAAACCTTTTCTGTTCTATATTCTACATACACAGGGGATACAGCATACCAAGTTTGGTTCAATGTGGACAACTATATGACGCAATCAAAAATACTTATTTCAAAATTTCGTAATTAATTTTTCGAATTAATCGGAATTTTCGTATGAAAACCTAACTTTTCCCAGGGGCAAGCTATAGCAGAAATTCGTTCTATTCTAGACTCTACGTACACAGAGGATACTGCATGCCAAGTTTAGTTCAATTCGGATCACTTTTTGACCCTTTGAAAAACTCCTTTTTTCAAAATTAATTGTTCGAAATAATGGCGAATTTACGTACGAAAACGTAACTCTTTCCAGAGACCAGCTGTACCCAAAACCTTTTCTGTTCTATATTTTACATACACAGGGGATACAGCATACCAAGTTTGGTTCAATGTGGACAACTATATGACGCAATCAAAAATACTTATTTCAAAATTTCGTAATTAATTTTTCGAATTAATCGGAATTTTCGTATGAAAACCTAACTTTTCCCAGGGGCAAGCTATAGCAGAAATTCGTTCTATTCTAGACTCTACGTACACAGAGGATACTGCATACCAAGTTTGGTTCAATTCGGATCACTTTTTGACCCTTTGAAAAACTCATTTTTTCAAAATTAATTGTTCGAAATAATGGCGAATTTACGTACGAAAACGTAACTCTTTCCAGAGACCAGCTGTACCCAAAACCTTTTCTGTTCTATATTCTACATACACAGGGGATACAGCATACCAAGTTTGGTTCAATGTGGACAACTATATGACGCAATCAAAAATACTTATTTCAAAATTTCGTAATTAATTTTTCGAATTAATCGGAATTTTCGTATGAAAACCTAACTTTTCCCAGGGGCAAGCTATAGCAGAAATTCGTTCTATTCTAGATTCTACGTACACAGAGGATACTGCATACCAAGTTTGGTTCAATTCGGATCACTTTTTGACCCTTTGAAAAACTCCTTTTTTCAAAATTAATTGTTCGAAATAATGGCGAATTTACGTACGAAAACGTAACTCTTTCCAGAGACCAGCTGTACCCAAAACCTTTTCTGTTCTATATTCTACATACACAGGGGATACAGCATACCAAGTTTGGTTCAATGTGGACAACTATATGACGCAATCAAAAATACTTATTTCAAAATTTCGTAATTAATTTTTCGAATTAATCGGAATTTTCGTATGAAAACCTAACTTTTCCCAGGGGCAAGCTATAGCAGAAATTCGTTCTATTCTAGACTCTACGTACACAGAGGATACTGCATACCAAGTTTGGTTCAATGTGGACAACTATATGACGCAATCAAAAATACTTATTTCAAAATTTCGTAATTAATTTTTCGAATTAATCGGAATTTTCGTATGAAAACCTAACTTTTCCCAGGGGCAAGCTATAGCAGAAATTCGTTCTATTCTAGACTCTACGTACACAGAGGATACTGCATACCAAGTTTGGTTCAATTCGGATCACTTTTTGACCCTTTGAAAAACTCCTTTTTTCAAAATTAATTGTTCGAAATAATGGCGAATTTACGTACGAAAACGTAACTCTTTCCAGAGACCAGCTGTACCCAAAACCTTTTCTGTTCTATATTCTACATACACAGGGGATACAGCATACCAAGTTTGGTTCAATGTGGACAACTATATGACGCAATCAAAAATACTTATTTCAAAATTTCGTAATTAATTTTTCGAATTAATCGGAATTTTCGTATGAAAACCTAACTTTTCCCAGGGGCAAGCTATAGCAGAAATTCGTTCTATTCTAGACTCTACGTACACAGAGGATACTGCATACCAAGTTTGGTTCAATTCGGATCACTTTTTGACCCTTTGAAAAACTCCTTTTTTCAAAATTAATTGTTCGAAATAATGGCGAATTTACGTACGAAAACGTAACTCTTTCCAGAGACCAGCTGTACCCAAAACCTTTTCTGTTCTATATTCTACATACACAGGGGATACAGCATACCAAGTTTGGTTCAATGTGGACAACTATATGACGCAATCAAAAATACTTATTTCAAAGTTTCGTAATTAATTTTTCGAATTAATCGGAATTTTCGTATGAAAACCTAACTTTTCCCAGGGGCAAGCTATAGCAGAAATTCGTTCTATTCTAGACTCTACGTACACAGAGGATACTGCATACCAAGTTTGGTTCAATTCGGATCACTTTTTGACCCTTTGAAAAACTCCTTTTTTCAAAATTAATTGTTCGAAATAATGGCGAATTTACGTACGAAAACGTAACTCTTTCCAGAGACCAGCTGTACCCGAAACCTTTTCTGTTCTATATTCTACATACACAGGGGATACAGCATACCAAGTTTGGTTCAATGTGGACAACTATATGACGCAATCAAAAATACTTATTTCAAAATTTCGTAATTAATTTTTCGAATTAATCGGAATTTTCGTATGAAAACCTAACTTTTCCCAGGGGCAAGCTATAGCAGAAATTCGTTCTATTCTAGACTCTACGTACACAGAGGATACTGCATACCAAGTTTGGTTCAATTCGGATCACTTTTTGACCCTTTGAAAAACTCCTTTTTTCAAAATTAATTGTTCGAAATAATGGTGAATTTACGTACGAAAACGTAACTCTTCCCAGAGACCAGCTGTACCCAAAACCTTTTCTTTTCTATATTCTACATACACAGGGGATACAGCATACCAAGTTTGGTTCAATGTGGACAACTATATGACGCAATCAAAAATACTTATTTCAAAAATTCGTAATTAATTTTTCGAATTAATCGGAATTTTCGTATGAAAACCTAACTTTTCCCAGGGGCAAGCTATAGCAGAAATTCGTTCTATTATAGACTCTACGTACACAGAGGATACTGCATACCAAGTTTAGTTCAATTTGGATCACTTTTTGACCCTTTGAAAAACTCCTTTTTTCAAAATTAATTGTTCGAAATAATGGCGAATTTACGTACGAAAACGTAACTCTTTCCAGAGACCAGCTGTACCCAAAACCTTTTCTGTTCTATATTCTACATACACAGGGGATACAGCATACCAAGTTTGGTTCAATGTGGACAACTATATGACGCAATCAAAAATACTTATTTCAAAATTTCGTAATTAATTTTTCGAATTAATCGGAATTTTCGTATGAAAACCTAACTTTTCCCAGGGGCAAGCTATAGCAGAAATTCGTTCTATTCTAGACTCTACGTACACAGAGGATACTGCATACCAAGTTTAGTTCAATTCGGATCACTTTTTGACCCTTTGAAAAACTCCTTTTTTCAAAATTAATTGTTCGAAATAATGGCGAATTTACGTACGAAAACGTAACTCTTTCCAGAGACCAGCTGTACCCAAAACCTTTTCTGTTCTATATTCTACATACACAGGGGATACAGCATACCAAGTTTGGTTCAATGTGGACAACTATATGACGCAATCAAAAATACTTATTTCAAAATTTCGTAATTAATTTTTCGAATTAATCGGAATTTTCGTATGAAAACCTAACTTTTCCCAGGGGCAAGCTATAGCAGAAATTCGTTCTATTCTAGACTCTACGTACACAGAGGATACTGCATACCAAGTTTGGTTCAATTCGGATCACATTTTGACCCTTTGAAAAACTCCTTTTTTCAAAATTAATTGTTCGAAATAATGGCGAATTTACGTACGAAAACGTAACTCTTTCCAGAGACCAGCTGTACCCAAAACCTTTTCTGTTCTATATTCTACATACACAGGGGATACAGCATACCAAGTTTGGTTCAATGTGGACAACTATATGACGCAATCAAAAATACTTATTTCAAAATTTCGTAATTAATTTTTCGAATTAATCGGAATTTTTGTATGAAAACCTAACTTTTCCCAGGGCCAAGCTATAGCAGAAATTCGTTCTATTCTAGACTCTACGTACACAGAGGATACTGCATACCAAGTTTAGTTCAATTCGGATCACTTTTTGACCCTTTGAAAAACTCCTATTTTCAAAATTAATTGTTCGAAATAATGGCGAATTTACGTACGAAAACGTAACTCTTTCCAGAGACCAGCTATACCCAAAACCTTTTTTGTTCTATATTCTACATACACAGGGGATACAGCATACCAAGTTTGGTTCAATGTGGACAACTATATGACGCAATCAAAAATACTTATTTCAAAATTTCGTAAATAATTTTTCGAATTAATCGGAATTTTCGTATGAAAACCTAACTTTTCCCAGGGGCAAGCTATAGCAGAAATTCGTTCTATTCTAGACTCTACATACACAGGGGATACAGCATACCAAGTTTGGTTCAATGTGGACAACTATATGACGCAATCAAAAATACTTAATTCAAAATTTCGTAATTACTTTTTCGAATTAATCGGAATTTTCGTATGAAAATCTAACTTTTTCCAGGGGCAAGCTATAGCAGAAATTCTTTCTATTCTAGACTTGACGTATACAGAGGATACTGCATACCAAGTTTGGTTCAATTCGGATCACTTTTTGACCCTTTGAAAAACTCCTATTTTCAAAATTAATTGTTCGAAATAATGGCGAATTTACGTACGAAAACGTAACTCTTTCCAGAGACCAGCTATACCCAAAACCTTTTCTGTTCTATATTCTACATACACAGGGGATACAGCATACCAAGTTTGGTTCAATGTGGACAACTATATGACGCAATCAAAAATACTTATTTCAAAATTTCGTAAATAATTTTTCGAATTAATCGGAATTTTCGTATGAAAACCTAACTTTTCCCAGGGGCAAGCTATAGCAGAAATTCGTTCTATTCTAGACTCTACATACACAGGGGATACAGCATACCAAGTTTGGTTCAATGTGGACAACTATATGACGCAATCAAAAATACTTATTTCAAAATTTCGTAATTACTTTTTCGAATTAATCGGAATTTTCGTATGAAAATCTAACTTTTTCCAGGGGCAAGCTATAGCAGAAATTCTTTCTATTCTAGACTTGACGTATACAGAGGATACTGCATACCAAGTTTGGTTCAATTCGGATCACTTTTTGACCCTTTGAAAAACTCCTATTTTCAAAATTAATTGTTCGAAATAATGGCGAATTTACGTACGAAAACGTAACTCTTTCCAGAGACCAGCTATACCCAAAACCTTTTCTGTTCTATATTCTACATACAAAGGGGATACAGCATACCAAGTTTGGTTCAATGTGGACAACTATATGACGCAATCAAAAATACTTATTTCAAAATTTCGTAATTAATTTTTCGAATTAATCGGAATTTTCGTATGAAAACCTAACTTTTCCCAGGGGCAAGCTATAGCAGAAATTCGTTCTATTCTAGACTCTACGTACACAGAGGAGACTGCATACCAAGTTTAGTTCAATTCGGATCACTTTTTGACCCTTTGAAAAACTCCTATTTTCAAAATTAATTGTTCGAAATAATGGCGAATTTACGTACGAAAACGTAATTCTTCCCAGAGACCAGCTATACCCAAAACCTTTTCTGTTCCATATTCTACATACACAGGGGATACAGCATACCAAGTTTGGTTCAATGTGGACAACTATATGACGCAATCAAAAATACTTATTTCAAAATTTCGTAAATAATTTTTCGAATTAATCGGAATTTTCGTATGAAAACCTAACTTTTCCCAGGGGCAAGCTATAGCAGAAATTCGTTCTATTCTAGACTCTACATACACAGGGGATACAGCATACCAAGTTTGGTTCAATGTGGACAACTATATGACGCAATCAAAAATACTTATTTCAAAATTTCGTAATTACTTTTTCGAATTAATCGGAATTTTCGTATGAAAATCTAACTTTTTCCAGGGGCAAGCTATAGCAGAAATTCTTTCTATTCTAGACTTGACGTATACAGAGGATACTGCATACCAAGTTTGGTTCAATTCGGATCACTTTTTGACCCTTTGAAAAACTCCTATTTTCAAAATTAATTGTTCGAAATAATGGCGAATTTACGTACGAAAACGTAACTCTTTCCAGAGACCAGCTATACCCAAAACCTTTTCTGTTCTATATTCTACATACACAGGGGATACAGCATACCAAGTTTGGTTCAATGTGGACAACTATATGACGCAATCAAAAATACTTATTTCAAAATTTCGTAATTAATTTTTCGAATTAATCGGAATTTTCGTATGAAAACCTAACTTTTCCCAGGGGCAAGCTATAGCAGAAATTCGTTCTATTCTAGACTCTACGTACACAGAGGATACTGCATACCAAGTTTAGTTCAATTCGGATCACTTTTTGACCCTTTGAAAAACTCCTATTTTCAAAATTAATTGTTCGAAATAATGGCGAATTTACGTACGAAAACGTAACTCTTCCCAGAGACCAGCTATACCCAAAACCTTTTCTGTTCTATATTCTACATACACAGGGGATACAGCATACCAAGTTTGGTTCAATGTGGACAACTATATGACGCAATCAAAAATACTTATTTCAAAATTTCGTAAATAATTTTTCGAATTAATCGGAATTTTCGTATGAAAACCTAACTTTTCCCAGGGGCAAGCTATAGCAGAAATTCGTTCTATTCTAGACTCTACATACACAGGGGATACAGCATACCAAGTTTGGTTCAATGTGGACAACTATATGACGCAATCAAAAATACTTATTTCAAAATTTCGTAATTACTTTTTCGAATTAATCGGAATTTTCGTATGAAAATCTAACTTTTTCCAGGGGCAAGCTATAGCAGAAATTCTTTCTATTCTAGACTTGACGTATACAGAGGATACTGCATACCAAGTTCGGTTCAATTCGGATCACTTTTTGACCCTTTGAAAAACTCCTATTTTCAAAATTAATTGTTCGAAATAATGGCGAATTTACGTACGAAAACGTAACTCTTTCCAGAGACCAGCTATACCCAAAACCTTTTCTGTTCTATATTCTACATACACAGGGGATACAGCATACCAAGTTTGGTTCAATGTGGACAACTATATGACGCAATCAAAAATACTTATTTCAAAATTTCGTAATTAATTTTTCGAATTAATCGGAATTTTCGTATGAAAACCTAACTTTTCCCAGGGGCAAGCTATAGCAGAAATTCGTTCTATTCTAGACTCTACGTACACAGAGGATACTGCATACCAAGTTTAGTTCAATTCGGATCACTTTTTGACCCTTTGAAAAACTCCTATTTTCAAAATTAATTGTTCGAAATAATGGCGAATTTACGTACGAAAACGTAACTCTTCCCAGAGACCAGCTATACCCAAAACCTTTTCTGTTCTATATTCTACATACACAGGGGATACAGCATACCAAGTTTGGTTCAATGTGGACAACTATATGACGCAATCAAAAATACTTATTTCAAAATTTCGTAAATAATTTTTCGAATTAATCGGAATTTTCGTATGAAAACCTAACTTTTCCCAGGGGCAAGCTATAGCAGAAATTCGTTCTATTCTAGACTCTACATACACAGGGGATACAGCATACCAAGTTTGGTTCAATGTGGACAACTATATGACGCAATCAAAAATACTTATTTCAAAATTTCGTAATTACTTTTTCGAATTAATCGGAATTTTCGTATGAAAATCTAACTTTTTCCAGGGGCAAGCTATAGCAGAAATTCTTTCTATTCTAGACTTGACGTATACAGAGGATACTGCATACCAAGTTTGGTTCAATTCGGATCACTTTTTGACCCTTTGAAAAACTCCTATTTTCAAAATTAATTGTTCGAAATAATGGCGAATTTACGTACGAAAACGTAACTCTTTCCAGAGACCAGCTATACCCAAAACCTTTTCTGTTCTATATTCTACATACACAGGGGATACAGCATACCAAGTTTGGTTCAATGTGGACAACTATATGACGCAATCAAAAATACTTATTTCAAAATTTCGTAATTAATTTTTCGAATTAATCGGAATTTTCGTATGAAAACCTAACTTTTCCCAGGGGCAAGCTATAGCAGAAATTCGTTCTATTCTAGACTCTACGTACACAGAGGATACTGCATACCAAGTTTGGTTCAATTCGGATCACTTTTTGACCCTTTGAAAAACTCCTATTTTCAAAATTAATTGTTCGAAATAATGGCGAATTTACGTACGAAAACGTAACTCTTTCCAGAGACCAGCTATACCCAAAACCTTTTCTGTTCTATATTCTACATACACAGGGGATACAGCATACCAAGTTTGGTTCAATGTGGACAACTATATGACGCAATCAAAAATACTTATTTCAAAATTTCGTAATTAATTTTTCGAATTAATCGGAATTTTCGTATGAAAACCTAACTTTTCCCAGGGGCAAGCTATAGCAGAAATTCGTTCTATTCTAGACTCTACGTACACAGAGGATACTGCATACCAAGTTTAGTTCAATTCGGATCACTTTTTGACCCTTTGAAAAACTCCTATTTTCAAAATTAATTGTTCGAAATAATGGCGAATTTACGTACGAAAACGTAACTCTTCCCAGAGACCAGCTATACCCAAAACCTTTTCTGTTCTATATTCTACATACACAGGGGATACAGCATACCAAGTTTGGTTCAATGTGGACAACTATATGACGCAATCAAAAATACTTATTTCAAAATTTCGTAAATAATTTTTCGAATTAATCGGAATTTTCGTATGAAAACCTAACTTTTCCCAGGGGCAAGCTATAGCAGAAATTCGTTCTATTCTAGACTCTACATACACAGGGGATACAGCATACCAAGTTTGGTTCAATGTGGACAACTCTATGACGCAATCAAAAATACTTATTTCAAAATTTCGTAATTACTTTTTCGAATTAATCGGAATTTTCGTATGAAAATCTAACTTTTTCCAGGGGCAAGCTATAGCAGAAATTCTTTCTATTCTAGACTTGACGTATACAGAGGATACTGCATACCAAGTTTGGTTCAATTCGGATCACTTTTTGACCCTTTGAAAAACTCCTATTTTCAAAATTAATTGTTCGAAATAATGGCGAATTTACGTACGAAAACGTAACTCTTTCCAGAGACCAGCTATACCCAAAACCTTTTCTGTTCTATATTCTAAATACACAGGGGATACAGCATACCAAGTTTGGTTCAATGTGGACAACTATATGACGCAATCAAAAATACTTATTTCAAAATTTCGTAAATAATTTTTCGAATTAATCGGAATTTTCGTATGAAAACCTAACTTTTCCCAGGGGCAAGCTATAGCAGAAATTCTTTCTATTCTAGACTTGACGTATACAGAGGATACTGCATACCAAGTTTGGTTCAATTCGGATCACTTTTTGACCCTTTGAAAAACTCCTATTTTCAAAATTAATTGTTCGAAATAATGGCGAATTTACGTACGAAAACGTAACTCTTTCCAGAGACCAGCTATACCCAAAACCTTTTCTGTTCTATATTCTACATACACAGGGGATACAGCATACCAAGTTTGGTTCAATGTGGACAACTATATGACGCAATCAAAAATACTTATTTCAAAATTTCGTAAATAATTTTTCGAATTAATCGGAATTTTCGTATGAAAACCTAACTTTTCCCAGGGGCAAGCTATAGCAGAAATTCGTTCTATTCTAGACTCTACATACACAGGGGATACAGCATACCAAGTTTGGTTCAATGTGGACAACTATATGACGCAATCAAAAATACTTATTTCAAAATTTCGTAATTACTTTTTCGAATTAATCGGAATTTTCGTATGAAAATCTAACTTTTTCCAGGGGCAAGCTATAGCAGAAATTCTTTCTATTCTAGACTTGACGTATACAGAGGATACTGCATACCAAGTTTGGTTCAATTCGGATCACTTTTTGACCCTTTGAAAAACTCCTATTTTCAAAATTAATTGTTCGAAATAATGGCGAATTTACGTACGAAAACGTAACTCTTTCCAGAGACCAGCTATACCCAAAACCTTTTCTGTTCTATATTCTACATACACAGGGGATACAGCATACCAAGTTTGGTTCAATGTGGACAACTATATGACGCAATCAAAAATACTTATTTCAAAATTTCGTAATTAATTTTTCGAATTAATCGGAATTTTCGTATGAAAACCTAACTTTTCCCAGGGGCAAGCTATAGCAGAAATTCGTTCTATTCTAGACTCTACGTACACAGAGGATACTGCATACCAAGTTTGGTTCAATTCGGATCACTTTTTGACCCTTTGAAAAACTCCTATTTTCAAAATTAATTGTTCGAAATAATGGCGAATTTACGTACGAAAACGTAACTCTTTCCAGAGACCAGCTATACCCAAAACCTTTTCTGTTCTATATTCTACATACACAGGGGATACAGCATACCAAGTTTGGTTCAATGTGGACAACTATATGACGCAATCAAAAATACTTATTTCAAAATTTCGTAATTAATTTTTCGAATTAATCGGAATTTTCGTATGAAAACCTAACTTTTCCCAGGGGCAAGCTATAGCAGAAATTCGTTCTATTCTAGACTCTACGTACACAGAGGATACTGCATACCAAGTTTAGTTCAATTCGGATCACTTTTTGACCCTTTGAAAAACTCCTATTTTCAAAATTAATTGTTCGAAATAATGGCGAATTTACGTACGAAAACGTAACTCTTCCCAGAGACCAGCTATACCCAAAACCTTTTCTGTTCTATATTCTACATACACAGGGGATACAGCATACCAAGTTTGGTTCAATGTGGACAACTATATGACGCAATCAAAAATACTTATTTCAAAATTTCGTAAATAATTTTTCGAATTAATCGGAATTTTCGTATGAAAACCTAACTTTTCCCAGGGGCAAGCTATAGCAGAAATTCGTTCTATTCTAGACTCTACATACACAGGGGATACAGCATACCAAGTTTGGTTCAATGTGGACAACTATATGACGCAATCAAAAATACTTATTTCAAAATTTCGTAATTACTTTTTCGAATTAATCGGAATTTTCGTATGAAAATCTAACTTTTTCCAGGGGCAAGCTATAGCAGAAATTCTTTCTATTCTAGACTTGACGTATACAGAGGATACTGCATACCAAGTTTGGTTCAATTCGGATCACTTTTTGACCCTTTGAAAAACTCCTATTTTCAAAATTAATTGTTCGAAATAATGGCGAATTTACGTACGAAAACGTAACTCTTTCCAGAGACCAGCTATACCCAAAACCTTTTCTGTTCTATATTCTACATACACAGGGGATACAGCATACCAAGTTTGGTTCAATGTGGACAACTATATGACGCAATCAAAAATACTTATTTCAAAATTTCGTAATTAATTTTTCGAATTAATCGGAATTTTCGTATGAAAACCTAACTTTTCCCAGGGGCAAGCTATAGCAGAAATTCGTTCTATTCTAGACTCTACGTACACAGAGGATACTGCATACCAAGTTTAGTTCAATTCGGATCACTTTTTGACCCTTTGAAAAACTCCTATTTTCAAAATTAATTGTTCGAAATAATGGCGAATTTACGTACGAAAACGTAACTCTTCCCAGAGACCAGCTATACCCAAAACCTTTTCTGTTCTATATTCTACATACACAGGGGATACAGCATACCAAGTTTGGTTCAATGTGGACAACTATATGACGCAATCAAAAATACTTATTTCAAAATTTCGTAAATAATTTTTCGAATTAATCGGAATTTTCGTATGAAAACCTAACTTTTCCCAGGGGCAAGCTATAGCAGAAATTCGTTCTATTCTAGACTCTACATACACAGGGGATACAGCATACCAAGTTTGGTTCAATGTGGACAACTATATGACGCAATCAAAAATACTTATTTCAAAATTTCGTAATTACTTTTTCGAATTAATCGGAATTTTCGTATGAAAATCTAACTTTTTCCAGGGGCAAGCTATAGCAGAAATTCTTTCTATTCTAGACTTGACGTATACAGAGGATACTGCATACCAAGTTTGGTTCAATTCGGATCACTTTTTGACCCTTTGAAAAACTCCTATTTTCAAAATTAATTGTTCGAAATAATGGCGAATTTACGTACGAAAACGTAACTCTTTCCAGAGACCAGCTATACCCAAAACCTTTTCTGTTCTATATTCTACATACACAGGGGATACAGCATACCAAGTTTGGTTCAATGTGGACAACTATATGACGCAATCAAAAATACTTATTTCAAAATTTCGTAATTAATTTTTCGAATTAATCGGAATTTTCGTATGAAAACCTAACTTTTCCCAGGGGCAAGCTATAGCAGAAATTCGTTCTATTCTAGACTCTACGTACACAGAGGATACTGCATGCCAAGTTTAGTTCAATTCGGATCACTTTTTGACCCTTTGAAAAACTCCTATTTTCAAAATTAATTGTTCGAAATAACGGCGAATTTACGTACGAAAACGTAACTCTTCCCAGAGACCAGCTATACCCAAAACCTTTTCTATTCTAGACTCTACATACACAGGGGATACAGCATACCAAGTTTGGTTCAATGTGGACAACTATATGACGCAATCAAAAATACTTATTTCAAAATTTCGTAATTACTTTTTCGAATTAATCGGAATTTTCGTATGAAAATCTAACTTTTTCCAGGGGCAAGCTATAGCAGAAATTCTTTCTATTCTAGACTTGACGTATACAGAGGATACTGCATACCAAGTTTGGTTCAATTCGGATCACTTTTTGACCCTTTGAAAAACTCCTATTTTCAAAATTAATTGTTCGAAATAATGGCGAATTTACGTACGAAAACGTAACTCTTTCCAGAGACCAGCTATACCCAAAACCTTTTCTGTTCTATATTCTACATACACAGGGGATACAGCATACCAAGTTTGGTTCAATGTGGACAACTATATGACGCAATCAAAAATACTTATTTCAAAATTTCGTAATTAATTTTTCGAATTAATCGGAATTTTCGTATGAAAACCTAACTTTTCCCAGGGGCAAGCTATAGCAGAAATTCGTTCTATTCTAGACTCTACGTACACAGAGGATACTGCATACCAAGTTTAGTTCAATTCGGATCACTTTTTGACCCTTTGAAAAACTCCAATTTTCAAAATTAATTGTTCGAAATAATGGCGAATTTACGTACGAAAACGTAACTCTTCCCAGAGACCAGCTATACCCAAAACCTTTTCTGTTCTATATTCTACGTACACAGGGGATACAGCATACCAAGTTTGGTTCAATGTGGACAACTATATGACGCAATCAAAAATACTTATTTCAGAATTTCGTAAATAATTTTTCGAATTAATCGGAATTTTCGTATGAAAACCTAACTTTTCCCAGGGGCAAGCTATAGCAGAAATTCGTTCTATTCTAGACTCTACATACACAGGGGATACAGCATACCAAGTTTGGTTCAATGTGGACAACTATATGACGCAATCAAAAATACTTATTTCAAAATTTCGTAATTACTTTTTCGAATTAATCGGAATTTTCGTATGAAAATCTAACTTTTTCCAGGGGCAAGCTATAGCAGAAACTCTTTCTATTCTAGACTTGACGTATACAGAGGATACTGCATACCAAGTTTGGTTCAATTCGGATCACTTTTTGACCCTTTGAAAAACTCCTATTTTCAAAATTAATTGTTCGAAATAATGGCGAATTTACGTACGAAAACGTAACTCTTTCCAGAGACCAGCTATACCCAAAACCTTTTCTGTTCTATATTCTACATACACAGGGGATACAGCATACCAAGTTTGGTTCAATGTGGACAACTATATGACGCAATCAAAAATACTTATTTCAAAATTTCGTAATTAATTTTTCGAATTAATCGGAATTTTCGTATGAAAACCTAACTTTTCCCAGGGGAAAGCTATAGCAGAAATTCGTTCTATTCTAGACTCTACGTACACAGAGGATACTGCATACCAAGTTTAGTTCAATTCGGATCACTTTTTGACCCTTTGAAAAACTCCTATTTTCAAAATTAATTGTTCGAAATAATGGCGAATTTACGTACGAAAACGTAACTCTTTCCAGAGACCAGCTATACCCAAAACCTTTTCTGTTCTATATTCTACATACACAGGGGATACAGCATACCAAGTTTGGTTCAATGTGGACAACTATATGACGCAATCAAAAATACTTAATTCAAAATTTCGTAATTAATTTTTCGAATTAATCGGAATTTTCGTATGAAAACCTAACTTTTCCCAGGGGCAAGCTATAGCAGAAATTCGTTCTATTCTAGACTCTACATACACAGGGGATACAGCATACCAAGTTTAGTTCAATGTGGACAAATATATGACGCAATCAAAAATACTTATTTCAAAATTTCGTAATTACTTTTTCGAATTAATCGGAATTTTCGTATGAAAATCTAACTTTTTCCAGGGGCAAGCTATAGCAGAAATTCTTTCTATTCTAGACCTGACGTATACAGAGGATACTGCATACCAAGTTTGGTTCAATTCGGATCAGTTTTTGACCCTTTGAAAAACTCCTATTTTCAAAATTAATTGTTCGAAATAATGGCGAATTTACGTACGAAAACGTAACTCTTTCCAGAGACCAGCTATACCCAAAACCTTTTCTGTTCTATATTCTACATACACAGGGGATACAGCATACCAAGTTTGGTTCAATGTGGACAACTATATGACGCAATCAAAAATACTTATTTCAAAATTTCGTAATTAATTTTTCGAATTAATCGGAATTTTCGTATGAAAACCTAACTTTTCCCAGGGGCAAGCTATAGTAGAAATTCGTTCTATTCTAGACTCTACATACACAGGGGATACAGCATACCAAGTTTAGTTCAATGTGGACAACTATATGACGCAATCAAAAATACTTATTTCAAAATTTCGTAATTACTTTTTCGAATTAATCGGAATTTTCGTATGAAAATCTAACTTTTTCCAGGGGCAAGCTATAGCAGAAATTCTTTCTATTCTAGACCTGACGTATACAGAGGATACTGCATACCAAGTTTGGTTCAATTCGGATCAGTTTTTGACCCTTTGAAAAACTCCTATTTTCAAAATTAATTGTTCGAAATAATGGCGAATTTACGTACGAAAACGTAACTCTTTCCAGAGACCAGCTATACCCAAAACCTTTTCTGTTCTATATTCTACATACACAGGGGATACAGCATACCAAGTTTGGTTCAATGTGGACAACTATATGACGCAATCAAAAATACTTATTTCAAAATTTCGTAATTAATTTTTCGAATTAATCGGAATTTTCGAATGAAAACCTAACTTTTCCCAGGTGCAAGCTATAGCAGAAATTCGTTCTATTCTAGACTCTACGTACACAGAGGATACTGCATACCAAGTTTAGTTCAAATCGGATCTTTTTTTGACCCTTTGAAAAACTCCTATTTTCAAAACTAATTGTTCGAAATAATGGCGAATTTACGTACGAAAACGTAACTCTTTCCAGAGAACAGCTATACCCAAAACCTTTTCTGTTCTATATTCTACATACACAGGGGATACAGCATACCAAGTTTGGTTCAATGTGGACAACTATATGACGCAATCAAAAATACTTATTTCAAAATTTCGTAATTAATTTTTCGAATTAATCGGAATTTTCGTATGAAAACCTAACTTTTCCCAGGGGCAAGCTATAGTAGAAATTCGTTCTATTCTAGACTCTACATACACAGGGGATACAGCATACCAAGTTTAGTTCAATGTGGACAACTATATGACGCAATCAAAAATACTTATTTCAAAATTTCGTAATTACTTTTTCGAATTAATCGGAATTTTCGTATGAAAATCTAAATTTTTCCAGGGGCAAGCTATAGCAGAAATTCTTTCTATTCTAGACTTGACGTATACAGAGGATACTGCATACCAAGTTTGATTCAATTCGGATCAGTTTTTGACCCTTTGAAAAACTCCTATTTTCAAAATTAATTGTTCGAAATAATGGCGAATTTACGTACGAAAACGTAACTCTTTCCAGAGACCAGCTATACCCAAAACCTTTTCTGTTCTATATTCTACATACACAGGGGATACAGCATACCAAGTTTGGTTCAATGTGGACAACTATATGACGCAATCAAAAATACTTATTTCAAAATTTCGTAATTAATTTTTCGAATTAATCGGAATTTTCGTATGAAAACCTAACTTTTCCCAGGGGCAAGCTATAGCAGAAATTCGCTCTATTCTAGACTCTACGTACACAGAGGATACTGCATACCAAGTTTAGTTCAATTCGGATCACTTTTTGACCCTTTGAAAAACTCCTATTTTCAAAATTAATTGTTCGAAATAATGGCGAATTTACGTACGAAAACGTAACTCTTTCCAGAGACCAGCTATACCCAAAACCTTTTCTGTTCTATATTCTACATACACAGGGGATACAGCATGCCAAGTTTGGTTCAATGTGGACAACTATATGACGCAATCAAAAATACTTATTTCAAAATTTCGTAATTAATTTTTCGAATTAATCGGAATTTTCGTATGAAAACCTAACTTTTCCCAGGGGCAAGCTATAGCAGAAATTCGTTCTATTCTAGACTCTACATACACAGGGGATACA
Organism: Convolutriloba macropyga; assembly: GCF_964194025.1. Taxonomy (NCBI): domain Eukaryota; kingdom Metazoa; phylum Xenacoelomorpha; order Acoela; family Convolutidae; genus Convolutriloba; species Convolutriloba macropyga. The sequence continues at coordinate 4,208,369 of NC_134478.1, read as the reverse complement.
GCATACCAAGTTTGGTTCAATGTGGACAACTATATGACGCAATCAAAAATACTTATTTCAAAATTTCGTAATTACTTTTTCGAATTAATCGGAATTTTCGTATGAAAATCTAACTTTTTCCAGGGGCAAGCTATAGCAGAAATTCTTTCTATTCTAGACTTGACGTATACAGAGGATACTGCATACCAAGTTTGGTTCAATTCGGATCACCTTTTGACCCTTTGAAAAACTCCTATTTTCAAAATTAATTGTTCGAAATAATGGCGAATTTACGTACGAAAACGTAACTCTTTCCAGAGACCAGCTATACCCAAAACCTTTTCTGTTCTATATTCTACATACACAGGGGATACAGCATACCAAGTTTGGTTCAATGTGGACAACTATATGACGCAATCAAAAATACTTATTTCAAAATTTCGTAATTAATTTTTCGAATTAATCGGAATTTTCGTATGAAAACCTAACTTTTTCCAGGGGCAAGCTATAGCAGAAATTCTTTCTATTCTAGACTTGACGTATACAGAGGATACTGCATACCAAGTTTAGTTCAATTCGGATCACTTTTTGACCCTTTGAAAAACTCCTATTTGTTCGAAATAATGGCGAATTTACGTACGAAAATGTAACTCTTTCCAGAGACCAGCTATACCCAAAACCTTTTCTGTTCTATATTCTACATACACAGGGGATACAGCATACCAAGTTTGGTTCAATGTGGACAACTATATAACGCAATCAAAAATACTTATTTCAAAATTTTGTAATTAATTTTTCGAATTAATCGGAATTTTCGTATGAAAACCTAACTTTTCCCAGGGGCAAGCTATAGCAGAAATTCGTTCTATTCTAGACTCTACATACACAGGGGATACAGCATACCAAGTTTGGTTCAATGTGGACAACTATATGACGCAATCAAAAATACTTATTTCAAAATTTCGTAATTACTTTTTCGAATTAATCGGAATTTTCGTATGAAAATCTAACTTTTTCCAGGGGCAAGCTATAGCAGAAATTCTTTCTATTCTAGACTTGACGTATACAGAGGATACTGCATACCAAGTTTGGTTCAATTCTGATCACTTTTTGACCCTTTGAAAAACTCCTATTTTCAAAATTAATTGTTCGAAATAATGGCGAATTTACGTACGAAAACGTAACTCTTTCCAGAGACCAGCTATACCCAAAACCTTTTCTGTTCTATATTCTACATACACAGGGGATACAGCATACCAAGTTTGGTTCAATGTGGACAACTATATGACGCAATCAAAAATACTTATTTCAAAATTTCGTAATTAATTTTTCGAATTAATCGGAATTTTTGTATGAAAACCTAACTTTTCCCAGGGGCAAGCTATAGCAGAAATTCGTTCTATTCTAGACTCTACGTACACAGAGGATACTGCATACCAAGTTTGGTTCAATTCGGATCACTTTTTGACCCTCTGAAAAACTCCTATTTTCAATATTAAATGTTCGAATTAATCGCGAATTTACGTACGAAAACGTAACTTTTTCCAGAGAACAGCTATAGCCAAAATCTTTTCTGTTCTGTATTCTACATACACTGGGGATACAGCATATCAAGTTTGGTTCAATTTGGACAACTATATGACGCAATCAAAAATACTTATTTCAAAATTTCGTAATTAATTTTTCGAATTAATCGGAATTTTCGTATGAAAACCTAACTTTTCCCAGGGGCAAGCTATAGCAGAAATTCGTTCTATTCTAGACTCTACGTACACAGAGGATACTGCATAGCAAGTTTGGTTCAATTCGGATCACTTTTTGACCCTCTGAAAAACTCCTATTTTCAATATTAAATGTTCGAATTAATCGCGAATTTACGTACGAAAACGTAACTTTTTCCAGAGAACAGCTATAGCCAAAATCTTTTCTGTTCTGTATTCTACATACACTGGGGATACAGCATATCAAGTTTGGTTCAATTTGGACAACTATATGACGCAATCAAAAATACTTATTTCAAAATTTCGTAATTAATTTTTCGAATTAATCGGAATTTTCGTATGAAAACCTAACTTTTTCCAGGGGCAAGCTATAGCAGAAATTCTTTCTATTCTAGACTTGACGTATACAGAGGATACTGCATACCAAGTTTAGTTCAATTCGGATCACTTTTTGACCCTTTGAAAAACTCCTATTTGTTCGAAATAATGGCGAATTTACGTACGAAAATGTAACTCTTTCCAGAGACCAGCTATACCCAAAACCTTTTCTGTTCTATATTCTACATACACAGGGGATACAGCATACCAAGTTTGGTTCAATGTGGACAACTATATAACGCAATCAAAAATACTTATTTCAAAATTTTGTAATTAATTTTTCGAATTAATCGGAATTTTCGTATGAAAACCTAACTTTTCCCAGGGGCAAGCTATAGCAGAAATTCGTTCTATTCTAGACTCTACATACACAGGGGATACAGCATACCAAGTTTGGTTCAATGTGGACAACTATATGACGCAATCAAAAATACTTATTTCAAAATTTCGTAATTACTTTTTCGAATTAATCGGAATTTTCGTATGAAAATCTAACTTTTTCCAGGGGCAAGCTATAGCAGAAATTCTTTCTATTCTAGACTTGACGTATACAGAGGATACTGCATACCAAGTTTGGTTCAATTCGGATCACTTTTTGACCCTTTGAAAAACTCCTATTTTCAAAATTAATTGTTCGAAATAATGGCGAATTTACGTACGAAAACGTAACTCTTTCCAGAGACCAGCTATACCCAAAACCTTTTCTGTTCTATATTCTACATACACAGGGGATACAGCATACCAAGTTTGGTTCAATGTGGACAACTATATGACGCAATCAAAAATACTTATTTCAAAATTTCGTAATTAATTTTTCGAATTAATCGGAATTTTCGTATGAAAACCTAACTTTTTCCAGGGGCAAGCTATAGCAGAAATTCTTTCTATTCTAGACTTGACGTATACAGAGGATACTGCATACCAAGTTTAGTTCAATTCGGATCACTTTTTGACCCTTTGAAAAACTCCTATTTTCAAAATTAATTGTTCGAAATAATGGCGAATTTACGTACGAAAACGTAACTCTTTCCAGAGACCAGCTATACCCAAAACCTTTTCTGTTCTATATTATACATACACAGGGGATACAGCATACCAAGTTTGGTTCAATGTGGACAACTATATGACGCAATCAAAAATACTTATTTCAAAATTTCGTAATTAATTTTTCGAATTAATCGGAATTTTTGTATGAAAACCTAACTTTTCCCAGGGGCAAGCTATAGCAGAAATTCGTTCTATTCTAGACTCTACGTACACAGAGGATACTGCATACCAAGTTTGGTTCAATTCGGATCACTTTTTGACCCTCTGAAAAACTCCTATTTTCAATATTAAATGTTAGAATTAATCGCGAATTTACGTACGAAAACGTAACTCTTTCCAGAGACCAGCTATACCCAAAACCTTTTCTGTTCTATATTCTACATACACAGGGGATACAGCATACCAAGTTTGGTTCAATGTGGACAACTATATGACGCAATCAAAAATACTTATTTCAAAATTTCGTAATTAATTTTTCGAATTAATCGGAATTTTCGTATGAAAAACTAACTTTTTCCAGGGGCAAGCTATAGCAGAAATTCTTTCTATTCTAGACTTGACGTATACAGAGGATACTGCATACCAAGTTTAGTTCAATTCGGATCACTTTTTGACCCTTTGAAAAACTCCTATTTTCAAAATTAATTGTTCGAAATAATGGCGAATTTACGTACGAAAACGTAACTCTTTCCAGAGACCAGCTATACCCAAAACCTTTTCTGTTCTATATTCTACATACACAGGGGATACAGCATACCAAGTTTGGTTCAATGTGGACAACTATATGACGCAATCAAAAACACTTATTTCAAAATTTCGTAATTAATTTTTCGAATTAATCGGAATTTTTGTATGAAAACCTAACTTTTCCCAGGGGCAAGCTATAGCAGAAATTCGTTCTATTCTAGACTCTACGTACACAGAGGATACTGCATACCAAGTTTGGTTCAATTCGGATCACTTTTTGACCCTTTGAAAAACTCCTATTTTCAATATTAAATGTTCGAATTAATCGCGAATTTACGTACGAAAACGTAACTTTTTCCAGAGAACAGCTATAGCCAAAATCTTTTCTGTTCTGTATTCTACATACACAGGGGATACATCATATCAAGTTTGGTTCAATTTGGACAACTATATGACGCAATCAAAAATACTTATTTCAAAATTTCGTAATTAATTTTTCGAATTAATCGGAATTTTCGTATGAAAACCTAACTTTTCCCAGGGGCAAGCTATAGCAGAAATTCGTTCTATTCTACACTCTACGTACACAGAGGATACTGCATAGCAAGTTTGGTTCAATTCGGATCACTTTTTGACCCTTTGAAAAACTCCTATTTTCAATATTAATTGTTCGAATTAATCGCGAATTTACGTACGAAAACGTAACTTTTTCCAGAGAACAGCTATAGCCAAAATCTTTTCTGTTCTGTATTCTACATACACAGGGGATACAGCATATCAAGTTTGGTTCAATTTGGACAACTATATGACGCAATCAAAAATACTTATTTCAAAATTTCGTAATTAATTTTTCGAATTAATCGGAATTTTCGTATGAAAACCTTACTTTTTCCAGGGGCAAGCTATAGCAGAAATTCTTTCTATTCTAGACTCTACGTACACAGAGCATACTGCATACCAAGTGTGGTTCAATTCGGATCACTTTTTGACCCTTTGAAAAACTCCTATTTTCAAAATTAATTGCTCGAATTAATCGCAAATTTACGTACGAAAACGTAACTCCTTCCAGAGAACAGCTATAGCCAAAATCTTTTCTGTTCTATATTCTACATACACAGGGGATACATCATATCAAGTTTGGTTCAATTTGGACAACTATATGACGCAATCAAAAATACTTATTTCAAAATTTCGTAATTAATTTTTCGAATTAATCGGAATTTTCGTATGAAAACCTAACTTTTTCCAGGGGCAAGCTATAGCAGAAATTCTTTCTATTCTAGACTCTACGTACACAGAGGATACTGCATACCAAGTTTGGTTCAATTCGGATCACTTTTTGACCCTTTGAAAAACTCCTATTTTCAATATTAAATGTTCGAATTAATCGCGAATTTACGTACGAAAACGTAACTTTTTCCAGAGAACAGCTATAGCCAAAATCTTTTCTGTTCTGTATTCTACATACACAGGGGATACAGCATATCAAGTTTGGTTCAATTTGGACAACTATATGACGCAATCAAAAATACTTATTTCAAAATTTCGTAATTAATTTTTCGAATTAATCGGAATTTTCGTATGAAAACCTAACTTTTCCCAGGGGCAAGCTATAGCAGAAATTCGTTCTATTCTAGACTCTACGTACACAGAGGATACTGCATAGCAAGTTTGGTTCAATTCGGATCACTTTTTGACCCTTTGAAAAACTCCTATTTTCAATATTAATTGTTCGAATTAATCGCGAATTTACGTACGAAAACGTAACTTTTTCCAGAGAACAGCTATAGCCAAAATCTTTTCTGTTCTGTATTCTACATACACAGGGGATACAGCATATCAAGTTTGGTTCAATTTGGACAACTATATGACGCAATCAAAAATACTTATTTCAAAATTTCGTAATTAATTTTTCGAATTAATCGGAATTTTCGTATGAAAACCTAACTTTTTCCAGGGGCAAGCTATAGCAGAAATTCTTTCTATTCTAGACTCTACGTACACCGAGCATACTGCATACCAAGTTTGGTTCAATTCGGATCACTTTTTGACCCTTTGAAAAACTCCTATTTTCAAAATTAATTGCTCGAATTAATCGCAAATTTACGTACGAAAACGTAACTCCTTCCAGAGAACAGCTATAGCCAAAATCTTTTCTGTTCTGTATTCTACATACACAGGGGATACATCATATCAAGTTTGGTTCAATTTGGACAACTATATGACGCAATCAAAAATACTTATTTCAAAATTTCGTAATTAATTTTTCGAATTAATCGGAATTTTCGTATGAAAACCTAACTTTTTCCAGGGGCAAGCTATAGCAGAAATTCTTTCTATTCTAGACTCTACGTACACAGAGGATACTGCATACCAAGTTTGGTTCAATTCGGATCACTTTTTGACCCTTTGAAAAAGTCCTATTTTCAAAATTAATTGTTCGAAATAATCGCGAAATTACGTACGAAAACGTAACTCTTTCCAGAGACCAGCTATAGCCAAAATTCTTTCTGTTCTATTCTCTACATACACAGGGGATACAGCATACCAAGTTTGGTTCATTTTGGACAACTATATGACGCAATCAAAAATACTTATTTCAAAATTTCGTAATTAATTTTTCGAATTAATCGGAATTTTCGTATGAAAACCTAACTTTTTCCATGGGCAAGCTATAGCAGAAATTCTTTCTATTCTAGACTCTACGTACACAGAAGATACTGCATACCAAGTTTGGTTCAATTCGGATCACTTTTTGACCCTTTGAAAAGTCCTATTTTCAAAATTAATTGTTCGAAATAATCGCGAAATTACGTACGAAAACGTAACTCTTTCCAGAGACCAGCTATAGCCAAAATTCTTTCTGTTCTATTCTGTACATACACAGGGGATACAGCATGCGAAGTTTCGTTCATTTTGGACAACTATATGACGCAATCAAAAATACTTATTTCAAAATTTCGTAATTAATTTTTCGAATTAATCGGAATTTTCGTATGAAAACCTAACTTTTTCCAGGGGCAAGCTATTGCAGAAATTCTTTCTATTCTAGACTCTACGTACACAGAGGATACTGCATACCAAGTTTGGTTCAATTCGGATCACTTTTTGACCCTTTGAAAAAGTCCTATTTTCAAAATTAATTGTTCGAAATAATCGCGAAATTACGTACGAAAACGTAACTCTTTCCAGAGACCAGCTATAGCCAAAATTCTTTCTGTTCTATTCTCTACATACACAGGGGATACAGCATACCAAGTTTAGTTCATTTTGGACAACTATATGACGCAATCAAAAATACTTATTTCAAAATTTCGTAATTAATTTTTCGAATTAATCGGAATTTTCGTATGAAAACCTAACTTTTTCCAGGGGCAAGCTGTAGCAGAAATTCTTTCTATTCTAGACTGTACGTACACAGAGGATACTGCATACCAAGTTTGGTTTAATTCGGATCATTTTTTGACCCTTTGAAAAAGTCCTATTTTCAAAATTAATTGTTCGAAATAATCGCGAAATTACGTACGAAAACGTCACTCTTTCCAGAGACCAGCTATAGCCAAAATTCTTTCTGTTCTATTCTCTACATACACAGGGGATACAGCATACCAAGTTTGGTTCATTTTGGACAACTATATGACGCAATCAAAAATACTTATTTCAAAATTTCGTAATTAATTTTTCGAATTAATCGGAATTTTCGTATGAAAACCTAACTTTTTCCAGGGGCAAGCTATAGCAGAAATTCTTTCTATTCTAGACTCTACGTACACAGAGGATACTGCATACCAAGTTTGGTTCAATTCGGATCACTTTTTGACCCTTTGAAAAATTCCTATTTTCAAAATTAATTGTTCGAAATAATCGCGAAATTACGTACGAAAACGTAACTCTTTCCAGAGACCAGCTATAGCCAAAATTCTTTCTGTTCTATTCTCTACATACACAGGGGATACAGCATACCAGGTTTGGTTCTTTTTGGACAACTATATGACGCAATCAAAAATACTTATTTCAAAATTTCATAATTAATTTTTCGAATTAATCGGAATTTTCGTATGAAAACCTAACTTTTTCCACGGGCAAGTTCTAGCAGAAGTTCTTTCTATTCTAGACTTTACGTACACAGAGGATACTGCAAACCAAGTTTGGTTCAATTCGGATCACTTTTTGACCCCTTGAAAAACTCCTATTTTCAAAATTAATTGTTCGAAATAATCGCGAAATTACGTATGAAAAAGTAACTCTTTCCAGAGACCAGCTATAGCCAAAATTCTCTCTGTTCTATACTCTAAATACACAGGGGATACAGCATACCAGGTTTGGTTCATTTTGGACAACTATATGACGCAATCAAAAATACTTATTTCAAAATTTCGTAATTAATTTTTCGAATTAATCGGAATTTTCGTATGAAAACCTAACTTTTTCCACGGGAAGTTCTTTCTATTCTAGACTTTACGTACACAGAGGATACTGCAAACCAACTTTGGTTCAATTCGGATCACTTTTTGACCCTTTGAAAAACTCCTATTTTCAAAATTAATTGTTCGAAATAATCGCGAACTTACGTACGAAAACGCAACTCCTTCCAAAGACCAGCTATAGCCGAAAATCTTTCTGTTCTATACTTTGCATACACAAGGGATACAATATTCCAAGTTTGGTTTAATTTGGACAACTCTATGACCCAATCAAAAATACTTACTTCAAAATTTCGTAATTAATTATTCGAATTAATCGGAATTTTCTTATGAAAACCTATTTTTTTCCAGGGTCAAGCTGTAGCAGAAATTCTTTCTTTTCTAGACTTTACGTACACAGAGGATACTGCATACCAAATTTGGTTTAATTCGGATCACTTTTTGACCGTTTGAAAAACTCCTACTTTGAAAATTAATTGTTCGAAATAATCGCGAAATTACGTACGAAAACGCAACTCTTTCGAGAGACCAGCTATAGCCAAAGTTCTTTCTGCTCTGTACTCTACATACACAGGGGATACAGCATACCAATTTTGGTTCAATTTCGACAACTATATAACGCAATCAAAAATACTTATTTCAAAATTTCGTAATTAATTATTCGAAGTAATCGGAATTTTCGTATGAAAACCTAACTTTTTCCAGAGGCAAGCTATAGCAGAAATTCTTTCTATTCTAGACTCTACGTACTCAAAGGATACTGCATACCAAGTTTGGTTCAATTCGGATCAGTTTTTGACCCTTTGAAAAACTCCTATTTTCAAAATTAATTGTTCGAAATAATCGCGAACTTACGTACGAAAACGTAACTCTTTCCAGAGACCAGCTATAGCCAAAATTCTTTCTGTTTTATACTCTACATACACAGGGGATACAGCATCCCAATGTTGGTTCAATTTCGACAAATATATGACACAATCGAAAATACTTATTTTAAAATTTCGTAATTAATTATTCGAAGTAATCGGAATTTTCGTTTGAAAACCTAACTTTTTCCAGAGGCAAGCGATAGCAAAATTTTTTTTCTATTCTAGACTTTACGTACACAGAGGATACTGCATACCAAGTTTGGTTCAATTCGGATCACTTTTTGACCCTTTGAAAAACTCCTATTTTCAAAATTAATTGTTCGAAATAATCGCGAACTTACGTACGAAAACGTAACTCTTTCCAGAGACCAGCTATAGCCAAAATTCTTTCTGTTTTATACTCTACATACACAGGGGATACAGCATCCCAATGTTGGTTCAATTTCGACAAATATATGACACAATCGAAAATACTTATTTTAAAATTTCGTAATTAATTATTCGAAGTAATCGGAATTTTCGTTTGAAAACCTAACTTTTTCCAGAGGCAAGCGATAGCAAAATTTTTTTTCTATTCTAGACTTTACGTGCACAGAGGATACTGCATACCAAGTTTGGCTCAAATCGGACAACTTTTTGACCCTTTGAAAAACTCCTATTTTCAAAATTAATTGTTCGAAATAATCGCGAACTTACGTACGAAAACGTAACTCTTTCCAGAGACCAGCCATAGCCAAAATTCTTACTGTTCTAAACTCTACATACACAGGGGATACAGCATCCCAATGTTGGTTCAATTCCGACAAATATATGACACAATCAAAAATACTTATTTTAAAAATTCGTAATTAATTATTCGAAGTAATCGGAATTTTCGTATGAAAACCTAACTTTTTCCAGAGGCAAGCGATAGCAAAATTTTTTTTCTATTCTAGACTTTACTTACACAGGGGATACAGCATACCAAGTTTGGTTCAATTTGGACAACTATATGACGCAATCAAAAATACTTATTTCAAAATTTTGTAATTATTTTTTCGAATTAATCGGAATTTTCGTATGAAAACCTAACTTTTTCAAAGGGCAAGCTCTAGCAGAAGTTCTTTCTATTCTAGACTTTACGTACACAGAGGATACTGCATACCAAGTTTGGTTCAATTCGGATCACTTTTTGACCCTTTGAAAAACTCCTATTTTCAAAATTAATTGTTCGAAATAATCGCGAACTTACGTACGAAAACGTAACTCTTTCCAGAGACCAGCTATAGCCAAAATTCTTTCTGTTTTATACTCTACATACACAGGGGATACAGCATCCCAATGTTGGTTCAATTTCGACAAATATATGACACAATCGAAAATACTTATTTTAAAATTTCGTAATTAATTATTCGAAGTAATCGGAATTTTCGTTTGAAAACCTAACTTTTTCCAGAGGCAAGCGATAGCAAAATTTTTTTTCTATTCTAGACTTTACGTGCACAGAGGATACTGCATACCAAGTTTGGCTCAAATCGGACAACTTTTTGACCCTTTGAAAAACTCCTATTTTCAAAATTAATTGTTCGAAATAATCGCGAACTTACGTACGAAAACGTAACTCTTTCCAGAGACCAGCCATAGCCAAAATTCTTACTGTTCTAAACTCTACATACACAGGGGATACAGCATCCCAATGTTGGTTCAATTCCGACAAATATATGACACAATCAAAAATACTTATTTTAAAAATTCGTAATTAATTATTCGAAGTAATCGGAATTTTCGTATGAAAACCTAACTTTTTCCAGAGGCAAGCGATAGCAAAATTTTTTTTCTATTCTAGACTTTACTTACACAGGGGATACAGCATACCAAGTTTGGTTCAATTTGGACAACTATATGACGCAATCAAAAATACTTATTTCAAAATTTTGTAATTATTTTTTCGAATTAATCGGAATTTTCGTATGAAAACCTAACTTTTTCAAAGGGCAAGCTCTAGCAGAAGTTCTTTCTATTCTAGACTCTACGTACACAGAGGATATTGCATACCAAGTTTGGTTCAATTCGGATCACTTTTTGACCCTTTGAAAAACTCCTACTTTCAAAATTAATTGTTCGAAATAATCGCAAACTTACGTACGAAAACGTAACTCTTTCCAGAGACCAGCTATAGCCAAAATTCTTTCTGTTCTATACTCTACATACACAGGGGATACAGCATCCCAATGTTGGTTCAATTTCGACAAATATATGACACAATCAAAAACACTTATTTTAAAATTTCGTAATTAATTATTCGAAGTAATCGGAATTTTCGTATGAAAACCTAACTTTTTCCAGAGGCAATCGATAGAAAAATTTTTTTCTATTCTAGACTTTACGTACACAGAGGATACTGCATACCAAGTTTGGCTCAAATCGGACCACTTTTTGACCCTTTGAAAAACTCCTAAATTAATTGTTCGAAATAATCGCGAACTTACATACGAAAACGTAACTCTTTCCAGAGACCAGCTGTAGCCAAAATTCTTTCTGTTCTATACTCTACATACACAGGGGATACAGCATCCCAATGTTGGTTCAATTTCGACAAATATATGACACAATCAAAAATACTTATTTTAAAATTTCGTAATTAATTATTCGAAGTAATCGGAATTTTCGTATGAAAACCTAACTTTTTCCAGAGGCAAGCGATAGCAAAAATTTTTTTCTATTCTAGACTTTACTTACACAGGGGATACAGCATACCAAGTTTGGTTCAATTTGGACAACTATATGACGCAATCAAAAATGCTTATTTCAAAATTTCCTAATTATTTTGTCGAATTAATCGGAATTTTCGTATGAAAACCTAACTTTTTCAAAGGGCAAGCTCTAGCAGAAGTTCTTTCTATTCTAGACTCTACGTACACAGAGGATACTGCATACCAAGTTTGGTTCAATTCGGATCACTTTTTGACCCTTTGAAAAACTCTTTCCAGAGACCAGCCATAGCCAAAATTCTTTCTGTTCTATACTCTACATACACAGGGGATACAGCATCCCAATGTTGGTTCAATTTCGACAAATATATGACACAATCAAAAATACTTATTTTAAAATTTCGTAATTAATTATTCGAAGTAATTGGAATTTTCGTATGAAAACCTAACTTTTTCCAGAGGCAAGCGATAGCAAAAGTTTTTTTCATTTCTAGACTTTAAGTACACAGAGGACAATGCATACCAAGTTTGGCTCAAATCGGACCACGTTTTGACGCTTTGAAAAACTCCTATTTTGAAAAATAATTGTTCGAAATAATCGCGAAATTACGTACGAAAACGCAACTTTTTCCAAAGACCAGCTATAGCCGGAAATCTTTCTGTTCTATACTCTGCATACACAAGGGATACAATATTCCAAGTTTGGTTTAATTTGGACAACTCTATGACCCAATCAAAAATACTTACTTCAAAATTTCGTAATTAATTATTCGAATTAATCGGAATTTTCTTATGAAAACCTAACTTTTTCCAGGGTCAAGCTGTAGCAGAAATTCTTTCTTTTCTAGACTTTACGTACACAGAGGATACTGCATACCAAATTTGGTTTAATTCGGATCACTTTTTGACCCTTTGAAAAACTCCTATTTTGAAAATTAATTGTTCGAAATAATCGCAAAATTACGTACGAAAACGTAACTCTTTCGAGAGACCAGCTATAGCCAAAGTTCTTTCTGCTCTGTACTCTACATACACAGGGGATACAGCATACCAATTTTGGTTCAATTTCGACAACTATATAACGCAATCAAAAATACTTATTTCAAAATTTCGTAATTAATTATTCGAAGTAATCGGAATTTTCGTATGAAAACCTAACTTTTTCCAGAGGCAAGCTATAGCAGAAATTCTTTCTATTCTAGACTCTACGTACTCAAAGGATACTGCATACCAAGTTTGGTTCAATTCGGATCACTTTTTGACCCTTTGAAAAACTCCTATTTTCAAAATTAATTGTTCGAAGTAATCGCGAACTTACGTACGAAAACGTAACTCTTTCCAGAGACCAGCTATAGCCAAAATTCTTTCTGTTCTATACTTTACATACACAGGGGATACAGCATCCCAATGTTGGTTCAATTTCGACAAATATATGATACAATCAAAAATACTTATTTTAAAATTTCGTTATTAATTATTCGAAGTAATCGGAATTTTCGTATGAAAACCTAACTTTTTCCAGAGGCAAGCGATAGCAAAATTTTTTTCTATTCTAGACTTTACGTACACAGAGGATACTGCATACCAAGTTTGGCTCAAATCGGACCACTTTTTGACCCTTTGAAAAACTCCTATTTTGAAAATTAATTGTTCAAAATAATCGCGAAATTACGTACGAAAACGTAACTCTTTCGAGAGACCAGCTATAGCCAAAATTCTTTCTGCTCTGTACTCTACGTACAGAGGGGATACAGCATACCAAGTTTGGTTCAATTTGGACAACTATATGACGCAATCAAAAAAAATTATTTCAAAATTTCGTAATTAATTTTTCGAATTAATCGGAATTTTCGTATGAAAACCTAACTTTTTCCAGGGGCAAGATTTAGCAGAAATTCTTTCTATTCTAGACTTTACGTACACATAGGATACTGCATACCAAGTTTGGTTCAATTCGGATCACTTTTTGAACCTTTGAAATACTCCTATTTTCAAAATTAATTGTTCGAAATAATCGCGAAATTACGTACGAAAACGTAACTCTTTCCAGAGACCAGCTATAGCCAAAATTCTTTCTGTTCTATACTCTACATACACAAGGGATACAGCATCCCAATGTTGGTTCAATTTCGACAAATATATGACACAATCAAAAATACTTATTTTAAAATTTCGTAATTATTTATTCGAAGTAATCAGAATTTTCGTATGAAAACCTAACTTTTTCCAGAGGCAAGCGATAGCAAAATTTTTTTCTATTCTAGACTTTACGTACACAGAGGATACTGCATACCAAGTTTGGCTCAAATCGGACCACTTTTTGACTCTTTGAAATACTCTATTTTCAAAATTAATTGTTCGAAATAATCGCGAAATTACGTACGAAAACGCAACTCTTTCCAAAGACCAGCTATAGCCGAAAATCTCTCTGTTCTATACTCTGCATACACAAGGGATACAACATTCCAAGTTTGGTTCAATTTGGACAACTCTATGACCCAATCAAAAATACTTATTTCAAAATTTCGTAATTAATTATTCGAATTAATCGGAATTTTCTTATGAAAACCTAACTTTTTCCAGGGTCAAGCTGTAGCAGAAATTCTTTCTTTTCTAGACTTTACATACACAGAGGATACTGCATACCAAATTTGGTTTAATTCGGATCACTTTTTAACCCTTTGAAAAACTCCTATTTTGAAAATTAATTGTTCGAAATAATCGCGAAATTACGTACGAACACGTAACTCTTTCGGGAGACCAGCTATAGCCAAAGTTCTTTCTGCTCTATTCTCTACATACACAGGGGATACAGCATACCAAGTTTGGTTAAATTTGGACAACTATATGACGCAATCAAAAATAATTATTTCAAAATTTCGTAATTAATTTTTCGAATTAATTGGAATTTTCGTATGAAAACCTAACTTTTTCCAGAGGCAAGCTATAGCAGAAATTCTTTCTATTCTAGACTCTACGTACACAAAGGATACTGCATACCAAGTTTGGTTCAGTTTGGATCATTTTTTGACCCTTTGAAAAACTCCTATTTTCAAAATTAATTGTTCGAAAAAATCGCGAAATTACGTACAAAAACCTACCTCTTTCCAGAGACCAGCTATAGCCAAAAATCTTTCTGTTCTATATTCTACATACACAGGGGATACAGCATACAAAGTTTGGTTCAATTTGGACAACTATATGACGCAATCAAAAATAATTATTTCAAAATTTCGTAATTAATTTTTCGAATTAATCGGAATTTTCGGATGAAAACCTAACTTTTTCCAGGGGCAAGATATAGCAGAAATTCTTTCTATTCTAGACTCTACGTACAAAGAGGATACTGCATACCAAATTTGGTTCAATTCGGATCACTTTTTGACCCTTTGAAAATCTCCTATTTTCAAAATTAATTGTTCGAAATAATCGCGAAATTACGTACGAAAACGTAACTCTTTCGAGAGACCAGCTATAGCCAAAGTTCTTTCTGCTCTGTACTCTACATACACAGGGAATACAGCATACCGAGTTTGGTTAAATTTGGACAACTATATGACGCAATCAAAAATAATTATTTCAAAATTTCGTAATTAATTTTTCGAATTAATTGGAATTTTCGTATGAAAACCTAACTTTTTCCAGGGCAAGATTTAGCAGAAATTCTTTCTATTCGAGACTCTACGTACACAGAGGATACTGCATACCAAGTTTGGTTCAATTCGGATCACTTTTTGAACCTTTGAAATACTCCTATTTTCAAAATTAATTGTTCGAAATAATCGCGAAATTACGTACGAAAACGTAACTCTTTCCAGAGACCAGCTATAGCCAAAATTCTTTCTGTTCTATACTCTACATACACAGGGGATACAGCATCCCAATGTTGGTTCAATTTCGACAAATATATGACACAATCAAAAATACTTATTTTAAAATTTCGTAATTATTTATTCGAAGTAATCGGAATTTTCGTATGAAAACCTAACTTTTTCCAGAGGCAAGCGATATCAAAATTTTTTTCTATTCTAGACTTTACGTACACAGAGGATACTGCATACCAAGTTTGGCTCAAATCGGACCCCTTTTTGACCCTTTGAAATACTCCTATTTTCAAAATTAATTGTTCGAAATAATCACGAAATTACGTACGAAAACGCAACTCTTTCCAAAGACCAGCTATAGCCGAAAATCTCTCTGTTCTATACTCTGCATACACAAGGGATACAACATTCCAAGTTTGGTTTAATTTGGACAACTCTATGACCCAATCAAAAATACTGACTTCAAAATTTCGTAATTAATTATTCGAATTAATCGGAATTTTCTTATGAAAACCAAACTTTTTCCAGGGTCAAGCTGTAGCAGAAATTCTTTCTTTTCTAGACTTAAAGTACACAGAGGATACTGCATACCAAATTTGGTTTAATTCGGATCACTTTTTAACCCTTTGAAAAACTCCTATTTTGAAAACTAATTGTTCGAAATAATCGCGAAATTACGTACGAAAACGTAACTCTTTCGAGAGACCAGCTATAGCCAAAGTTCTTTCTGCTCTGTACTCTACATACACAGGGGATACAGCATACCAATTTTGGTTCAATTTCGACAACTATATAACGCAATCAAAAATACTTATTTCAAAATTTCGTAATTAATTATTCGAAGTAATCGGAATTTTCGTATGAAAACCTAACTTTTTCCAGAGGCAAGCTATAGCAGAAATTCTTTCTATTCTAGACTCTACGTACACAAAGGATACTGCGTACCAAGTTTGGTTCAGTTTGGATCATTTTTTGACCCTTTGAAAAACTCCTATTTTCAAAATTAATTGTTCGAAATAATCGCGAAATTACGTACGAAAACCTACCTCTTTCCAGAAACCAGCTATAGCCAAAAATCTTTCTGTTCTATATTCTACATACACAGGGGATACAGCATACCAATTTTGGTTCAATTTCGACAACTATATAACGCAATCAAAAATACTTATTTCAAAATTTCGTAATTAATTATTCGAAGTAATCGGAATTTTCGTATGAAAACCTAACTTTTTCCAGAGGCAAGCTATAGCAGAAATTCTTTCTATTCTAGACTCTACGTACACAAAGGATACTGCGTACCAAGTTTGGTTCAGTTTGGATCATTTTTTGACCCTTTGAAAAACTCCTATTTTCAAAATTAATTGTTCGAAATAATCGCGAAATTACGTACGAAAACCTACCTCTTTCCAGAAACCAGCTATAGCCAAAAATCTTTCTGTTCTATATTCTACATACACAGGGGATACAGCATACAAAGTTTGGTTCAATTTGGACAACTATATGACGCAATCAAAAATACTTATTTTAAAATTTCGTAATTATTTATTCGAAGTAATCGGAATTTTCGTATGAAAACCTAACTTTTTCCAGAGGCAAGCGATATCAAAATTTTTTTCTATTCTAGACTTTACGTACACAGAGGATACTGCATACCAAGTTTGGCTCAAATCGGACCCCTTTTTGACCCTTTGAAATACTCCTATTTTCAAAATTAATTGTTCGAAATAATCACGAAATTACGTACGAAAACGCAACTCTTTCCAAAGACCAGCTATAGCCGAAAATCTCTCTGTTCTATACTCTGCATACACAAGGGATACAACATTCCAAGTTTGGTTTAATTTGGACAACTCTATGACCCAATCAAAAATACTGACTTCAAAATTTCGTAATTAATTATTCGAATTAATCGGAATTTTCTTATGAAAACCAAACTTTTTCCAGGGTCAAGCTGTAGCAGAAATTCTTTCTTTTCTAGACTTAAAGTACACAGAGGATACTGCATACCAAATTTGGTTTAATTCGGATCACTTTTTAACCCTTTGAAAAACTCCTATTTTGAAAACTAATTGTTCGAAATAATCGCGAAATTACGTACGAAAACGTAACTCTTTCGAGAGACCAGCTATAGCCAAAGTTCTTTCTGCTCTGTACTCTACATACACAGGGGATACAGCATACCAATTTTGGTTCAATTTCGACAACTATATAACGCAATCAAAAATACTTATTTCAAAATTTCGTAATTAATTATTCGAAGTAATCGGAATTTTCGTATGAAAACCTAACTTTTTCCAGAGGCAAGCTATAGCAGAAATTCTTTCTATTCTAGACTCTACGTACACAAAGGATACTGCGTACCAAGTTTGGTTCAGTTTGGATCATTTTTTGACCCTTTGAAAAACTCCTATTTTCAAAATTAATTGTTCGAAATAATCGCGAAATTACGTACGAAAACCTACCTCTTTCCAGAAACCAGCTATAGCCAAAAATCTTTCTGTTCTATATTCTACATACACAGGGGATACAGCATACAAAGTTTGGTTCAATTTGGACAACTATATGACGCAATCAAAAATAATTATTTCAAAATTTCGTAATTAATTTTTCGAATTAATCGGAATTTTCGGATGAAAACCTAACTTTTTCCAGGGGCAAGATATAGCAGAAATTTTTTCTATTCTAGACTCTACGTACACAGAGAATACTGCATACCAAATTTGGTTCAATTCGGATCACTTTTTGACCCTTTGAAAAACTCCTATTTTCAAAATTAATTGTTCGAAATAATCGCGAAGTTACGTACGAAAACGTAACTCTTTCCAGAGACCAGCTATAGCCAAAATTCTTTCTGTTCTATACTCTACATACACAGGGGATACAGCATACCAATTTTGGTTCAATTTCGACAACTATATGACGCAATCAAAAATACTCATTTCAAAATTTCGTAATTAATTATTCGAAGTAATCGGAATTTTCGTATGAAAACCTAACTTTTTCTAGAGGCAAGCGATAGCAAATTTTTTTTTATTCTAGACTTTAGGTACACAAAGGATACTGCATACCTAGTTTGGCTCAAATCGGACCACTTTTTGACCCTTTGGAAAAGTCTTATTTGCAAAATTAATTATTCGAAATAATCGCGAATTTACCTACGAAAACGGAACTCTTTCCAGAGACCAGCTATAGCCGAAAATCTTTCTGTTCTATACTCTGCATACACAGGGGATACAACATACCAAGTTTGGTTTAATTTGAACAAATCTATGACCCAATCAAAAATATTTATTTCAAAATTTCGTAATTAATTGTTCGAAATAATCGCGAAATTACGTACGAAAACGTAACTTTTTCCAGAGACCAGCTATAGCCAAAATTTTTTCTGTTCTATACTCTACATACACAGGGGATACAGCATACCATTTTTGGTTCAATTTCGACAACTACATGACGCAATCAAAAAAATTTGTTTCAAAATTTTGTAATTAATTATTTGAAGTAATCGGAATTTTCGTATGAACACCTAACTTTTTCTAGAGGCAAGCGATAGCAATTTTTTTTATTCTAAACTTTGCGTACACAAAGGATACTGCATACCAAAATTGGCTCAAATCGGACCACTTTTTGACCCTTAGAAAAAGTCCTATTTGCAAAATTAATTATTCGAAATAATCGCGAATTTACGTACGAAAACGTAACTCTTTCCAGAGACCAGCTATAGCCGAAAATCTTTCGGTTCTATACTCTGCATACACAGGGGATACAACATTCCAAGTTTGGTTTAATTTGGACAACTCTAGGACCCAATCAAAAATACTTATTTCAAAATTTCGTAATTAATTATTCGAAATAATCGCGAATTTACGTACGAAAACGTAACTCTTTCCAGAGACCAGCTATAGCCGAAAATCTTTCTGTTCTATACTCTGCATACACAGGGGATACAACATACCAAGTTTGGTTTATTTTGGACAACTCTATGACCCAATCAAAAATACTTATTTCAAAGTTTCGTAATTAATTATTCGAATTAATCGGAATTTTCGTATGAAAACCTAACTTTTTCCAGGGGAAAGCTATGGCAGAATTTCTTTTCATTCTAGACTCTACGTACACAGAGGATACTGCATACCAATTTTGGTTCAATTTCGACAACTACATGACGCAATCAAAAATATTTATTTCAAAATTTCGTAATTAATTATTCGAAGTAATCGGAATTTTCGTATGAAAACCTAACTTTTTCCAGGGGCAAGCTATGGCAGAATTTCTTTCCATTCTAGACTCTACGTACACAGAGGATACTGCATACCAATTTTGGTTCAATTTCGACAACTACATGACGCAATCAAAAATATTTATTTCAAAATTTCGTAATTAATTATTCGAATTAATCGGAATTTTCGTATGAAAACCTAACTTTTTCCAGAGGCAAGCTATGGCAGAAATTCTTTCCATTCTAGACTCTAAGTACACAGGAGATACTGCATACCAAGATTGGTTCAATTCGGATCACATTTTGACCCTTTGAAAAACTCCTATGTTCAAAATTGATTGTTCGAAATAATCGCAAAATTACGTACGAAAACGTAACTCTTTCCAGAGACCAGCTATAGCCAAAAATCTTTCTGTTCTATACTCTACATACAAAGGCGATACAACATATCAATTTTGGTTCAATTTTGACAACTATATGACGCAATCAAAAATAATTATTTCAAAATTTCGTAATTAATTAATCGAAGTAATCGGAATTTTCGTATGAATACTTAATTTTTTCTAGAGGCAAGCGATAGCATTTTTTTTCTATTCTAGACTTTACGTACACAAAGGATAACGCATGCCAAGTTTGGCTCAAATCGGACCACTTTTTGACCCTTTGAAAAAGTCCTATTTGCAAAATTAATTATTCGAAATAATCGCGAATTTACGTACGAAAACGTAACTCTTTCCAGAGACCAGCTACAGCCGAAAATCTTTCTGTTCTGTACTCTGCATACACAGGGGATACAACATACCAAGTTTGGTTTAATTTGGACAACTCTATGACGCAATCAAAAATACTTGTTTCAAGATTTCGTAATTAACTATTCGAATTAATCGGAATTTCGGTATGAAAACCTAACTTTTTCCAGGGGCAAGCTATTGCAGAAATTTTTTCCATTCTAGACTATACGTACACAGAGGATACTACATACCAAGTTTGGTTCGTTGCGGACCAATTTTTGACCGCTTGAAAAAGTCCTATTTTCAAAATTAATTATTCGAAATAATCGCGAAATTACGTACGAAAAGGTAACTCTTTCCAGAGAGCAGCTATAGCCAAAAATCTTTCTATTCTACACTTTACATACAGAGGGGATACAGCATACTAGGTTTGGTTCAATTTGGACAACTCTATGACCCAATCAAAAATACTTATTTAAAAATTTCGTAATTAATTATTCGAATTAATCGGAATTTTTGTATGAAAACCTAACTTTTTCCAGGGTCAAGCTATAGAAGAAATTCTTTCTATTCTAGAATTTACGTACACAGAGATACTGCATACCAAGTTTGTTTCAATTCGGATCACATTTTGACCCTTTGAAAAACTCCTATGTTCAAAATTGATTGTTCGAAATAATCGCAAAATTACGTACGAAAACGTAACTCTTTCCAGAGACCAGCTATAGCCAAAAATCTTTCTGTTCTATACTCTACATACAAAGGGGATACAACATACCAATTTTGGTTCAATTTTGACAACTATATGACGCAATCAAAAATAATTATTTCAAAATTTCGTAATTAATTAATCGAAGTAATCGGAATTTTCGTATGAAAACTTAATTTTTTCTAGAGGCAAGCGATAGCATTTTTTTTCTATTCTAGACTTTACGTACACAAAGGATAACGCATGCCAAGTTTGGCTCAAATCGGACCACTTTTTGACCCTTTGAAAAAGTCCTATTTACAAAATTAAACATTCGAAAAAATCCTGAATTTAGGTACGAAAACGTAACTCTTTCCAGAGACCAGCTATAGCCGAAAATCCTTCTATTCTATACTCTGCATACACAGGGGATACAACATACCAAGTTTGGTTCAATTTGGACATCTATATGACGCAATCAAAAATACTTATTAGAAAATTTCATAATTAATTATTAGAATTAATCGGAATTTTTGTATGAAAACGTATCTTTTTCTAGAAGCAAGCACTAGCAGAAATTCTTTCTATTCTAGACTCTACGTACACAGAGGATACAGCATACCCAGTTTGGTTCATTTCGCACCACTTTTTGATCCTTTGAAAAAGTCCTAATTTCAAAATTAATTATTCGAAATAATCGCGAATTTACGTACGAAAACGTAACTCTTTCCAGAGACCAGCTATAGCCGAAAATCTTTCTGTTCTGTACTCTGCATACACAGGGGATACAACATACCATGTTTGGTTTAATTTGGACAACTCTATGACGCAATCAAAAATACTTGTTTCAAGATTTCGTAATTAACTATTCGAATTAATCGAAATTTTGGTATGAAAACCTAACTTTTTCCAGGGGCAAGCTATTGCAGAAATTTTTTCCATTCTAGACTATACGTACACAGAGGATACTACATACCAAGTTTGGTTCGTTGCGGACCAATTTTTGACCCCTTGAAAAAGTCCTATTTTCAAAATTAATTATTCGAAATAATCGCGAAATTACGTACGAAAAGGTAACTCTTTCCAGAGAGCAGCTATAGCCAAAAATCTTTCTGTTCTACACTCTACATACAGAGGGAATACAGCATACTAAGTTTGGTTCAATTTGGACAACTCTATGACCCAATCAAAAATACTTATTTAAAAATTTCGTAATTAATTATTCGAATTAATCGGAATTTCTGTATGAAAACCTAACTTTTTCCAGGGTCAAGCTATAGAAGAAATTCTTTCTATTCTAGAATTTACGTACACAGAGATACTGCATACCAAGTTTGTTTCAATTCGGATCACATTTTGACCCTTTGAAAAACTCCTATGTTCAAAATTGATTGTTCGAAATAATCGCAAAATTACGTACGAAAACGTAACTCTTTCCAGAGATCAGCTATAGCCGAAAATCTTTCTGTTCTGTACTCTGCATACACAGGGGATACAACATACCATGTTTGGTTTAATTTGGACAACTCTATGACGCAATCAAAAATACTTGTTTCAAGATTTCGTAATTAACTATTCGAATTAATCGAAATTTTGGTATGAAAACCTAACTTTTTCCAGGGGCAAGCTATTGCAGAAATTTTTTCCATTCTAGACTATACGTACACAGAGGATACTACATACCAAGTTTGGTTCGTTGCGGACCAATTTTTGACCCCTTGAAAAAGTCCTATTTTCAAAATTAATTATTCGAAATAATCGCGAAATTACGTACGAAAAGGTAACTCTTTCCAGAGAGCAGCTATAGCCAAAAATCTTTCTGTTCTACACTCTACGTACAGAGGGGATACAGCATGCTAAGTTTGGTTCAATTTGGACAACTCTATGACCCAATCAAAAATACTTATTTAAAAATTTCGTAATTAATTATTCGAATTAATCGGAATTTTTGTATGAAAACCTAACTTTTTCCAGGGTCAAGCTATAGAAGAAATTCTTTCTATTCTAGAATTTACGTACACAGAGATACTGCATACCAAGTTTGTTTCAATTCGGATCACATTTTGACCCTTTGAAAAACTCCTATGTTCAAAATTGATTGTTCGAAATAATCGCAAAATTACGTACGAAAACGTAACTCTTTCCAGAGACCAGCTATAGCCAAAAATCTTTCTGTTCTATACTCTACATACAAAGGGGATACAACATACCAATTTTGGTTCAATTTTGACAACTATATGACGCAATCAAAAATAATTATTTCAAAATTTCGTAATTAATTAATCGAAGTAATCGGAATTTTCGTATGAAAACTTAATTTTTTCTAGAGGCAAGCGATAGCATTTTTTTCTATTCTAGACTTTACGTACACAAAGGATAACGCATGCCAAGTTTGGCTCAAATCGGACCACTTTTTGACCCTTTGAAAAACTCCTATTTTCAAAATTAATTGTTCGAAATAATGGCGAATTTACGTACGAAAACGTAACTCTTTCCAGAGACCAGCTATACCCAAAACCTTTTCTGTTCTATATTCTACATACACAGGGGATACAGCATACCAAGTTTGGTTCAATGTGGACAACTATATGACGCAATCAAAAATACTTGTTTCAAGATTTCGTAATTAACTATTCGAATTAATCGAAATTTTGGTATGAAAACCTAACTTTTTCCAGGGGCAAGCTATTGCAGAAATTTTTTCCATTCTAGACTATACGTACACAGAGGATACTACATACCAAGTTTGGTTCGTTGCGGACCAATTTTTGACCCCTTGAAAAAGTCCTATTTTCAAAATTAATTATTCGAAATAATCGCGAAATTACGTACGAAAAGGTAACTCTTTCCAGAGAGCAGCTATAGCCAAAAATCTTTCTGTTCTACACTTTACATACAGAGGGGATACAGCATACTAAGTTTGGTTCAATTTGGACAACTCTATGACCCAATCAAAAATACTTATTTAAAAATTTCGTAATTAATTATTCGAATTAATCGGAATTTTTGTATGAAAACCTAACTTTTTCCAGGGTGAAGCTATAGAAGAAATTCTTTCTATTCTAGAATTTACGTACACAGAGATACTGCATACCAAGTTTGTTTCAATTCGGATCACATTTTGACCCTTTGAAAAACTCCTATGTTCAAAATTGATTGTTCGAAATAATCGCAAAATTACGTACGAAAACGTAACTCTTTCCAGAGATCAGCTATAGCCGAAAATCTTTCTGTTCTGTACTCTGCATACACAGGGGATACAACATACCATGTTTGGTTTAATTTGGACAACTCTATGACGCAATCAAAAATACTTGTTTCAAGATTTCGTGATTAACTATTCGAATTAATCGAAATTTTGGTATGAAAACCTAACTTTTTCCAGGGGCAAGCTATTGCAGAAATTTTTTCCATTCTAGACTATACGTACACAGAGGATACTACATACCAAGTTTGGTTCGTTGCGGACCAATTTTTGACCCCTTGAAAAAGTCCTATTTTCAAAATTAATTATTCGAAATAATCGCGAAATTACGTACGAAAAGATAACTCTTTCCAGAGAGCAGCTATAGCCAAAAATCTTTCTGTTCTACACTCTAAATACAGAGGGGATACAGCATACTAAGTTTGGTTCAATTTGGACAACTCTATGACCCAATCAAAAATACTTATTTAAAAATTTCGTAATTAATTATTCGAATTAATCGGAATTTTTGTATGAAAACCTAACTTTTTCCAGGGTCAAGCTATAGAAGAAATTCTTTCTATTCTAGAATTTACGTACACAGAGATACTGCATACCAAGTTTGTTTCAATTCGGACCATCTTTTGACCCTTTGAAAAAGTCCTATTTTCAAAATTAATTATTCGAAAGAATCGCGAATTTACGTACGAAAACGTAACTCTTTCCAGAGAACAGCTATAGCCGAAAATCTTTCTGTTCTGTACTCTGCATACACAGGGGATACAACACACCAAGTTTGGTTTAATTTGGACAATTCTATGACGCAATCAAAAATATTTATTTCAAAATTTAGTAATTAATTATTCGAATTAATCGGAATTTTCGTATGAAAACCTAACTTTTTCCAGGGTCAAGCTATAGAAGAAACTCTTTCTATTCTAGAGTTTACGTACACAGAGGATACTGCATACCAAGTTTGGTTCAATTTGGACAATTCTATGACCCAATCAAAAAAACTTATTTCAAAATTTCGTAATTAATTATTCGAATTAATCGGAAAATTCGTATGAAAATCTGACTTTTTCCAGGGGCAAGCTATAGCAGAAATTCTTTCTATTCTAGACTCCAGGTAAACAACAGATACAGCATACCAAGTTTGGTTCAATTTGGACAACTCTATGACCCAATCAAAAATACTTATTTCAAAATTTCGTAACTAATTATTCGAATTAATCGGAATTTTCGTATGAAAATCTAATTTTTTCCACTAGCAAGCTACAGCAGTAATTCTTTCTATTCTAGACTCTACGTACACAGAGGACACTGCATACCAAATTTGTTTCAATTCGGACCATATTTTGACCCTTTGAAAAAGTCCTATTTTCAAAATTAATTATTTGAAAGAATCGCGAATTTACGTACGAAAACGAAAATCTTTTCAGAGACCAGCTATAGCCAAAAAATTTTTCCGTTCTATACTCTATATACACAGGGGATACAGCATACCAAGTTTAGTTCAATTCGGACCACCTTTTGACCCTTTGAAAAATTCCTATTTTCAAAATTAATTATTCGAAACATTCGCGAATTTACGTACGAAAACGTAACTGTTTCCAGAGACCAGCTATAACCAAAATTCTTTCTGTTCTATATTCCACAAACACAGGGGATACAGCATACCAAGTTTGGTTCAATTTGGACAACTCTATGACCCAATCAAAAACACTTCATTCAAAATTTCGTAATTAATTATTCGAATTAATCGGAATTTTCTTATGAAAATCTAACTTTTTCCAGGGTCAAGCTGTAGCAGAAATTCTTTCTTTTCTAGATTTTGCGTACACAGAGGATACTGCATACCAAGTTTGTTTCGATTCTGACCACTTTTTGACCCTTTGAGAAAGTCCTATTTTGCAAAATTAATTATTCGAAATAATCGCGAATTTACGTACGAAAAGGTAACTCTTTTCAGAGACCAGCTATAGCCGAAAATCGTTCTCTTCTATACTCTGCATACACAAGGGTTACAGCATAACAAGTTTGGCTTAATTTGGATAACTCTATGACCCAATCAAAAACACTTATTTCAAAAATTCGTAATTAAATACTCGAATTAACAGGAATTTTCGTATGAAAATCTAACTTTTTCCAGGGGCAAGCTATAGCAGAAATTCTTTCTTTTCTAGATTTTGCGTACACAGAGGATACTGCATACCAAGTTTGTTTCAATTCTGACCACTTTTTGACCCTTTGAGAAAGTCCTATTTTCAAAATTAAGTATTCGAAAGAATCGCGAATTTACGTACGAAAACGTAACTCTTTCCAGAGACCAGCTATAACCGAAATTCTTTCTGTTCTATATTCCACAAACACAGGGGATACAGCATACCAAGCTTGGTTCAATTTCGACAACTCTATGACCCAATCAAAAACACTTATTTCAAAATTTCGTAATTAATTATTCGAATTAATCGGAATTTTCTTATGAAAACCTTACTTTTTCCAGGGTCAAGCTGTAGCAGAAATTCTTTCTTCTCTAGATTTTGCGTACACAGAGGATACTGCATACCAAGTTTGTTTCAATTCTGACCACTTTTTGACCCTTTGAGAGAGTCCTATTTTGCAAAATTAATTATTCGAAATAATCGCGAATTTACGTACGAAAAGGTAACTCTTTTCAGAGACCAGCTGTAGCCGAAAATCTTTCTCTTCTATAATCTGCATACACAAGGGTTACAGCATAACAAGTTTGGCTTAATTTGGATAACTCTATGACCCAATCAAAATCACTTATTTCAAAAATTCGTAATTAATTACTCGAATTAATCGGAATTTTCGTATGAAAATCTAACTTTTTCCAGGGGCAAGCTATAGCAGAAATTCTTTCTATTCTAGACTCCAGGTAAACAACAGATAAAGCATACCAAGTTTGGTTCAATTTGGACAACTCTTTGACCCAATCAAAAATACTTATTTCCAAATTTCGTAATTAATTATTCGAATTAATCGGAATTTTCTTATGAAAACCTAACTTTTTCCAGGGTCAAGCTGTAGCAGAAATTCTCTCTTCTCTAGATTTTGAGTACACAGAGGATACTGCATACCAAGTTTGTTTCAATTCTGACAACTTTTTGACCCTTTGAGAGAGTCCTATTTTGCAAAATTAATTATTCGAAATAATCGCGAATTTACGTACGAAAAGGTAACTCTTTTCAGAGACCAGCTGTAGCCAAAAATCTTTCTCTTCTATACTCTGCATACACAAGGGTTACAGCATAACAAGTTTGGCTTAATTTGGATAACTCTATGACCCAATCAAAATCACTTATTTCAAAAATTCGTAATTAATTACTCGAATTAATCGGAATTTTCGTATGAAAATCTAACTTTTTCCAGGGGCAAGCTATAGCAGAAATTCTTTCTATTCTAGACTCCAGGTAAACAACAGATAAAGCATACCAAGTTTGGTTCAATTTGGACAACTCTTTGACCCAATCAAAAATACTTATTTCCAAATTTCGTAATTAATTATTCGAATTAATCGGAATTTTCTTATGAAAACCTAACTTTTTCCAGGGTCAAGCTGTAGCAGAAATTCTCTCTTCTCTAGATTTTGAGTACACAGAGGATACTGCATACCAAGTTTGTTTCAATTCTGACAACTTTTTGACCCTTTGAGAGAGTCCTATTTTGCAAAATTAATTATTCGAAATAATCGCGAATTTACGTACGAAAAGGTAACTCTTTTCAGAGACCAGCTGTAGCCAAAAATCTTTCTCTTCTATACTCTGCATACACAGGGGTTACAGCATAACAAGTTTGGCTTAATTTGGATAACTCTATGACCCAATCAAAATCACTTATTTCAAAAATTCGTAATTAATTACTCGAATTAATCGGAATTTTCGTATGAAAATCTGACTTTTTCCAGGGGCAAGCTATAGCAGAAATTCTTTCTATTCTAGACTCCAGGTAAACAACAGATACAGCATACCAAGTTTGGTTCAATTTGGACAACTCTATGACCCAATCAAAAATACTTATTTCAAAATTTCGTAACTAATTATTCGAATTAATCGGAATTTTCGTATGAAAATCTAATTTTTTCCACTAGCAAGCTACAGCAGTAATTCTTTCTATTCTAGACTCTACGTACACAGAGGACACTGCATACCAAGTTTGGTTCATTTCGGACCACTTTTTGACTCCTTGAAAAAGTCCAGTTTTCAAAATTAATTATTCGAAACAATCGCGAATTTACGGACGAAAAACGTAACTCTTTCCAGAGATCAGCTATAACCAAAATTTTTTCTGTTCTATATTCCACAAACACAGGGCATACAGCATACCATGTTTGGTTCAATTTGGACAACTCTTTGACCCAATCAAAAACACTTCATTCAAAATTTCGTAATTAATTATTCGAATTAATCGGAATTTTCTTATGAAAACCTAACTTTTTCCAGGGTCAAGCTGTAGCAGAAATTCTTTCTTTTCTAGATTTTGCGTACACAGAGGATACTGCATACCAAGTTTGTTTCGATTCTGACCACTTTTTGACCCTTTGAGAAAGTCCTATTTTGCAAAATTAATTATTCGAAATAATCGCGAATTTTCGTACGAAAAGGTAACTCTTTTCAGAGACCAGCTATAGCCGAAAATCTTTCTCTTCTATACTCTGCATACACAAGGGTTACAGCATAACAAGTTTGGCTTAATTTGGATAACTCTATGACCCAATCAAAAACACTTATTTCAAAAATTCGTAATTAAATACTCGAATTAACCGGAATTTTCTTATGAAAACCTAACTTTTTCCAGGGTCAAGCTGTAGCAGAAATTCTTTCTTTTCTAGATTTTGCGTACACAGAGGATACTGCATACCATGTTTGTTTCAATTCTGACCACTTTTTGACCCTTTGAGAGAGTCCTATTTTGCAAAATAATTATTCGAAATAATCGCGAATTTACGAACGAAAAGGTAACTCTTTTCAGAGACCAGCTGTAGCCGAAAATCTTTCTCTTCTATACTCTGCATACACAAGGGTTACAGCATAACAAGTTTGGCTTAATTTGGATAACTCTATGACCCAATCAAAATCACTTATTTCAAAAATTCGTAATTAATTACTCGATTTAATCGGAATTTTCGTATGAAAATCTAACTTTTTTCCAGGGGCAAACTATAGCAGAAATTCTTTCTATTCTAGACTCCAGGTAAACAACAGATACAGCATACCATGTTTGGTTCAATTTGGACAACTCTATGACCCAATCAAAAATACTTATTTCAAAATTTCGTAACTAATTATTCGAATTAATCGGAATTTTTGTATGAAAATCTAATTTTTTCCAGTAGCAAGCTACAGCAGAAATTCTTTCTATTCTAGACTCTACGTACACAAAGGATACTGCATACCAAGTTTGGTTCATTTCGGACCACTTTTTGACTCTTTAAAAAAGTGCAGTTTTCAAAATTAATTATTCGAAACAATCGCGAATTTACGGACGAAAAACGTAACTCTTTCCAGAGATCAGCTATAGCCAAAAATCTTTCTGTTCTATACTCTACATACACAGGGGATACCAAATACTAAGTTTGGTTCAATTTGGACAACTCTATGACCCAATAAAAAATACTTATTTCAAAATTTCGTAAATAATTACTCGAATTAATCGCAATTTTTGTATGAAAATCTAATTTTTTCCAGTAGCAAGCTACAGCAGAAATTCTTTCTATTCTAGACTCTACGTACACAAAGGATACTGCATACCAAGTTTGGTTCATTTCGGACCACTTTTTGACTCTTTAAAAAAGTGCAGTTTTCAAAATTAATTATTCGAAACAATCGCGAATTTACGGACGAAAAACGTAACTCTTTCCAGAGATCAGCTATAGCCAAAAATCTTTCTGTTCTATACTCTACATACACAGGGAATACCAAATACTAAGTTTGGTTCAATTTGGACAACTCTATGACCCAATAAAAAATACTTATTTCAAAATTTCGTAAATAATTACTCGAATTAATCGCAATTTTTGTATGAAAATCTAATTTTTTCCAGTAGCAAGCTACAGCAGAAATTCTTTCTATTCTAGACTCTACGTACACAAAGGATACTGCATTTCAAGTTTGGTTCATTTCGGACCACTTTTTGACTCTTTGAAAAAGTCCAGTTTTCAAAATTAATTATTCGAAACAATCGCGAATTTACGGACGAAAAACGTAACTCTTTCCAGAGATCAGCTATAGCCAAAAATCTTTCTGTTCTATACTCTACATACACAGGGGATACAGCATACTAAGTTTGGTTCAATTTGGACAACTCTATGACCCAATAAAAAATACTTATTTCAAAATTTCGTAGATAATTACTCGAATTAATCGCAATTTTCATATGAAAATCTAACTTTTTCCAGGGGCAAGATATAGCAGAAATTCTTTCTATTATAGACTCTACGTACACAGAGGATACTGCATACCAAGTTTGGTTTATTTCGGACCACTTTTTGATTCTTTGAAAAAGTCCAGTTTTCAAAGTCCAGTTTTCAAAATTAATTATTCGAAACAATCGCGAATTTACGTACGAAAAACGTAACTCTTTCCAGAGATCAGCTATAGCCAAAAATCTTTCTGTTCTACACTCTACATACACAGGGGATACAGCATACTAAGTTTGGTTCAGTTTGGACAACTCCAACTCTATGACCCAATCAAAAATGCTTACTTCAAAATTTCGTAATTAATTATTCGAATTAATCGGAATTTTCGTATGAAAAACTAACTTTTTCCAGGGGCAAGCTATAGCAGAAATTCTTTCTGTTCTATACTCTCTAAACACACAGGGGATAATGCATACCAAATTTGGTTCAATTCGGGCCACTTTGTGAATCTTTGAAAAAGTCCTATTTTCAAAATAAGTATTCGAAATAATCGAAAATTTACGTACGAAAACGTAACTCTTTCCAGAGACCAGCTATAGCCAATTTTTTTTGTTCTATACTCTACATACATATTGTATACAGCATACCAAGTTAAGCTTGGTTTAATTTGGACAAGTCTATGACCCAATCAAAAATACTTAATTCAGAATTGCGTAAAAATTTATTCGAATTAATCGGATTTTTCGTATGAAATTCTAACTTTTTCCAGGGGCAAGCTATAGCAGTAATTCTTTCTATTCTAGACTCTACGTACACAGAAGATACTGCATACCATGTTTGGTTCAATTCGGACCACTTTTTGACTCTTTGAAAAAGTCCTATTTTCAAAATTAAATA
Organism: Convolutriloba macropyga; assembly: GCF_964194025.1. Lineage (NCBI taxonomy): Eukaryota > Metazoa > Xenacoelomorpha > Acoela > Convolutidae > Convolutriloba > Convolutriloba macropyga. The sequence continues at coordinate 4,176,646 of NC_134478.1, read as the reverse complement.
ATCGAAATAATCGCGAATTTACGTAAGAAAATGTAACTCTTTCCAGAGACCAGCTATAGCCAAAACTCTTTCTGTTCTATATTCCACTAACACATGGGATACAGCATACCAAGTTTAGTTCAATTTGGACAACTCTATGACTGAACCAAAAATACTTATTTCAAAATTTCGTAATTAATTATTCGAGTTAATCAGAATTTTTGTATAAAAACCTAAATTTTTTCAGGGGCAAGTTACATCAGAAATTCTTTCTATTCTAGAGTTTACGTACACAGAGGATACAGCATACCAAGTTTGGTTCAATTTGGACAACTCTATGACCGAATCAAAAATACTTATTTTAAAATTTCATAAATAATTATTCGACTTAATCGGAATTTTCGTGTGAAAACCTAATTTTTTTCTAGAGGCAAGTTATAGCAGAAATTCTTTCTGTTCGATACTCTAAATACACAGCGGATACTGCATACCAAAGTTGGTTCAATTCGGACCACCTTTTGACCCTTTGAAAAAATCCTATTTTCAAAATAATTATTCGAAATTATCGAGAAAAGGTAACTCTTTCCAGAGACCAGCTATAGCCAAAATTCTTTCTGTTCTATACTCTACATACACAGTGGATACAGCATACCATGTTAAGTTTGGTTTAATTTGGACAAGCCTGTAAGCCAATCAAAAATACTTATTTCAAAATTTCGTAATTAATTATTCGACTTGATCGGAATTTTCATGTGAAAACCTAATTTTTTCTAGAGGCAAGCTATAGCAGAAATTCTTTCTGTTCGATACTCTAAATACACAGCGGATACTGTAAAACAAAGTTGGTTCAATTTGGACCGTTTTTTGACCCTTTGAAAAAGTCCTAATTTCAAAATAATTATTCGAAGTAATCGAGAATTTACGTACGAAAACGTAACTCTTTCCAGAGACCAGCTATAGCCAAAATTCTTTCTGTTCTATACTCTGCAGACACAGGGGATACAGCATACCAAGTTTGGTTCAAGTCGGACAACTATGCGACGCAATCAAAAATACTTATTTCAAAATTTCGTAATTAATTATTCGAATTAATCAGAATTTTCGTATAAAAACCTAACTTTTTTAAGGGGCAAGCTACAGCAGAAATTCTTTCTATTCTAGAGGGTACGTACACAGAGGATACAGCATACCAAGTTTGATTCAATTTGGACAACTCTATGACCGAATCAAAAATACTTATTTGAAAATTTCATAATTAATTATTCGACTTAATCGGAATTTTCGTGTGAAAACCTAATTTTTCTAGAGGCCAGCTATAGCAGAAATTCTTTCTGTTCGATACTCTAAATACACAGCGGATACTGTAAAACAAAGTTGGTTCAATTCGGACCACTTTTTGACTCTTTGAAAAAGTCCTATTTTCAAAATTAAATAATCGAAATAATCGCGAATTTACGTAAGAAAATGTAACTCTTTCCAGAGACCAGCTATAGCCAAAACTCTTTCTGTTCTATATTCCACTAACACATGGGATACAGCATACCAAGTTTAGTTCAATTTGGACAACTCTATGACTGAACCAAAAATACTTATTTCAAAATTTCGTAATTAATTATTCGAGTTAATCAGAATTTTTGTATAAAAACCTAAATTTTTTCAGGGGCAAGTTACATCAGAAATTCTTTCTATTCTAGAGTTTACGTACACAGAGGATACAGCATACCAAGTTTGGTTCAATTTGGACAACTCTATGACCGAATCAAAAATACTTATTTTAAAATTTCATAAATAATTATTCGACTTAATCGGAATTTTCGTGTGAAAACCTATTTTTTTTCTAGAGGCAAGTTATAGCAGAAATTCTTTCTGTTCGATACTCTAAATACACAGCGGATACTGCATACCAAAGTTGGTTAAATTCGGACCACCTTTTGACCCTTTGAAAAAATCCTATTTTCAAAATAATTATTCGAAATTATCGAGAAAAGGTAACTCTTTCCAGAGACCAGCTATAGCCAAAATTCTTTCTGTTCTATACTCTACATACACAGTGGATACAGCATACCATGTTAAGTTTGGTTTAATTTGGACAAGCCTGTAAGCCAATCAAAAATACTTATTTCAAAATTTCGTAATTAATTATTCGACTTAATCGGAATTTTCATGTGAAAACCTAATTTTTTCTAGAGGCAAGCTATAGCAGAAATTCTTTCTGTTCGATACTCTAAATACACAGCGGATACTTTAAAACAAAGTTGGTTCAATTTGGACCGTTTTTTGACCCTTTGAAAAAGTCCTAATTTCAAAATAATTATTCGAAGTAATCGAGAATTTACGTACGAAAACGTAACTCTTTCCAGAGACCAGCTATAGCCAAAATTCTTTCTGTTCTATACTCTGCAGACACAGGGGATACAGCATACCAAGTTTGGTTCAAGTCGGACAACTATGCGACGCAATCAAAAATACTTATTTCAAAATTTCGTAATTAATTATTCGACTTAATCGGAATTTTCATGTGAAAACCTAATTTTTTCTAGAGGCAAGCTATAGCAGAAATTCTTTCTGTTCGATACTCTAAATACACAGCGGATACTGTAAAACAAAGTTGGTTCAATTCGGACCACTTTTTGACCCTTTGAAAAAGTCCTATTTTCAAAATTAATTATTCGAAATAATCGCGAATTTACGTAAGAAAATGTAACTCTTTCCAGAGACCAGCTATAGCCAAAACTCTTTCTGTTCTATATTCCACTAACACATGGGATACAGCATACCAAGTTTGGTTCAATTTGGACAACTCCATGACTGAGCCAAAAATACTTATTTCAAAATTTCGTAATTAATTATTCGAATTAATCAGAATTTTCGTATAAAAACCTAACTTTTTTAAGGGGCAAGCTACAGCAGAAATTCTTTCTATTCTAGAGGGTACGTACACAGAGGATACAGCATACCAAGTTTGGTTCAATTTGGACAACTCTATGACCAAATCAAAAATACTTATTTGAAAATTTCATAATTAATTATTCGACTTAATCGGAATTTTCGTGTGAAAACCTAATTTTTCTAGAGGCCAGCTATAGCAGAAATTCTTTCTGTTCGATACTCTAAATACACAGCGGATACTGCATACCAAAGTTGGTTCAATTCGGACCACTTTTTGACCCTTTGAAAAAGTCCTATTTTCAAAATTAATTTTTCGAAATAATCGCGAATTTACGTAAGAAAATGTAACTCTTTCCAGAGACCAGCTATAGCCAAAACTCTTTCTGTTCTATATTCCACTAACACATGGGATACAGCATACCAAATTTGGTTCAATTTGGACAACTCCATGACTGAGCCAAAAATACTTATTTCAAAATTTCGTAATTAATTATTCGAATTAATCAGAATTTTCGTATAAAAACCTAACTTTTTTAAGGGGCAAGCTACAGCAGAAATTCTTTCTATTCTAGAGGTTACGTACACAGAGGATACATCATACCAAGTTTGGTTCAATTTGGACAACTCTATGACCGAATCAAAAATACTTATTTGAAAATTTCATAATTAATTATTCGACTTAATCGGAATTTTCGTGTGAAAACCTAATTTTTCTAGAGGCCAGCTATAGCAGAAATTCTTTCTGTTCGATACTATAAATACACAGCAGATACTGCATACCAAAGTTGGTTCAATTCGGACCACCTTTTGACCCTTTGAAAAAGTTCTATTTTCAAAAAAATTATTCGAAATAATCGAGAATTTACGTACGAAAAGGTAACTCTTTCCAGAGACCAGCTATAGCCAAAATTCTTTCTGTTCTATACTCTACATACACAGTGGATACAGCATACCAAGTTAAGTTTGGTTTAATTTTGACAAGTCTATAACCCAATCAAAAATACTTATTTCAAAGTTTCGTAATTAATTATTCAAATTAATCGAAATTTTCGTATGAAAATCTAACTTTTTCCAGGGGCAAGCTATAGCAGACATTCTTTCAAATCTGGACTCTAAGTACACAGAAGATACTGCATACCATGTTTGGTTCAATTCGGACCACTTTTTGACCCTTTGAAAAAGTCCTATTTTCAAAATTAATTATTCGAAAAAATCGCGAATTTACGTAAGAAAATGTAACTCTTTCCAGAGACCAGCTATAGCCAAAACTCTTTCTGTTCTATATTCCACTAACACATGGAATACAGCATACCAAGTTTGGTTCAATTTGGACAACTCCATGACTGAGCCAAAAATACTTATTTCAAAATTTCGTAATTAATTATTCGAATTAATCAGAATTTTCGTATAAAAACCTAACTTTTTTAAGGGGCAAGCTACAGCAGAAATTCTTTCTATTCTAGAAGGTACGTACACAGAGGATACAGCATACCAAGTTTGGTTCAATTTGGACAACTCTATGACCGAATCAAAAATACTTATTTGAAAATTTCATAATTAATTATTCGACTTAATCGGAATTTTCGTGTGAAAACCTAATTTTTTCTAGAGGCAAGCTATAGCAGAAATTCTTTGTGTTCAATACTCTAAATACACAGCGGATACTGCATAACAAAGTTGGTTTAATTCGGACAACTTTTTGACCCTTTGAAAAAGTCCTATTTTCAAAATTAATTATTCGAAATAATCGCGAATTTACGTAAGAAAATGTAACTCTTTCCAGAGACCAGCTATAGCCAAAACTCTTTCTGTTCTATATTTCACTAACACATGGGATACAGCATACCAAGTTTGGTTCAATTTGGACAACTGCATGACTGAGCCAAAAATACTTATTTCAAAATTTCGTAATTAATTATTCGAAATAATCAGAATTTTCATATAAAAACCTAACTTTTTTAAGGGGCAAGCTACAGCAGAAATTCTTTCTATTCTAGAGGGTACGTACACAGAGGATACAGCATGCCAAGTTTGGTTCAATTTGGACAACTCTATGACCGAATCAAAAATACCTATTTGAAAATTTCATAATTAATTATTCGACTTAATCGGAATTTTCGTGTGAAAACCTAATTTTTTCTAGAGGCCAGCTATAGCAGAAATTCTTTCTGTTCGATACTCTAAATACACAGCGGATACTGCATACCAAAGTTGGTTCAATTCGGACCACCTTTTGACCCTTTGAAAAAGTTCTATTTTCAAAATAATTATTCGAAATAATCGAGTATTTACGTACGAAAAGGTAACTCTTTCCAGAGACCAGCTATAGCCAAAATTCTTTCTGTTCTATACTCTACATACAAAGTGGATACAGCATACCAAGTTAAGTTTGGTTTAATTTTGACAAGTCTATAACCCAATCAAAAATACTTATTTCAAAATTTTGTAATTAATTATTCAAATTAAACGAAATCTTCGTATGAAAATCTAACTTTTTCCAGGGGCAAGCTATAGCAGACATTCTTTCAAATCTGGACTCTACGTACACAGAAGATACTGCATACCATGTTTGGTTCAATTCGGACCACTTTTTGACCCTTTGAAAAAGTCCTATTTTTAAAATTAATTATTCGAATTAATCGCGAATTTACGTATGAAAAGGTAACTCTTTCCAGAGACCAGCTATAGCCAAAACTCTTTCTGTTCTATATTCCACTAACACATGGGATACAGCATACCAAGTTTGGTTCAATTTGGACAACTCCATGACTGAGCCAAAAATACCTATTTCAAAATTTCGTAATTAATTATTCGAATTAATCGGAATTTTTGTATAAAAACCTAACTTTTTTAAGGGGCAAGCTACAGCAGAAATTCTTTCAATTCTAGAGGGTACGTACACAGAGGATACAGCATACCAAGTTTGGTTCAATTTGGACAACTCTATGACCGAATCAAAAATACTTATTTGAAAATTTCATAATTAATTATTCGACTTAATCGGAATTTTCGTGTGAAAACCTAATTTTTTCTAGAGGCAAGCTATAGCAGAAATTCTTTGTGTTCGATACTCTAAATACACAGCGGATACTGCATAACAAAGTTGGTTTAATTCGGACCACTTTTTGACCCTTTGAAAAAGTCCTATTTTCAAAATTAATTATTCGAAATAATCGCGAATTTACGTAAGAAAATGTAACTCTTTCCAGAGACCAGCTATAGCCAAAACTCTTTCTGTTCTATATTCCACTAACACATGGGATACAGCATACCAAGTTTGGTTCAATTTGGACAACTCCATGACTGAGCCAAAAATACTTATTTCAAAATTTCGTAATTATTTATTCGAAATAATCAGAATTTTCGTATAAAAACCTAACTTTTTTAAGGGGCAAGCTGCAGCAGAAATTCTTTCTATTCTAGAGGGTACGTACACAGTGGATATAGCATACCAAGTTTGGTTCAATTTGGACAACTCTATGACCGAATCAAAAATACTTATTTGAAAATTTCATAATTAATTATTCGACTTAATCGGAATTTTCGTGTGAAAACCTAATTTTTTCTAGAGGCCAGCTATAGCAGAAATTCTTTCTGTTCGATACTCTAAATACACAGCGGATACTGCATACCAAAGTTGGTTCAATTCGGACCACCTTTTGACCCTTTGAAAAAGTTCTATTTTCAAAATAATTATTCGAAATAATCGAGAATTTACGTACGAAAAGGTAACTCTTTCCAGAGACCAGCTATAGCCAAAATTCTTTCTGTTCTATACTCTACATACACAGTGGATACAGCATACCAAGTTAAGTTTGGTTTAATTTTGACAAGTCTATAACCCAATCAAAAATACTTATTTCAAAATTTCGTAATTAATTATTCAAATTAATCGAAATTTTCGTATGAAAATCTAACTTTTTCCAGGGGCAAGCTATAGCAGACATTCTTTCAAACCTGGACTCTACGTACACAGAAGATACCGCATACCATGTTTGGTTCAATTCGGACCACTTTTTGACCCTTTGAAAAAGTCCTATTTTCAAAATTAATTATTCGAAATAATCGCGAATTTACGTAAGAAAATGTAACTCTTTCCAGAGACAAAGCTATAGCCAAAACTCTTTCTGTTCTATATTCCACTAACACATGGGATACAGCATACCAAGTTTGGTTCAATTTGGACAACTCTATGACCGAATCAAAAATACTTATTTGAAAATTTCATAATTAATTATTCGACTTAATCGGAATTTTCGTGTGAAAACCTAATTTTTTCTAGAGGCAGGCGATAGCAGAAATTCTTTCTATTCTAGAGTTTACGTACACAGAAGATACTGCATACCATGTTTGGTTCAATTCGGACCACTTTTTGACCCTTTGAAAAAATCCTATTTTCAAAATTAATTATTCGAAATAATCGCGAATTTACGTAAGAAAATGTAACTCTTTCCAGAGACAAAGCTATAGCCAAAACTCTTTCTGTTCTATATTCCACTAACACATGGGATACAGCATACCAAGTTTGGTTCAATTTGGACAACTCTATGACCGAATCAAAAATACTTATTTGAAAATTTCATAATTAATTATTCGACTTAATCGGAATTTTCGTGTGAAAACCTAATTTTTTCTAGAGGCAGGCGATAGCAGAAACTCTTTCTATTCTAGAATCTACGTACACAGTGGATACTGCATATCAAGTTTGGTTCAATTTGGACCACTTTTTGACTCTTTGAAAAAATCCTTTTTTCAAAATTAATTATTCGAAATAATCGCGAATTTATGTACGAAAATGTAACTCTTTCCAGAGACCAGCTATAGCGAAAACTCTTTCTGTTCTATACTCTACATACACATTGTATACAGCATACCAAGTTAAGCTTGATTTAATTTGGACAAGTCTATGACCCAATCAAGAATACTTATTTCAAAATTTCGTATTTAATTATTCGACTTAATCGGAATTTTCGTGTGAAAACCTAATTTTTTCTAGAGGCAGGCGATAGCAGAAATTCTTTCTATTCTAGAATCTACGTACACAGTGGATACTGCATATCAAGTTTGGTTCAATTTGGACCACTTTTTGACTCTTTGAAAAAATCCTTTTTTCAAAATTAATTATTCGAAATAATCGCGAATTTATGTACGAAAATGTAACTCTTTCCAGAGACCAGCTATAGCGAAAACTCTTTCTGTTCTATACTCTACATACACATTGTATACAGCATACCAAGTTAAGCTTGATTTAATTTGGACAAGTCTATGACCCAATCAAGAATACTTATTTCAAAATTTCGTATTTAATTATTCGAAATAATCGGAATTTCCGTATGAAATTCTAACTTTTTCCAGGGGCAAGCTATAGCAGAAATTCTTTCTGTTCTACACTCTTAATACACAGGGGATACTGCATACCAAATTTGGTTCATTTCGGACCATCTTTGACACTTTGAAAAAGTCCTATTTTCAAAATTAATTATTCGAAATAATCGCGAATTTACGTACGAAAACGTAACTCTTTACGTACGAGAAGACCAGCTATAACCAAATTATTCGAAATAATCGCGAATTTACGTACGAAAACGTAACTCTTTACGTACGAAAAGACCAGCTATAACCAAAATTCTTTCTGTTCTGTATTCCACAAACACCGGGGATACAGCATACCAAGTTTGGTTCAATTTGGACAACTCTATGACCAAATCAAAAATACCTATTTCAAAATTTCGTAATTAATTAATCGAATTAATCGGAATTTTCGTATGAAAACCTAACTTTTTCCAGGGGCAAGCTATAGCAGAAATTCTTTCTATTCTAGAGTCTACGTACACAGAAAATACAGCATACCAAGTTTGGTTCAATTTGGACAACTCTATGACCCAATCAAAAATAACTATTTCAAAATTTCGTAATTAATTATTCGATTTAATCGGAATTTTCGTATGAAAACCTAACTTTTTCTAGAGGCAAGCGATAGCAGAAATTCTTTCTATTCTAGACTCTACGTAGAAATAGGATACTGTATATCAAGTTTTGATCAATTCGGACTACTCTATGTCCCAATCAAAAATACTTATTTCAAAATTTCGTAATTAATTATTCGAATTAATCGGAATTTTCGTTTGAAAACCTAACTTTGTCCAGGGGCAAGCTATAGCAGAAATTCTTTCTATTCTGGAGTCTACGTACTCAGAGGATACAGCATACCAAGTTTGGTTCATTTTGGACAACTCTATGACCCAATCAAAAATACTTATTTGAAAATTTCATAATTAATTTTTCGATTTAATCGGAATTTTCGTTTGATAACCTAACTTTTTCTAGAGGCAAGCGATAGCAGAAACTCTTTCTATTCTAGACTCTACGTACACAGAGGATACTGCATATCAAGTTTGGTTCAATTCGGACCACTTTTTGACACTTTGAAAATGTCCTATTTTCAAAATTAATTATTCGAAAAAATCGCGAATTTACGTACGAAAATGTAACTCTTTCCAGAGACCAGCTATAGCGAAAATTCTTTCTGTTCTATACTCTACATACACATTGTGCACAGCGTACCAAGTTAAGCTTGATTTAAATTGGACAAGTCTATGACCCAATCAAGAATACTTATTTCAAAATTTCGTAATTAGTTATTCGAATTAATCGGAATTTACGTATGAAAACCTAACATTTTTCAGGGGCAAGCTATAGCAGAAATTCTTTCTGTTCTATACTCTACATACACATTGTGCACAGCGTACCAAGTTAAGCTTGATTTAATTTGGACAAGTCTATGACCCAATCAAGAATACTTATTTCAAAATTTCGTAATTAATTATTCGAATTAATCGGAATTTCCGTATGCAATTCTAACTTTTTCCAGGGGCAAGCTATAGCAGGAATTCTCTCTGTTCTATACTCCTAATACACAGGGGATACTGCATACCAAATTTGATTCAATTCGGACCATCTTTTGACCCTTTGAAAAAGTCCTATTTTCAAAATTAATTATTCGAAAGAATCTCGAATTTACGTACGAAAACGTAACTCTTTCCAGAGACCAGCTATAACCAAAACTCTTTCTATTCTATTTTCCAAAAACACAGGGGATACAGCATACCAAGTTTGGTTCAATTTGGACAACTCTATGACCCAATCAAAAAATACTTATTTGAAAATTTCGTAATTAATTATTCGAATTAATCAGAATTTTCGTATAAAAACCTAACTTTATTCAGGGGCAAGCTATAGCAGAAATTCTTTCTATTCTAGAGTTTACGTACACAGAACACAGAGGATACAGCATACCAAGTTTGGTTCAATTTGGACAACTCTATGACCGAATCAAAAATACTTATTTGAAAATTTCATAATTAATTTTTCGATTTAATCGGAATTTTCGTTTGATAACCTAACTTTTTCTAGAGGCAAGCGATTGCAGAAACTCTTTCTATTCTAGACTCTACGTACACAGAGGATACTGCATATCAAGTTCGGTTCAATTCGGACCACTTTTTGACACTTTGAAAATGTCCTATTTTCAAAATTAATTATTCGAAAAAATCGCGAATTTACGTACGAAAATGCAACTCTTTCCAGAGACCAGCTATAGCGAAAATTCTTACTGTTCTATACTCTACATACACATTGTGCACAGCGTATCAAGTTAAGCTTGATTTAATTTGGACAAGTCTATGACCCAATCAAGAATACTTATTTTAAAATTTCGTAATTAATTATTCGAATTAATCGGAATTTCCGTATGCAATTCTAACTTTTTCCAGGGGCAAGCTATAGCAGAAATTCTCTCTGTTCTATACTCCTAATACACAGGGGATACTGCATACCAAATTTGGTTCAATTCGGACCATCTTTTGACCCTTTGAAAAAGTCCTATTTTCAAAATTAATTATTCGAAAGAATCGCGAATTTACGTACGAAAACGTAACTCTTTCCAGAGACCAGCTATAACCAAAACTCTTTCTATTCTATTTTCCAAAAACATAGGGGATACAGCATACCAAGTTTGGTTCAATTTGGACAACTCTATGACCCAATCAAAAATACTTATTTGAAAATTTCGTAATTAATTATTCGAATTAATCAGAATTTTTGTATAAAAACCTAACTTTATTCAGGGGCAAGCTATAGCAGAAATTCTTTCTATTCTAGAGTTTACGTACACAGAGGATACATCATACCAAGTTTGGTTCAATTTGGACAACTCTATGACCGAATCAAAAATAATTATTTGAAAATTTCATAATTAATTATTCGACTTAATCTGAATTTTCGTTTAAAAACGTAATTTTTCTAGAGGCAGGCGATAGCAGAAATTCTTTCTATTCTAGACTCTACGTACACAGAGGATACTGCATATAAAGTTTGGTTCAATTCGGACCACTTTTTGACTCTTTGAAAAAGTCCCTTTTTCAAAATTAATTATTCGAAATAATCGCGAATTTATGTACGAAAATGTAACTCTTTCCAGAGACCAGCTATAGCGAAAACTCTTTCTGTTCTATACTCTACATACACCTTGTATACAGCATGCCAAGTTAAGCTTGATTTAATTTGGACAAGTCTATGACCCAATCAAGAATACTTATTTCAAAATTTCGTAATTAATTATTCGAATTAATCGGAATTTCCGTATGAAATTCTAACTTTTTCCAGGGGCAAGCTATAGCGGACATTCTTTCAATTCTGGACTCTACGTACACAGAAGATACTGCATACCATGTTTGGTTCAATTCGGACCATCTTTTGACCCTTTGAAAAAGTCCTATTTTCAAAATTAGTTATTCGAAATAATCGCGAATTTACGTACGAAAACGTAACTCTCTCCAGAGACCAGCTATAGCCAAAATTCTTTCTGTTCTATACTCGACAAACAGAGGGGATACAGCATACCAAGTTTGGTTCAGTTTGGACCATTTTTTGACCTTTTGAAAAAGTCCTGTTTTCAAAATAATTATTCGAAGTAATCGAGAATTTACATACGAAAACGTAACTCTCTCCAGAGACCAGCTATAGCCAAAATTTTTTCTGTTCTATACTCTGATACACAGGAGATACAGCATACCAAGTTTGGTTCAAGTTGGACAACTATGCGACGCAATCAAAAATACTTATTTCGAAATTTCATAATTAATTTTTCGATTTAATCGGAATTTTCGTTTGATAACCTAACTTTTTCTAGAGGCAAGCGATTGCAGAAACTCTTTCTATTCTAGACTCTACGTACACAGAGGATACTGTATATCAAGTTTGGTTCAATTCGGACCACTTTTTGACACTTTGAAAATGTCCTATTTTCAAAATTAATTGTTCGAAAAAATCGCGAATTTACGTACGAAAATGTAACTCTTTCCAGAGACCAGCTATAGCGAAAATTCTTTCTGTTCTATACTCTACATACACATTGTGCATAGCGTACCAAGTTAAGCTTGACTTAATTTGGACAAGTCTATGACCCAATCAAGAATACTTATTTTAAAATTTCGTAATTAATTATTCGAATTAATCGGAATTTCCGTATGCAATTCTAACTTTTTCCAGGGGCAAGCTATAAAAGAAATTTTCTCTGTTCTATACTCCTAATACACAGGGGATACTGCATACCAATTCTGGTTCAATTCGGACCATCTTTTGACCCTTTGAAAAAGTCCTATTTTCAAAATTAATTATTCGAAAGAATCGCGAATTTACGTACGAAAACGTAACTCTTTCCAGAGACCAGCTATAACCAAAACTCTTTCTGTTCTATATTCCAAAAACACAGGGGATACAGCATACCAAGTTTGGTTCAATTTGGACAACTCTATGACCAAATCAAAAAGACTTATTTGAAAATTTCATAATTAATTATTCGACTTAATCAGAATTTTCGTTTAAAAACGTAATTTTTCTAGAGGCAGGCGATAGCAGAAATTCGTTCTATTCTAGACTCTACGTACACAGAGGATACTGCATATCAAGTTTGGTTCAGTTTGGAAAACTCTATGACTCAATCAAAAATACTTATTTCAATCTTTTGTAATTAATTATTCGAATTAATCGGAATTTTCGTATGAAAACCTAACTTTTTCCAGGGGCAAGCTATAGCAAAAATTCTTTCTATCCTAGAGTCTACGTACACAGAGGACACAGCATACCAAGTTTGGTTCAATTTGGACAACTCTATGACCCAATCAAAAAAACCTATTTCAAAATTTCGTAATCAATTATTCGAATTGATCAGAATTTTCGTATGAAAACCTAACTTTTTCCAGGGGGAAGCTATAGCAGAAATTTTTTCTATTCTAGAGTCTACGTACACAGAGGATACAGCATGCCAAGTTTGGTTCATTTTGGACAACTCTATGACCCAATCAAAAATACTTATTTGAAAATTTCGTAATTAATTATTCGAGTTAATCAGAATTTTCGTATAAAAACCTAACTTTATTCAGGGGCAAGCTATAGCAGAAATTCTTTCTACTCTAGAGTTTACGTACACAGAGGATACAGCATACCAAGTTTGGTTCAATTTGGACAACTCTATGACCAAATCAAAAAGACTTATTTGAAAATTTCATAATTAATTATTCGACTTAATCAGAATTTTCGTTTAAAAACGTAATTTTTCTAGAGGCAGGCGATAGCAGAAATTCTTTCCATCCTAGACTCTACGTACACAGAGGATACTGCATATCAAGTTTGGTTCAGTTTGGAAAACTCTATGACTCAATCAAAAATACTTATTTCAATCTTTTGTAATTAATTATTCGAATTAATCGGAATTTTCGTATGAAAACCTAACTTTTTCCAGGGGCAAGCTATAGCAGAAACTTTTTCTATCCTAGAGTCTACGTACACAGAGGACACAGCATACCAAGTTTGGTTCAATTTGGACAACTCTATGACCCAATCAAAAAAACCTATTTCAAAATTTCGTAATTAATTATTCTAGTTAATCGGAATTTTCGTATGAAAACCTAACTTTTTCCAGTGGCAAGCTATAGCAGAAATTCTTTCCATCCTAGAGTCTACGTACACAGAGGACACATCATACCAAATTTGGTTCAATTCGGACTACTCTATGACCCAATCAAAAATACTTATTTCAAAATTTCGTAATTAATTATTCGAATTAATCGGAATTTTCGTATGAAAACCTAACTTTTTCCAGGGGCAAGCTATAGCAGAAATTCTTTCTATCCTAGAGTCTACGTACACAGAGGACACAGCATACCAAGTTTGGTTCAATTTGGACAACTCTATGACCCAATCAAAAAAACCTATTTCAAAATTTCGTAATTAATTATTCGAGTTAATCGGAATTTTCGTATGAAAACCTAACTTTTTCCAGTGGCAAGCTATAGCAGAAATTCTTTCCATCCTAGAGTCTACGTATACAGAGGACACAGCATACCAATTTTGGTTCAATTCGGACTACTCTATGACCCAATCAAAAATACTTATTTCAAAATTTCATAATTAATTATTCGACTTAATCAGAATTTTCGTTTAAAAACGTAATTTTTCTAGAGGCAGGCGATAGCAGAAATTCTTTCTATTTTAGACTCTACGTACACAGAGGATACTGCATATCAAGTTTGGTTCAGTTTGGAAAACTCTATGACTCAATCAAAAATACTTATTTCAATCTTTTGTAATTAATTATTCGAATTAATCGGAATTTTCGTATGAAAACCTAACTTTTTCCAGGGGCAAGCTATAGCAGAAATTCTTTCTATCCTAGAGTCTACGTACACAGAGGACACAGCATACCAAGTTTGGTTCAATTTGGACAACTCTATGACCCAATCAAAAAAACCTATTTCAAAATTTCGTAATTAATTTTTCGAGTTAATCGGAATTTTCGTATGAAAACCTAACTTTTTCCAGTGGCAAGCTATAGCAGAAATTCTTTCCATCCTAGAGTCTACGTACACAGAGGACACAGCATACCAAATTTGGTTCAATTCGGACTACTCTATGACCTAATCAAAAATACTTATTTCAAAATTTCGTAATTAATTATTCGAAATAATCGGAACTTTCGTATGAAAACCTAACTTTTTCCAGGGGGAAGCTATAGCAGAAATTTTTTCTATTCTAGAGCCTACGTACACAGAGGATACAGCATGCCAAGTTTGGTTCATTTTGGACAACTCTATGACCCAATCAAAAATACTTATTTCAAAATTTCATAATTAATTTTTCGATTTAATCGGAATTTTCGTTTGATAACCTAACTTTTTCTAGAGGCAAGCGATAGCAGAAACTCTTTCTATTCTAGACTCTACGTACACAAAGGATACTGCATATCAAGTTTGGTTCAATTCGGATTACTCTATGACCCAATCAAAAATACTTATTTCAAAATTTCATATTTAATTTTTCGATTTAATCGGAATTTTCGTTTGATAACCTAACTTTTTCTAGAGGCAAGCGATAGCAGAAACTCTTTCTATTCTAGACTCTACGTACACAAGGGATACTGCATATCAAGTTTGGTTCAATTCGGACCACTTTTTGACACTTTGAAAATGTCCTATTTTCAAAATTAATTATTCGAAATAATCGCAAATTTACGTACGAAAATGTAACTCTTTTCAGAGACCAGCTATAGCAAAAATTCTTTCCGTTCTATACTCTACATACACAGGGGATACAGCATACCAAGTTTGGTTCAATTTGGACAACTCTATGTCCCAATCAAAAATACCTATTTCAAAATTTCGTAATTTATTGTTCGAATTAATCGGAATTTTCGTATGAAAACCTAACTTTTTCTAGAGGCAAGCGATAGCAGAAATTCTTTCTATTCTAGACTCTACATACACATAGGATACTGTATATCAAGTTTTGTTCAATTCGGACCACTTTTTGACTCTTTGAAAAAGTCCTATTTTCAAAATTAATTATTCGAAATAATCGCAAATTTACGTACGAAAATGTAACTCTTTTGAGAGACCAGCTATAGCGAAAGTTCTTTCCGTTCTATACTCTACATACACAGGGGATACAGCATACCAAGTTTGGTTCAATTTGGACAATTCTATGACCCAATCAAAAATACTTATTTCAAAATTTCGTAATTAATTATTCGAATTAATCGGAATTTTCGAATGAAAACCTAACTTTTTCCAGGGGCAAGCTATAGCAGAAATTTTTTCTATTCTAGAGTCTACGTACACAGAGGATACAGCATGCCAAGTTTGGTTCATTTTGGACAACTCTATGACCCAATCAAAAATACCTATTTGAAAATTTCATAATTAATTTTTCGATTTAATCGGAATTTTTGTTTGATAACCTAACTTTTTCTAGAGGCAAGCGATAGCAGAAACTCTTTCTATTCTAGACTCTACGTACACAGAGGATACTGCATATCAAGTTTGGTTCAATTCGGACCATCTTTTGATCCTTTGAAAAAGTCCTATTTTCAAAATTAATTATTCGAAAGAATCGCGAATTTACGTACGAAAACGTAACTCTTTCCAGAGACCAGCTATAACCAAAATCCTTTCTGTTCTATGTTCGAAAAACACAGGGGATACAGCATACCAGGTTTGGTTCAATTTGGACAACTCTATGACCCAATCAAAATTACTTATTTGAAAATTTCATAATTAATTTTTCGATTTAATCGGAATTTTCGTCTGATAACCTAACTTTTTCTAGAGGCAAGCGATAGCAGAAACTCTTTCTATTCTAGACTCTACGTACACAGAGGATACTGCATATCAAGTTTGGTTCAATTCGGACCATTTTTTGACACTTTGAAAATGTCCTATTTTCAAAATTATTTATTCGAAAAAATCGCGAATTTACGTACGAAAATCTAACTCTTTCCAGAGACCAGCTATAGCGAAAATTCTTTCTGTTATATACTCTACATACACATTGTATACAGCGTACCAAGTTAAGCTTGATTTAATTTGGACAAGTCTATGACCCAATCAAGAATACTTATTCCAAAATTTCGTAATTAATTATTCGAATTAATCGGAATTTCCATATGCAATTCTAACTTTTTCCAGGGGCAAGCTATAGCAGAAATTCTTTCTGTTCTATACTTTTAATAAACAGGGGATACTGCATACCAAATTTGGTTCAATTCAGACCATTTTTTGACCCTTTGAAAAAGTCCAATTTTCAAAATTAATTATTCGATTTAATCGCGAATTTACGTACGAAAACGTAACTCTTTCCAGAGACCAGCTATAACCAAAATTCTTTCTGTTCTATATTCCAAAAACACAGGGGATACTGCATACCAAATTTGGTTCAATTCGGACCATCTCTTGATCCTTTGAAAAAGTCCTATTTTCAAAATAATTATTCGAAAGAATCGCGAATTTACGTACGAAAACGTAACTCTTTCCAGAGACCAGCTATAACCAAAATCCTTTCTGTTCTATGTTCGAAAAACACAGGGGATACAGTATACCAGGTTTGGTTCAATTTGGACAACTCTATGACCCAATCAAAATTACTTATTTGAAAATTTCATAATTAATTTTTCGATTAAATCGGAATTTTCGTCTGATAACCTAACTTTTTCTAGAGGCAAGCGATAGCAGAAACTCTTTCTATTCTAGACTCTACGTACACAGAGGATACTGCATATCAAGTTTGGTTCAATTCGGGCCACTTTTTGACACTTTGAAAATGTCCTATTTTCAAAATTATTTATTCGAAAAAATCGCGAATTTACGTACGAAAGTCTAACTCTTTCCAGAGACCAGCTATAGCGAAAATTCTTTCTGTTATATACTCTACATACACATTGTATACAGCGTACCAAGTTAAGCTTGATTTAATTTGGACAAGTCTATGACCCAATCAAGAATACTTATTCCAAAATTTCTTAATTAATTATTCGAATTAATCGGAATTTCCATATGCAATTTTAACTTTTTCCAGGGGCAAGCTATAGCAGAAATTCTTTCTGTTCTATACTCTTAATAAACAGGGGATACTGCATACCAAATTTGGTTCAATTCGGACCATCTTTTGACGCTTTGAAAAAGTCCTATTTTCAAAATTAATTATTCGAAAGAATCGCGAATTTACGTACGAAAACGTAACTCTTTCCAGAGACCAGCTATAACGAAAATTCTATCTGTTCTATATTTCACAAACACAGGGGATACAGCATACCAAGTTTGGTTCAATTTGGACAACTCTATGACCCAATCAAAAATACTTATTTCAAAATTTCGTAATTAATTTTTCGAATTAATCGGAATTTTCGTATGAAAACCTAACTTTTTCCAGGGTGAAGCTGTAGCAGAAATTCTTTCTATTCTAGAGTCTACGTACACAGATGATACAGCATACCAAGTTTGGTTCAATTTGGACAACTTTATGACCCAATCAAAAATACTTATTTCAAAATTTCGTAATTAATTATTCGAATTAATCGGAATTTTCATATGAAAACCTGACTTTTTCCAGGGTGAAGCTGTAGCAGAAATTCTTTCTATTCTAGAGTCTACGTACACAGTGGATACACCATACCAAGTTTGGTTCAATTTGGACAACTCTATGACCCAATCAAAAATACTTATTTCAAAATTTCATAATTAATTATTCGATTTAATCGGAATTTTCGTAAGAAAACCTAACTTTTTCTAGAGGCAAGCGATAGCAGAAATTCTTTCTATTCTAGACTCTACGTACACATAGGATACTGTATATCAAGTTTGGTTCAATTCTGACCACTTTTTGACTCTTTGAAAAAGTCCTATTTTCAAAAATAATTATTCGAAATAATCGCAAATTTACGTACGAAGATGTAACTCTTTTCAGTGACCAGCTATAGCGAAAAATCTTTCCGTTCTATACTCTACATACACAGGGGATACAGCATACCAAGTTTGGTTCAATTTGGACAATTCTATGACCAAATCAAAAATACTTATTTCAAAATTTCGTAATTAATTATTCGAATTAATCGGAATTTTCATATGAAAACCTGACTTTTTCCAGGGTGAAGCTGTAGCAGAAATTCTTTCTATTCTAGACTTTACGTACACAGAGGATAGTGCATACCAGGTTTGGTTCAATTCGGACCACTTTTTTACTCTTTGAAAAACTCATATTTTCAAAATTAATTATTCGAAATAATCGCGAACTTACGTACGAAAACGTAACTCTTTCCAGAGACCAGCTATTGCCAACATTTTTTCTGTTCTATACTCTACATACACAGTGGATACAGCATACCAAGTTAAGTTTGGTTTATTTTGGACAAGTCTATCTCAAAATTTCATAATTAATTATTCGATTTAATCGGAATTTTCGTAAGAAAACCTAACTTTTTCTAGAGGCAAGCGATAGCAGAAATTCTTTCTATTCTAGACTCTACGTACACATAGGATACTGTATATCATGTTTGGTTCAATTCTGACCACTTTTTGACTCTTTGAAAAAGTCCTATTTTCAAAAATAATTATTCGAAATAATCGCAAATTTACGTACGAAGATGTAACTCTTTTCAGTGACCAGCTATAGCGAAAATTCTTTCCGTTCTATACTCTACATACACAGGGGATACAGCATACCAAGCTTGGTTCAATTTGGACAACTCTATGACCCAATCAAAAATACTTATTTCAAAATTTCGTAATCAATTATTCGAATCAATCGGACTTTTCGTATGAAAACCTAACTTTTTCCAGGGGCAAGCCATAGCAGAAATTCTTTCTATTCTAGACTCTATGTACACAGAGGATACTGCACACCAATCTTGGTTCAATTTGGACCAATTTTTTACCCTTTGAAAATGTCCTATTTTCAAAAATAATTATTCGAAATAATCGCAAATTTACGTTCGAAGATGTAACTCTTTTCAGTGACCAGCTATAGCGAAAATTCTTTCCGTTCTATACTCTACATACACAGGGGATACAGCATACCAGGTTTGGTGCAATTTGGACAATTCTATGACCCAATCAAAAAAACCTATTTCAAAATTTCGTAATTAAAATTCGAAATAATCGGAAAATTCGTATGAAAACCGAACTTTTTCCAGGGGCAAGCTGTAGCAGAAAATCTTTCTATTCTAGACTCTACGTACAGAGAGGATACTGCATACCAAGTTTGGTTCAATTCGGACTACTTTATGACCCTGTGAGAAAGTCCTATATTCAAAGTTAATTATTCGAAATAATCGCGAATTTACGTACGAAAACGTAACTCTTTCCAGAGACCCGCTATAGCCAAAATTCTTTCTGTTCTATACTCTACATACAGGGGATACAGCATACCAAGTTTGGTTCAATTTGGACAATTCTATGACCCGATCAAAAAAAACTTACTTCAAAATTTCGCAATTAATTATTCGAAATAATCGGAAATTTCGTATGAAAACCGAAGTTTTTCCAGGGGCAAACTATAGCAGATATTCTTTCTAATCTAGACTCTACGTACACAGAGGATACTGCATACCAAGTTTGGTTCAATTTGGCCAATTCTATGACCAAATCAAAAAAACTTAATTCAAAATTTCGTAATTAAATATTCGAAATAATTGGAATTTTCGTATGAAAACCAAACTGTTTCCGGGGGCAAGCTATAGCAGAAATTC
The DNA here is from genome assembly GCF_964194025.1 of Convolutriloba macropyga. NCBI lineage: Eukaryota > Metazoa > Xenacoelomorpha > Acoela > Convolutidae > Convolutriloba > Convolutriloba macropyga. The sequence continues at coordinate 4,156,203 of NC_134478.1, read as the reverse complement.
TTTCTATTCTAGACTTAACGTACACAGAGGATACTGCACACCAATCTTGGTTCAATTCGGACCACTTTTTTACCCTTTGAAAAAGTCCTATTTTCAAAATTAATTATTCGAAATAATTGCGAATTTACGTACGAAGACGTAACTCTTTCCAGAGACCAGCTATAGCCAAAATTCTTTCTGTTCTATACTCTACATACACAGGGGATACAGCATACCAAGTTTGGTTCAATTTGGACAATTCTATGACCCAATCAAAAAAACTTATTTCAAAATTTCGTAAAAAATTATTCGAAATAATCGGAAAATTCGTATGAAAACCGAACTTTTTCCAGGGGCGAGCTGTAGCAGAAAATCTTTCTATTCTAGACTCTACGTACAGAGAGGATACTGCATACCAAGTTTTGTTCAATTCGGACTACTTTTTGACCCTGTGAGAAAGTCCTATATTCAAAGTTAATTATTCGAAATAATCGCGAATTTACGTACGAAAACGTAACTCTTTCCAGAGACCCGCTATAGCCAAAATTCTTTCTGTTCTATAATCTACATAGAGGGGATACAGCATACCAAGTTTGGTTCAATTTGGACAATTCTATGACCCGATCAAAAAAACTTATTTCAAAATTTCGTAATTAATTATTCGAAATAATCGGAAAATTCGTATGAAAACCGAAGTTTTTCCAGGGGCAAGCTATAGCAGATATTCTTTCTATTCTAGACTCTACGTACACAGAGGATACTGCATACCAAGTTTGGTTCAATTTGGCCAATTCTATGACCAAATCGAAAAAACTTATTTCAAAATTTCGTAATTAATTATTCGAAATAATTGGAATTTTCGTATGAAAACCAAACTGTTTCCAGGGGCAAGCTATAGCAGAAATTCTTTCTATTCTAGACTTAACGTACACAGAGGATACTGCACACCAATCTTGGTTCAATTCGGACCACTTTTTCACCCTTTGAAAAAGTCCTATTTTCAAAATTAATTATTCGAAATAATTGCGAATTTACGTACGAAAACGTAACTCTTTCCAGAGACCAGCTATAGCCAAAATTTTTTCTGTTCTATACTCTACATACACAGGGGATACAGCATACCAAGTTTGGTTCAATTTGGACAATTCTATGACCCAATCAAAAAAACTTATTTCAAAATTTCGTAAATAATTATTCGAAATAATCGGAAAATTCGTATGAAAACCGAACTTTTTCCAGGGGCAAGCTATAGCAGAAAATCTTTCTATTCTAGACTCTACGTACAGAAAGGATACTGCATACCAAGTTTAGTTCAATTCGGACTACTTTTTGACCCTGTGAGAAAGTCCCATATTCAAAATTAATTATTCGAAATAATCGCGAATTTACGTACGAAAACGTAACTCTTTCCAGAGACCCGCTATAGCCAAAATTCTTTCTGTTCTATACTCTACATACACAGGTGATACAGCATACCAAGTTTGGTTCAATTTGGACAATTCTATGACCCAATCAAAAATAACTATTTCAAAATTTCGTAATTAATTATTCGAAATAATTGGAATTCTTGTATGAAAACCGAAGTTTTTCCAGGGGCAAGCTATAGCAGAAATTCTTTCTATTCTAGACTCTAAGTACACAGAGGATACTGCATACCAAGTTTGGTTCAATTTGGACAATTCTATGACCCAATCAAAAAAACTTATTTCAAAATTTCGTAATTAATTATTCGAATTAATCGGAAAATTCGTATGAAAACCGAAGTTTTTCCAGGGGCAAGCTATAGCAGATTTCTTTCTATTCTAGACTCTACGTACACAGAGGATACTGCATACCAAGTTTTGTTCAATTCGGACTACTTTTTGACCCTGTGAGAAAGTCCTATATTCAAAGTTAATTATTCGAAATAATCGCGAATTTACGTACGAAAACGTAACTCTTTCCAGAGACCCGCTATAGCCAAAATTCTTTCTGTTCTATAATCTACATAGAGGGGATACAGCATACCAAGTTTGGTTCAATTTGGACAATTCTATGACCCGATCAAAAAAACTTATTTCAAAATTTCGTAATTAATTATTCGAAATAATCGGAAAATTCGTATGAAAACCGAAGTTTTTCCAGGGGCAAGCTATAGCAGATATTCTTTCTATTCTAGACTCTACGTACACAGAGGATACTGCATACCATGTTTGGTTCAATTTGGCCAATTCTATGACCAAATCGAAAAAACTTATTTCAAAATTTCGTAATTAATTATTCGAAATAATTGGAATTTTCGTATGAAAACCAAACTGTTTCCAGGGGCAAGCTATAGCAGAAATTCTTTCTATTCTAGACTTAACGTACACAGAGGATACTGCACACCAATCTTGGTTCAATTCGGACCACTTTTTCACCCTTTGAAAAAGTCCTATTTTCAAAATTAATTATTCGAAATAATTGCGAATTTACGTACGAAAACGTAACTCTTTCCAGAGACCAGCTATAGCCAAAATCTTTTCTGTTCTATACTCTACATACACAGGGGATACAGCATACCAAGTTTGGTTCAATTTGGACAATTCTATGACCCAATCAAAAAAACTTATTTCAAAATTTCGTAAATAATTATTCGAAATAATCGGAAAATTCGTATGAAAACCGAACTTTTTCCAGGGGCAAGCTATAGCAGAAAATCTTTCTATTCTAGACTCTACGTACAGAAAGGATACTGCATACCAAGTTTAGTTCAATTCGGACTACTTTTTGACCCTGTGAGAAAGTCCCATATTCAAAATTAATTATTCGAAATAATCGCGAATTTACGTACGAAAACGTAACTCTTTCCAGAGACCCGCTATAGCCAAAATTCTTTCTGTTCTATACTCTACATACACAGGTGATACAGCATACCAAGTTTGGTTCAATTTGGACAATTCTATGACCCAATCAAAAATAACTATTTCAAAATTTCGTAATTAATTATTCGAAATAATTGGAATTCTTGTATGAAAACCGAAGTTTTTCCAGGGGCAAGCTATAGCAGAAATTCTTTCTATTCTAGACTCTAAGTACACAGAGGATACTGCATACCAAGTTTGGTTCAATTTGGACAATTCTATGACCCAATCAAAAAAACTTATTTCAAAATTTCGTAATTAATTATTCGAATTAATCGGAAAATTCGTATGAAAACCGAAGTTTTTCCAGGGGCAAGCTATAGCAGATTTCTTTCTATTCTAGACTCTACGTACACAGAGGATACTGCATACCAAGTTTTGTTCAATTCGGACTACTTTTTGACCCTGTGAGAAAGTCCTATATTCAAAGTTAATTATTCGAAATAATCGCGAATTTACGTACGAAAACGTAACTCTTTCCAGAGACCCGCTATAGCCAAAATTCTTTCTGTTCTATAATCTACATAGAGGGGATACAGCATACCAAGTTTGGTTCAATTTGGACAATTCTATGACCCGATCAAAAAAACTTATTTCAAAATTTCGTAATTAATTATTCGAAATAATCGGAAAATTCGTATGAAAACCGAAGTTTTTCCAGGGGCAAGCTATAGCAGATATTCTTTCTATTCTAGACTCTACGTACACAGAGGATACTGCATACCATGTTTGGTTCAATTTGGCCAATTCTATGACCAAATCGAAAAAACTTATTTCAAAATTTCGTAATTAATTATTCGAAATAATTGGAATTTTCGTATGAAAACCAAACTGTTTCCAGGGGCAAGCTATAGCAGAAATTCTTTCTATTCTAGACTTAACGTACACAGAGGATACTGCACACCAATCTTGGTTCAATTCGGACCACTTTTTCACCCTTTGAAAAAGTCCTATTTTCAAAATTAATTATTCGAAATAATTGCGAATTTACGTACGAAAACGTAACTCTTTCCAGAGACCAGCTATAGCCAAAATCTTTTCTGTTCTATACTCTACATACACAGGGGATACAGCATACCAAGTTTGGTTCAATTTGGACAATTCTATGACCCAATCAAAAAAACTTATTTCAAAATTTCGTAAATAATTATTCGAAATAATCGGAAAATTCGTATGAAAACCGAACTTTTTCCAGGGGCAAGCTATAGCAGAAAATCTTTCTATTCTAGACTCTACGTACAGAAAGGATACTGCATACCAAGTTTAGTTCAATTCGGACTACTTTTTGACCCTGTGAGAAAGTCCCATATTCAAAATTAATTATTCGAAATAATCGCGAATTTACGTACGAAAACGTAACTCTTTCCAGAGACCCGCTATAGCCAAAATTCTTTCTGTTCTATACTCTACATACACAGGTGATACAGCATACCAAGTTTGGTTCAATTTGGACAATTCTATGACCCAATCAAAAATAACTATTTCAAAATTTCGTAATTAATTATTCGAAATAATTGGAATTCTTGTATGAAAACCGAAGTTTTTCCAGGGGCAAGCTATAGCAGAAATTCTTTCTATTCTAGACTCTAAGTACACAGAGGATACTGCATACCAAGTTTGGTTCAATTTGGACAATTCTATGACCCAATCAAAAAAACTTATTTCAAAATTTCGTAATTAATTATTCGAATTAATCGGAAAATTCGTATGAAAACCGAAGTTTTTCCAGGGGCAAGCTATAGCAGATTTCTTTCTATTCTAGACTCTACGTACACAGAGGATACTACATACCAAGTTTGGTTCATTTCGGACCACTTTTTGACCCTTTGAAAAAGTCCTATATTAAAAATTAATTATTCGAAATAATCGCGAATTTACGTACGAAAACGTAACTCTTTCCAGAGACCAGCTATATCCAAAATTCTTTCTGTTCTATAATCTACATATACAGGAGATACAGCATACTAAGTTTGGTTCAATTTGGACAATTCTATGACCCAATCAAAAAAAATTATTTCAAAGTTTCTTAATTAATTATTCGAAATAATCGGAAAATTCGTATGAAAACCGAACTTTTTCCAGGGGCAAGCTATAGCAGAAATTCTTTCTATTCTAGACTCTAAGTACACAGAGAATACTGCATACCAAGTTTGATTCGATTTGGCCAATTCTATGACCAAATCAAAAAAACTTATTTCAAAATTTCGTAATTAATTATTCGAAATAATTGGAATTTTCGTATGAAAACCGAACTGTTTTCAGGGGCAAGCTATAGCAGAAATTTTTTCTATTCTAGACTCTACGTACACAGAGGATACTACATACCAAGTTTGGTTCATTTCGGACCACTTTTTGACCCTTTGAAAAAGTCCTATACTAAAAATTAATTATTCGAAATAATCGCGAATTTACGTACGAAAACGTAACTCTTTCCAGAGACCAGCTATATCCAAAATTCTTTCTGTTCTATAATCTACATATACAGGGGATACAGCATACTAGGTTTGGTTCAATTTGGACAATTCTGTGACCCAATCAAAAAAACTTATTTCAAAATTTCTTAATTAATTATTCGAAATATTCGGAAAATTCGTATGAAAACCGAACTTTTTCCAGGGGCAAGCTATAGCAGAAATTCTTTCTATTCTAGACTCTACGCACACAGAGGATACTGCATACCAAGTTTGATTCGATTTGGCCGATTCTATGACCAAATCAAAAAAAAATTATTTCAAAACTTCCTAATTAATTATTCGAAATAATTGGAATTTTCGTATGAAAACCGAACTGTTTCCAGGGGCAAGCTATAGCAAAAATTTTTTCTATTCTAGACTCTACGTACACAGAGGATACTACATACCAAGTTTGGTTCATTTCGGACCACTTTTTGACCCTTTGAAAAAGTCCCATATTAAAAATTAATTATTCGAAATAATCGCGAATTTACGTACGAAAACGTTACTCTTTCCAGAGACCAGCTATATCCAAAATTCTTTCTGTTCTATAATCTACATACACAGGGGATACAGCATATTAATTTTGGTTCAATTTGGACAATTCTATGACCCAATCAAAAAAACTTATTTCAAAATTTCTTAAATAATTATTCGAAATAATCGGAAAATTCGTATGAAAACCGAACTTTTTCCAGGAGCAAGCTATAGCAGAAATTCTTTCTATTCTAGACTCTACGTACACAGAGGATACTGCATACCAAGTTTGATTCAATTTGGCCAATTCTATGACCAAATCAAAAGAACTTATTTCAAAATTTCGTAATTAATTATTTGAAATAATTGGAATTTTCGTATGAAAACCGAACTGTTTCCAGGGGCAAGCTATAGCAGAAAATCTTTCTATTCTAGACTCTACGTACACAGAGGATACTACATACCAAGTTTGGTTCATTTCGGACCACTTTTTGACCCTTCGAAAAAGTCCTATATTAAAATTTAATTAATCGAAATAATCGCGAATTTACGTACGAAAACGTAACTCTTTCCAGAGACCAGCTATAGCCAAAATTCTTTCTGTTCTGTAATCTACATACACAGGGGATACAGCATACCAAGTTTGGTTCAATTTGGACAATTCTATGACCCAATCAAAAAAACTTATTTCAAAATTTCTTAATTAATTATTCGAAATAATCGGAAAACTCGTATGAAAACCGAACTTTTTCCAGGGGCAAGCTATAGCAGAAATTCTTTCTATTCTAGACTCTACGTACACAGAGGATACTGCATACCAAGTTTGGTTCATTTCGGACCACTTTTTGACCCTTTGAAAAAGTCCCATATTAAAAATTAATTATTCGAAATAATCGCGAATATACGTACGAAAACGTTACTCTTTCCAGAGACCAGCTATATCCAAAATTCTTTCTGTTCTATAATCTACATACACAGGGGATACAGCATATTAATTTTGGTTCAATTTGGACAATTCTATGACCCAATCAAAAAAACTTATTTCAAAATTTCTTAAATAATTATTCGAAATAATCGGAAAATTCGTATGAAAACCGAACTTTTTCCAGGAGCAAGCTATAGCAGAAATTCTTTCTATTCTAGACTCTACGTACACAGAGGATACTGCATACCAAGTTTGATTCAATTTGGCCAATTCTATGACCAAATCAAAAGAACTTATTTCAAAATTTCGTAATTAATTATTTGAAATAATTGGAATTTTCGTATGAAAACCGAACTGTTTCCAGGGGCAAGCTATAGCAGAAATTCTTTCTATTCTAGAATCAACTTACACAGAGGATACTTCATACTAAGTTTGGTTCATTTCGGACGACTTTTTGACCCTTTGAAAAAGTCCTAAATTCAAAATTAATTGTTCGAAATAATAGCGAATTTACGTACGAAAACGTAACTCTTTCCAGAGACCAGCTATAGCCAAAATTCTTTCTGTTCTATAATCTACATACACAGGGGATACTGCATACCAAGTTTGGTTCAATTTGGACAATTCTATGACCCAATCAAAAAAACTTATTTCAAAATTTCTTAATTAATTATTCGAAATAATCGGAAAACTCGTATGAAAACCGAACTTTTTCCAGGGGCAAGCTATAGCAGAAATTCTTTCTATTCTAGACTCTACGTACACAGAGGATACTGCATACCAAGTTTGGTTCATTTCGGACCACTTTTTGACCCTTTGAAAAAGTCCCATATTAAAAATTAATTATTCGAAATAATCGCGAATTTACGTACGAAAACGTTACTCTTTCCAGAGACCAGCTATATCCAAAATTCTTTCTGTTCTATAATCTACATACACAGGGGATACAGCATATTAATTTTGGTTCAATTTGGACAATTCTATGACCCAATCAAAAAAACTTATTTCAAAATTTCTTAAATAATTATTCGAAATAATCGGAAAATTCGTATGAAAACCGAACTTTTTCCAGGAGCAAGCTATAGCAGAAATTCTTTCTATTCTAGACTCTACGTACACAGAGGATACTGCATACCAAGTTTGATTCAATTTGGCCAATTCTATGACCAAATCAAAAGAACTTATTTCAAAATTTCGTAATTAATTATTTGAAATAATTGGAATTTTCGTATGAAAACCGAACTGTTTCCAGGGGCAAGCTATAGCAGAAAATCTTTCTATTCTAGACTCTACGTACACAGAGGATACTACATACCAAGTTTGGTTCATTTCGGACCACTTTTTGACCCTTCGAAAAAGTCCTATATTAAAATTTAATTAATCGAAATAATCGCGAATTTACGTACGAAAACGTAACTCTTTCCAGAGACCAGCTATAGCCAAAATTCTTTCTGTTCTGTAATCTACATACACAGGGGATACAGCATACCAAGTTTGGTTCAATTTGGACAATTCTATGACCCAATCAAAAAAACTTATTTCAAAATTTCTTAATTAATTATTCGAAATAATCGGAAAACTCGTATGAAAACCGAACTTTTTCCAGGGGCAAGCTATAGCAGAAATTCTTTCTATTCTAGACTCTACGTACACAGAGGATACTGCATACCAAGTTTGGTTCATTTTGGACCACTTTTTGACCCTTTGAAAAAGTCCCATATTAAAAATTAATTATTCGAAATAATCGCGAATATACGTACGAAAACGTTACTCTTTCCAGAGACCAGCTATATCCAAAATTCTTTCTGTTCTATAATCTACATACACAGGGGATACAGCATATTAATTTTGGTTCAATTTGGACAATTCTATGACCCAATCAAAAAAACTTATTTCAAAATTTCTTAAATAATTATTCGAAATAATCGGAAAATTCGTATGAAAACCGAACTTTTTCCAGGAGCAAGCTATAGCAGAAATTCTTTCTATTCTAGACTCTACGTACACAGAGGATACTGCATACCAAGTTTGATTCAATTTGGCCAATTCTATGACCAAATCAAAAGAACTTATTTCAAAATTTCGTAATTAATTATTTGAAATAATTGGAATTTTCGTATGAAAACCGAACTGTTTCCAGGGGCAAGCTATAGCAGAAAATCTTTCTATTCTAGACTCTACGTACACAGAGGATACTACATACCAAGTTTGGTTCATTTCGGACCACTTTTTGACCCTTCAAAAAAGTCCTATATTAAAATTTAATTAATCGAAATAATCGCGAATTTACGTACGAAAACGTAACTCTTTCCAGAGACCAGCTATAGCCAAAATTTTTTCTGTTCTGTAATCTACATACACAGGGGATACAGCATACCAAGTTTGGTTCAATTTGGACAATTCTATGACCCAATCAAAAAAACTTATTTCAAAATTTCTTAATTAATTATTCGAAATAATCGGAAAATTCGTATGAAAACCGAACTTTTTCCAGGGGCAAGCTATAGCAGAAATTCTTTCTATTCTAGACTCTACGTACACAGAGGATACTGCATACCAAGTTTGGTTCAATTTGGCCAATTCTATGACCAAATCAAAAAAACTTATTTCAAAACTTCGTAATTAATTATTCGAAATAATTGGAATTTTCGTTTGAAAACCGAACTGTTTTCAGGGGCAAGCTATAGCAGAAATTCTTTTTATTCTAGACTCTACGTACACAGAGGATACTACATACCAAATTTGGTTCATTTCGGACCACTTTTTGACCCTTTGAAAAAGTCCTATATTAAAAATTAACTCTTTCCAGAGACCAGCTACATCCAAAATTCTTTCTGTTCTATAATCTACATACACAGGGGATACAGCATACTAAGTTTGGTTCAATTTGGACAATTCTATGACCCAATCCAAAAAACTTATTTCAAAATTTCTTAATTAATTATTCGAAATAATCGGAAAATTCGTATGAAAACCGAAATTTTTCCAGGGGAAAGTTATAGCAGAAATTCTTTCTATTCTAGACTCTACGTACACAGAGGATACTGCATACCAAGTTTGATTCAATTTGGCCAATTCTTTGACCAAATCAAAAAAACTTATTTCAAAGTTTCGTAATTAATTATTCGAAATAATTGGAATTTTCGTATGGAAACCGAACTGTTTCCAGGGGCAAGCTATGCAGAAATTTTTTCTATTCTAGACTCTGCGTACACAGAGGATACTACATACCAAGTTTGGTTCATTTCGGACAACTTTTTGACCCTTTGAAAAAGTCCTATATTAAAATTTAATTATTCGAAATAATCGCGAATTTACGTACGAAAACGTAACTCTTTCCAGAGACCAGCTATAGCCAAAATTCTTTCTGTTCTATAATCTACATACACAGGGGATACTGCATACCAAGTTTGGTTCAATTTGGACAATTCTATGACCCAATCAAAAAAACTTATTTCAAAATTTCTTAATTAATTATTCGAAATAATCGGAAAAATCGTATGAAAACCGAACTTTTTCCAGGGGCAAGCTATAGCAGAAATTCTTTCTATTCTAGACTCTACGTACACAGAGGATACTGCATACCAAGTTTGGTTCAATTTGGCCAATTCTATGACCAAATCAAAAAAACATTTCAAAATTTCGTAATTAATTATTCGAAATAATTGGAATTTTCGTATGAAAACCGAACTGTTTCCAGGGGCAAGCTATAGCAGAAATTCTTTCTATTCTAGACTCTACGTACACAGAGGATACTGCATACCAAGTTTGATTCAATTTGGCCAATTCTATGACCAAATCAAAAAAACTTATTTCAAAATTTCGTAATTAATTATTCGAAATAATTGGAATTTTCGTATGAAAACCGAACTGTTTCCAGGGGCAAGCTAAGGCAGAAATTTTTTCTATTCTAGACTCTACGTACACAGAGGATACTACATACCAAGTTTGGTTCATTTCGGACCACTTTTTGACCCTTTGAAAAAGTCCTATATTAAAATTTAATTATTCGAAATAATTGGAATTTTCGTATGAAAACCGAACTGTTTCCAGGGGCAAGCTATAGCAGAAATTCTTTCTATTCTAGACTCTACGTACACAGAGGATACTGCATACCAAGTTTGATTCAATTTGGCCAATTCTATGACCAAATCAAAAAAACTTATTTCAAAGTTTCGTAATTAATTATTCGAAATAATTGGAATTTTCGTATGGAAACCTAACTTTTTCCAGGGGCAAGCTATAGCAGAAATTCTTTCTATTCTAGACTCTACGTACACAGAGGATACTACATACCAAGTTTGGTTCATTTCGGACCACTTTTTGACCCTTTGAAAAAGTCCTATATTAAAATTTAATTATTCGAAATAATTGGAATTTTCGTATGAAAACCGAACTGTTTCCAGGGGCAAGCTATGCAGAAATTTTTTCTATTCTAGACTCTGCGTACACAGAGGATACTACATACCAAGTTTGGTTCATTTCGGACCACTTTTTGACCCTTTGAAAAAGTCCTATATTAAAATTTAATTATTCGAAATAATCGCGAATTTACGTACGAAAACGTAACTCTTTCCAGAGACCAGCTATAGCCAAAATTCTTTCTGTTCTATAATCTACATACACAGGGGATACTGCATACCAAGTTTGGTTCAATTTGGACAATTCTATGACCCAATCAAAAAAACTTATTTCAAAATTTCTTAATTAATTATTCGAAATAATCGGAAAAATCGTATGAAAACCGAACTTTTTCCAGGGGCAAGCTATAGCAGAAATTCTTTCTATTCTAGACTCTACGTACACAGAGGATACTGCATACCAAGTTTGGTTCAATTTGGCCAATTCTATGACCAAATCAAAAAAACATTTCAAAATTTCGTAATTAATTATTCGAAATAATTGGAATTTTCGTATTAAAACCGAACTGTTTCCAGGGGCAAGCTATAGCAGAAATTCTTTCTATTCTAGACTCTACGTACACAGAGGATACTGCATATCAAGTTTGATTCAATTTGGCCAATTCTATGACCAAATCAAAAAAACTTATTTCAAAATTTCGTAATTAATTATTCGAAATAATTGGAATTTTCGTATGAAAACCGAACTGTTTCCAGGGGCAAGCTAAGGCAGAAATTTTTTCTATTCTAGACTCTACGTACACAGAGGATACTACATACCAAGTTTGGTTCATTTCGGACCACTTTTTGACCCTTTGAAAAAGTCCTATATCAAAATTTAATTATTCGAAATAATCGCGAATTTACGTACGAAAACGTAACTCTTTCCAGAGACCAGCTATAGCCAAAATTCTTTCTGTTCTATAATCTACATACACAGGGGATACAGCATACCAAGTTTGGTTCAATTTGGACAATTCTATGACCCAATCAAAAAAACTTATTTCAAAATTTCTTAATTAATTATTCGAAATAATCGGAAAAATCGTATGAAAACCGAACTTTTTCCAGGGGCAAGCTATAGCAGAAATTCTTTCCATTCTAGACTCTACGTACACAGAGGATACTGCATACCAAGTTTGGTTCAATTTGGCCAATTCTATGACCAAATCAAAAAATCTCATTTCAAAATTTCGTAATTAATTATTCGAAATAATTGGAATTTTCGTATGAAAACCGAACTGTTTCCAGGGGCAAGCTATAGCAGAAATTCTTTCTATTCTAGACTCTACGTACACAGAGGATACTGCATACCAAGTTTGGTTCAATTTGGCCAATTCTATGACCAAATCAAAAAATCTTATTTCAAAATTTCGTAATTAATTATTCGAAATAATTGGAATTTTCGTATGAAAACCGAACTGTTTCCAGGGGCAAGCTATAGCAGAAATTCTTTTTATTCTAGACTCTACGTACACAGAGGATACTACATACCAAGTTTGGTTCATTTCGGACCTCTTTTTGACCCTTTGAAAAAGTCCTATATTAAAATTTAATTATTCGAAATAATCGCGAATTTACGTACGACAACGTAACTCTTTCCAGAGACCAGCTATAGCCAAACTTCTTTCCGTTTTATAATCTACATACACAGGGGATACAGCATACCAAGTTTGATTGAATTTGGACAATTCTATGACCCAATCAAAAAAACTTATTTCAAAATTTCTTAATTAATTATTCGAAATAATCGGAAAAATCGTATGAAAACCGAACTTTTTCCAGGGGCAAGCTATAGCAGAAATTCTTTCCATTCTAGACTCTACGTACACAGAGGATACTGCATACCAAGTTTGGTTCAATTTGGCCAATTCTATGACCAAATCAAAAAATCTTATTTCAAAATTTCGTAATTAATTATTCGAAATAATTGGAATTTTCGTATGAAAACCGAACTGTTTCCAGGGGCAAGCTATAGCAGAAATTCTTTCTATTCTAGACTCTACGTACACAGAGGATACTGCATACCAAGTTTGGTTCAATTTGGCCAATTCTATGACCAAATCAAAAAATCTTATTTCAAAATTTCGTAATTAATTATTCGAAATAATTGGAATTTTCGTATGAAAACCGAACTGTTTCCAGGGGCAAGCTATAGCAGAAATTCTTTCTATTCTAGACTCTACGTACACAGAGGATACTACATACCAAGTTTGGTTCATTTCGGACCTCTTTTTGACCCTTTGAAAAAGTCCTATATTAAAATTTAATTATTCGAAATAATCGCGAATTTACGTACGACAACGTAACTCTTTCCAGAGACCAGCTATAGCCAAACTTCTTTCCGTTTTATAATCTACATACACAGGGGATACAGCATACCAAGTTTGATTGAATTTGGACAATTCTATGACCCAATCAAAAAAACTTATTTCAAAATTTCTTAATTAATTATTCGAAATAATCGGAAAATTCGTATGAAAACCGAACTTTTTCCAGGGGCAAGCTATAGCAGAAATTCTTTCTATTCTAGACTCTACGTACACAGAGGATACTGCATACCAAGTTTGGTTCAATTTGGCCAATTCTATGACCAAATCAAAAAATCTTATTTCAAAATTTCGTAATTAATTATTCGAAATAATTGGAATTTTCGTATGAAAACCGAACTGTTTCCAGGAGCAAGCTATAGCAGAAATTCTTTCTATTCTAGACTCTACGTACACAGAGGATACTGCATACCAAGTTTGATTCAATTTGGCCAATTCTATGACCAAATCAAAAGAACTTATTTCAAAATTTCGTAATTAATTATTTGAAATAATTGGAATTTTCGTATGAAAACCGAACTGTTTCCAGGGGCAAGCTATAGCAGAAAATCTTTCTATTCTAGACTCTACGTACACAGAGGATACTACATACCAAGTTTGGTTCATTTCGGACCACTTTTTGACCCTTCGAAAAAGTCCTATATTAAAATTTAATTAATCGAAATAATCGCGAATTTACGTACGAAAACGTAACTCTTTCCAGAGACCAGCTATAGCCAAAATTCTTTCTGTTCTGTAATCTACATACACAGGGGATACAGCATACCAAGTTTGGTTCAATTTGGACAATTCTATGACCCAATCAAAAAAACTTATTTCAAAATTTCTTAATTAATTATTCGAAATAATCGGAAAACTCGTATGAAAACCGAACTTTTTCCAGGGGCAAGCTATAGCAGAAATTCTTTCTATTCTAGACTCTACGTACACAGAGGATACTGCATACCAAGTTTGGTTCATTTCGGACCACTTTTTGACCCTTTGAAAAAGTCCCATATTAAAAATTAATTATTCGAAATAATCGCGAATATACGTACGAAAACGTTACTCTTTCCAGAGACCAGCTATATCCAAAATTCTTTCTGTTCTATAATCTACATACACAGGGGATACAGCATATTAATTTTGGTTCAATTTGGACAATTCTATGACCCAATCAAAAAAACTTATTTCAAAATTTCTTAAATAATTATTCGAAATAATCGGAAAATTCGTATGAAAACCGAACTTTTTCCAGGAGCAAGCTATAGCAGAAATTCTTTCTATTCTAGACTCTACGTACACAGAGGATACTGCATACCAATTTTGATTCAATTTGGCCAATTCTATGACCAAATCAAAAGAACTTATTTCAAAATTTCGTAATTAATTATTTGAAATAATTGGAATTTTCGTATGAAAACCGAACTGTTTCCAGGGGCAAGCTATAGCAGAAAATCTTTCTATTCTAGACTCTACGTACACAGAGGATACTACATACCAAGTTTGGTTCATTTCGGACCACTTTTTGACCCTTCGAAAAAGTCCTATATTAAAATTTAATTAATCGAAATAATCGCGAATTTACGTACGAAAACGTAACTCTTTCCAGAGACCAGCTATAGCCAAAATTTTTTCTGTTCTGTAATCTACATACACAGGGGATACAGCATACCAAGTTTGGTTCAATTTGGACAATTCTATGACCCAATCAAAAAAACTTATTTCAAAATTTCTTAATTAATTATTCGAAATAATCGGAAAATTCGTATGAAAACCGAACTTTTTCCAGGGGCAAGTTATAGCAGAAATTCTTTCTATTCTAGACTCTACGTACACAGAGGATACTGCATACCAAGTTTGGTTCAATTTGGCCAATTCTATGACCAAATCAAAAAAACTTATTTCAAAACTTCGTAATTAATTATTCGAAATAATTGGAATTTTCGTTTGAAAACCGAACTGTTTTCAGGGGCAAGCTATGCAGAAATTTTTTCTATTCTAGACTCTGCGTACACAGAGGATACTACATACCAAGTTTGGTTCATTTCGGACCACTTTTTGACCCTTTGAAAAAGTCCTATATTAAAAATTAACTCTTTCCAGAGACCAGCTACATCCAAAATTCTTTCTGTTCTATAATCTACATACACAGGGGATACAGCATACTAAGTTTGGTTCAATTTGGACAATTCTATGACCCAATCCGAAAAACTTATTTCAAAATTTCTTAATTAATTATTCGAAATAATCGGAAAATTCGTATGAAAACCGAAATTTTTCCAGGGGAAAGTTATAGC
Organism: Convolutriloba macropyga; assembly: GCF_964194025.1. Taxonomy (NCBI): domain Eukaryota; kingdom Metazoa; phylum Xenacoelomorpha; order Acoela; family Convolutidae; genus Convolutriloba; species Convolutriloba macropyga. The sequence continues at coordinate 4,140,478 of NC_134478.1, read as the reverse complement.
AGAAATTCTTTCTATTCTAGACTCTACGTACACAGAGGATACTGCATACCAAGTTTGATTCAATTTGGCCAATTCTATGACCAAATCAAAAAAACTTATTTCAAAGTTTCGTAATTAATTATTCGAAATAATTGGAATTTTCGTATGGAAACCGAACTGTTTCCAGGGGCAAGCTATGCAGAAATTTTTTCTATTCTAGACTCTGCGTACACAGAGGATACTACATACCAAGTTTGGTTCATTTCGGACCACTTTTTGACCCTTTGAAAAAGTCCTATATTAAAATTTAATTATTCGAAATAATCGCGAATTTACGTACGAAAACGTAACTCTTTCCAGAGACCAGCTATAGCCAAAATTCTTTCTGTTCTATAATCTACATACACAGGGGATACTGCATACCAAGTTTGGTTCAATTTGGACAATTCTATGACCCAATCAAAAAAACTTATTTCAAAATTTCTTAATTAATTATTCGAAATAATCGGAAAAATCGTATGAAAACCGAACTTTTTCCAGGGGCAAGCTATAGCAGAAATTCTTTCTATTCTAGACTCTACGTACACAGAGGATACTGCATACCAAGTTTGGTTCAATTTGGCCAATTCTATGACCAAATCAAAAAAACATTTCAAAATTTCGTAATTAATTATTCGAAATAATTGGAATTTTCGTATGAAAACCGAACTGTTTCCAGGGGCAAGCTATAGCAGAAATTCTTTCTATTCTAGACTCTACGTACACAGAGGATACTGCATACTAAGTTTGATTCAATTTGGCCAATTCTATGACCAAATCAAAAAAACTTATTTCAAAATTTCGTAAATAATTATTCGAAATAATTGGAATTTTTGTATGAAAACCGAACTGTTTCCAGGGGCAAGCTAAGGCAGAAATTTTTTCTATTCTAGACTCTACGTACACAGAGGATACTACATACCAAGTTTGGTTCATTTCGGACCACTTTTTGACCCTTTGAAAAAGTCCTATATTAAAATTTAATTATTCGAAATAATCGCGAATTTACGTACGAAAACGTAACTCTTTCCAGAGACCAGCTATAGCCAAAATTCTTTCTGTTCTATAATCTACATACACAGGGGATACAGCATACCAAGTTTGGTTCAATTTGGACAATTCTATGACCCAATCAAAAAAACTTATTTCAAAATTTCTTAATTAATTATTCGAAATAATCGGAAAAATCGTATGAAAACCGAACTTTTTCCAGGGGCAAGCTATAGCAGAAATTCTTTCCATTCTAGACTCTACGTACACAGAGGATACTGCATACCAAGTTTGGTTCAATTTGGCCAATTCTATGACCAAATCAAAAAATCTTATTTCAAAATTTCGTAATTAATTATTCGAAATAATTGGAATTTTCGTATGAAAACCGAACTGTTTCCAGGGGCAAGCTATAGCAGAAATTCTTTCTATTCTAGACTCTACGTACACAGAGGATACTGCATACCAAGTTTGGTTCAATTTGGCCAATTCTATGACCAAATCAAAAAATCTTATTTCAAAATTTCGTAATTAATTATTCGAAATAATTGGAATTTTCGTATGAAAACCGAACTGTTTCCAGGGGCAAGCTATAGCAGAAATTCTTTTTATTCTAGACTCTACGTACACAGAGGATACTACATACCAAGTTTGGTTCATTTCGGACCTCTTTTTGACCCTTTGAAAAAGTCCTATATTAAAATTTAATTATTCGAAATAATCGCGAATTTACGTACGACAACGTAACTCTTTCCAGAGACCAGCTATAGCCAAACTTCTTTCCGTTTTATAATCTACATACACAGGGGATACAGCATACCAAGTTTGATTGAATTTGGACAATTCTATGACCCAATCAAAAAAACTTATTTCAAAATTTCTTAATTAATTATTCGAAATAATCGGAAAAATCGTATGAAAACCGAACTTTTTCCAGGGGCAAGCTATAGCAGAAATTCTTTCCATTCTAGACTCTACGTACACAGAGGATACTGCATACCAAGTTTGGTTCAATTTGGCCAATTCTATGACCAAATCAAAAAATCTTATTTCAAAATTTCGTAATTAATTATTCGAAATAATTGGAATTTTCGTATGAAAACCGAACTGTTTCCAGGGGCAAGCTATAGCAGAAATTCTTTCTATTCTAGACTCTACGTACACAGAGGATACTGCATACCAAGTTTGGTTCAATTTGGCCAATTCTATGACCAAATCAAAAAATCTTATTTCAAAATTTCGTAATTAATTATTCGAAATAATTGGAATTTTCGTATGAAAACCGAACTGTTTCCAGGGGCAAGCTATAGCAGAAATTCTTTCTATTCTAGACTCTACGTACACAGAGGATACTACATACCAAGTTTGGTTCATTTCGGACCTCTTTTTGACCCTTTGAAAAAGTCCTATATTAAAATTTAATTATTCGAAATAATCGCGAATTTACGTACGACAACGTAACTCTTTCCAGAGACCAGCTATAGCCAAACTTCTTTCCGTTTTATAATCTACATACACAGGGGATACAGCATACCAAGTTTGATTGAATTTGGACAATTCTATGACCCAATCAAAAAAACTTATTTCAAAATTTCTTAATTAATTATTCGAAATAATCGGAAAATTCGTATGAAAACCGAACTTTTTCCAGGGGCAAGCTATAGCAGAAATTCTTTCTATTCTAGACTCTACGTACACAGAGGATACTGCATACCAAGTTTGGTTCAATTTGGCCAATTCTATGACCAAATCAAAAAATCTTATTTCAAAATTTCGTAATTAATTATTCGAAATAATTGGAATTTTCGTATGAAAACCGAACTGTTTCCAGGGGCAAGCTATAGCAGAAATTCTTTCTATTCTAGACTCTACGTACACAGAGGATACTGCATACCAAGTTTAGTTCAATTTGGCCAATTCTATGACCAAATCAAAAAATCTTATTACAAAATTTCGTAATTAATTATTCGAAATAATTGAAATTTTCGTATGAAAACCGAACTGTTTCCAGGGGCAAGCTATAGCAGAAATTCTTTCTATTCTAAACTCTACGTACACAGAGGAGTTTACATACCAATTTTGGTTCATTTCGGACCACTTTTAGACCATTTGAAAAAGTCCTATATTCAAATTTAATTATTCGAAATAATCGCGAATTTACGTAAGAAAACGTAACTCTTTCCAGAGACCAGCTATAGCCGAAATTCTTTCTGTTCTGTAATCTACATACACAGGGGATACAGCATACCAAGTTTGGTTCAATTTGGCCAATTCTATGACCCAATCAAAAAAACTTATTTCAAAATTTCTTAATTGTTTATTCGAAATAATCGGAAAATTCGTACGAAAACCGAACTTTTTCCAGTGGCAAGCTATAGCAGAAATTCTTTCTATTCTAGACTCAACTTACATAGAGGATACTGCATACTAAGTTTGGTTCTTTTCGGACTACTTTTTGACCATTTGAAAAAGTCCTATATTCAAAATTAATTATTCGAAATAATCGCGAATTTACGTACGAAAACGTAACTCTTTGCAGAGACCAGCTATAGCTAAATTTCGTTCTGCTCTATAATATATACACACAGAGGATACAGCATACCAAGTTTGGTTCAATTTGGACAATTCTATGACCCAATCAAAAAAACTTATTTCAAAATTTCTTAATTGTTTATTCGAAATAATCGGAAAATTCGTACGAAAACCGAACTTTTTCCAGGGGCAAGCTATAGCAGAAATTCTTTCTATTCTAGACTCTACGTACACATAGGATACTGCATACCAAGTTTGGTTCAATTTGGACAATTCTATGACCCAATCAAAAAAACTTATTTCAAAATTTCGTAATTAATTATTCGAAATAATTGGAATTTTCGTATGAAAACCGAACTGTTTCCAGGGGCAAGCTATATCAGAAATTCTTTCTATTCTAGACTCTACGTACACAGAGGATACTACATACCAAGTTTGGTTCATTTCGGACCACTTTTTGACCCTTTGAAAAAGTCCTATATTCAAAATTAATTATTCGAAATAATCGCGAATTTACGTACGAAAACGTAACTCTTTCCAGAGACCAGCTAAAGCAAAAATTTTTTCTGTTCTATAGTTTTAATACACAGGGGATACAGCATACCAAGTTTGGTTCAATTTGGACAATTCTATGACCCAATCAAAAAAACTTATTTCAAAATTTCTTAATTAATTATTCGAAATAATGGGAAAATTCGTACGAAAACCGAACTTTTACCAGGGGCAAGCTATAGCAGAAATTCTTTCTATTCTCGACTCTACGTACACAGAGGATACTTTATACCAAGTTTGGTTCAATTTGGCCAATTCTAGGACCAAATCAAAAAAAACTTATTTCAAAATTTCGTAATTAATTATTCGAAAGAATTGGAATTTTTGTATGAAAACCGAACTGTTTCCAGGGGCAAGCTATAGCAGAAATTCTTTCTATTCTAGAATCAACTTACACAGAGGATACTTCATACTAAGTTTGGTTCATTTCGGACGACTTTTTGACCCTTTGAAAAAGTCCAATTTTCAAAAATAATTATTCGAAATAATCGCGAATTTACGTACGAAAACGTAACTCTTTCTAGAGACCAGCTATAGCCAAAATTGTTTCTGTTCGATACTCTACTTACACAGGGGATACAGCATACCAAGTTTGGTTCAATTTGGACAATTCTATGACCCAATCAAAAAAACTTATTTCAAAATTTCTTAATTAATTATTCGAAATAATGGGAAAATTCGTACGAAATCCGAACTTTTACCAGGGGCAAGCTATAGCAGAAATTCTTTCTATTCTCGACTCTACGTACACAGAGGATACTTTATACCAAGTTTGGTTCAATTTGGCCAATTCTAGGACCAAATCAAAAAAAACTTATTTCAAAATTTTGTAATTATTTATTCGAAAGAATTGGAATTTTTGTATGAAAACCGAACTGTTTCCAGGGGCAAGCTATAGCAGAAATTCTTTCTATTCTAGAATCAACTTACACAGAGGATACTTCATACTAAGTTTGGTTCATTTCGGACGACTTTTTGACCCTTTGAAAAAGTCCTAAATTCAAAATTAATTGTTCGAAATAATAGCGAATTTACGTACGAAAACGTAACTCTTTCCAGAGACCAGCTATAGCTAAATTTCGTTCAGTTCTATAATCTACATACACATGGGATACGGCATATCAAGTTTGGTTCAATTTGGACAATTATATGACGCAATCAAAACACTTATTTCAAAATTTCGTAATTAATTATTCGAACTAATTGGAATTTTGGTATGAAAAGCGAACTGTTTCCAGGGGCAAGCTATAGCAGAAATTATTTCTATTCTAGACTCTACGTACACAGAGGATACTACATACCAAGTTTTGTTCATTTCGGACCACTTTTTGACCCTTTGAAAAGTCCTATTTTCAAAATTAATTAATCGAATTAATCCCGAATTTACGTACGAAAACGTAAATTTTCCCAGAGACCAGCTATAGCCAAAATTCTTTCTGTTCTATACTCTACATACACCGGGGATACAGCATACCAAGTCTGGTTCAATTTGGCCAATTCTATGACCCAATCAACAGAACTTATTTCAAAATTTCGTAATTGATTATTCGGAATAATCGGAAAACTCGTATGAAAACCGAACTTTTTCCAGGGGCAAGCTATAGCAGAATTTCTTTCTATTCTTGGCTCTACGTACACAGAGGATATTGCATACCAAGTTTGGTTCAATTCGGACTACTTTTTGACCCTTTGAAAAAGTCCTATGTTCAAAATTAATTATTCGAAATAATCGCGAATTTACGTACGAAAACGTAACTCTTTCCAGAGACCAGCTACAGCCAAAATTCTTTCAGTTCTATAATCTACATACACATGGGATACGGCATTTCAAGTTTGGTTCAATTTGGACAATTATATGACGCAATCAAAACACTTATTTCAAAATTTCGTAATTAATTATTCGAACTAATTGGAATTTTGGTATGAAAAGCGAACTGTTTCCAGGGGCAAGCTATAGCAGAAATTATTTCTATTCTAGACTCTACGTACACAGAGGATACTACATACCAAGTTTTGTTCATTTCGGACCACTTTTTGACCCTTTGAAAAGTCCTATTTTCAAAATTAATTAATCGAATTAATCCCGAATTTACGTACGAAAACGTAAATTTTCCCAGAGACCAGCTATAGCCAAAATTCTTTCTGTTCTATACTCTACATACACCGGGGATACAGCATACCAAGTTTGGTTCAATTTGGCCAATTCTATGACCCAATCAAAAGAACTTATTTCAAAATTTCGTAATTGATTATTCGGAATAATCGGAAAACTCGTATGAAAACCGAACTTTTTCCAGGGGCAAGCTATATCAGAATTTCTTTCTATTCTTGGCTCTACGTACACAGAGGATACTGCATACCAAGTTTGGTTCAATTCGGACTACTTTTTGACCCTTTGAAAAAGTCCTATGTTCAAAATTAATTATTCGAAATAATCGCGAATTTACGTACGAAAACGTAACTCTTTCCAGAGACCAGCTACAGCCAAAATTCTTTCTGTTCTATACTCTACATACACAGGGGATACATCATACCAAGTTTGGCTCAATTTGGCCAATTCTATGACCCAATCAAAGGACTTATTTCAAAATTTCGTAATTAATTATTCGAAATAATTGGAATTTTGGTATGAAAACCGAACTGTTTCCAGGGGCAAGCTGTAACAAAAATTCTATTTATTCAAGACTTTACGTACACAGAGGATACTGCATAGCAAGTTTGGTTCAATTCGGACCACTTTTTGACCCTTTGAAAAAGTCCTATGTTCAAAATTAATTATTCGAAATAATCGCGAATTTACGTACGAAAACGTAACTCTTTCCAGAGACCAGCTACAGCCAAAATTCTTTCTGTTCTATACTCTACATACACAGGGGATACATCATACCAAGTTAGGCTCAATTTGGCCAATTCTATGACCCAATCAAAGGACTTATATCAAAAATTCGTAATTAATTATTCGAAATAATTGGAATTTTGGTATGAAAACCGAACTGTTTCCAGGGGCAAGCTGTAACAAAAATTCTATTTATTCAAGACTTTACTTACACAGAGGATACTGCATAGCAAGTTTGGTTCAATTCGGACCACTTTTTGACCCTTTGAAAAAGTCATATTTTCAAAATTAATTAATCGAATTAATCCCGAATTTACGTACGAAAACGTAAATTTTCTCAGAGACCAGCTATAGCCAAAATTCTTTCTGTTCTATACTCTACATATACCGGGGATACATCATACCAAGTTTGGCTCAATTTGGCCAATTCTATGACCCAATCAAAGGACTTATTTCAAAATTTCGTAATTAATTATTCGAAATAATTGGAATTTTGGTATGAAAACCGAACTGTTTCCAGGGGCAAACTGTAACAAAAATTCTATTTATTCAAGACTTTACGTACACAGAGGATACTGCATAGCAAGTTTGGTTCAATTCGGACCACTTTTTGACCCTTTGAAAAAGTCCTATTTTCAAAATTAATTAATCGAATTAATCCCGAATTTACGTACGAAAACGTAAATTTTCCCAGAGACCAGCTATAGCCAAAATTCTTTCTGTTCTATACTCTACATACACCGGGGATACATCATACCAAGTTTGACTCAATTTGGCCAATTCTATGACCCAATCAAAGGACTTATTTCAAAATTTCGTAATTAATTATTCGAAATAATTGGAATTTTGGTATGAAAAGCGAACTGTTTCCAGGGGCAAGCTATAGCAGAAATTATTTCTATTCTAGACTCTACGTACACAGAGGATACTACATACCAAGTTTGGTTCATTTCGGACCACTTTTTGACCCTTTGAAGAGTCCTATTTTCAAAATTAATTAATCGAATTAATCCCGAATTTACGTACGAAAACGTAAATTTTCCCAGAGACCAGCTATAGCCAAAATTCTTTCTGTTCTATACTCTACATACACCGGGGATACAGCATACCAAGTTTGGTTCAATTTGGCCAATTCTAAGACCCAATCAAAAAAACTTATTTCAAAATTTCGTAATTGATTATTCGTAATAATCGGAAAACTTGTATGAAAACCGAACTTTTTCCAGGGGCAAGCTATAGCAGAATTTCTTTCTATTCTTGACTCTACGTACACAGAGGATACTGCATACCAAGTTTGGTTCAATTCGGACTACTTTTTGACCCTTTGAAAAAGTCCTATGTTCAAAATTAATTATTCGAAATAATCGCGAATTTACGTACGAAAACGTAACTCTTTCCAGAGACCAGCTACAGCCAAAATTCTTTCTGTTCTATACTCTACATACACAGGGGATACATCATACCAAGTTTGGCTCAATTTGGCCATTTCTATGACCCAATCAAAGGACTTATTTCAAAATTTCGTAATTAATTATTCGAAATAATTGCAATTTTGGTATGAAAACCGAACTGTTTCCAGGGGCAAGCTGTAACAAAAATTCTATTTATTCAAGACTTTACGTACACTGAGGATACTGCATAGCAAGTTTGGTTCAATTCGGACCACTTTTTGACCCTTTGAAAATGTCCTGTTTTCAAAATTAATTAATCGAAAAAATCGCGAATTTACGTACGAAAACGTAACTCTTTCCAGAGACCAGCTATATCCGAAATTCTTTCTGTTCTATACTCTACGTACACAGAGGATACTACATACCAAGTTTGGTTCATTTCGGACCACTTTATGACCCTTTGAAAAAGTCCTATTTTCAAAATTATTTATTCGAAATAGTCGCGAATTTACGTACGAAAACGTAACTCATTCCAAAGACCAGTTATAGCCAAAGTTCTTTCTGTTCTATACTCTACATACACAGGGGATACAGCATACCAAGTTTGGCCCAATTTGGCCAATTCTATGACCCAATCAAAAAAACTTATTTCAAAATTTCGTAATTAATTATTCGAAATAATTGGAATTTTGGTATGAAAACCGAACTGTCTCCAGGGGCAAGCTGTAACAAAAATTCTTTCTATTCAAGACTTTACGTACACAAAGAAACTGCATAGCAAGTTTGGTTCAATTCGGACCACTTTTTGACCCTTTGAAAAAGTCCTATTTTCAAAATTAATTATTTGAAAAAATCGCGAATTTACGTACGAAAACGTAACTCTTTCCAGAGACCAGCTATATCCAAAATTCTTTCTGTTCTATACTCTAAGTACACAGAGGATACTACATACCAAGGTTGGTTCATTTCGGACCACTTTATGTCCCTTTGAAAAAGTCCTATTTTCAAAATTAATTATTCGAAATAATCGCGAATTTACGTACGAAAACGTAACTCATTCCAAAGACCAGTTATAGCCAAAATTCTTTCTGGTCTATACTCTACATACACAGGGGATACAGCATACCAAGTTTGGTTCAATTTGGACACTTCTATGACCCAATCAAAAAAACTTATTTCAAAATTTCGTAATTAATTATTCAAATAATTGGAATTTTCGTATAAAAACCGAACTTTTTCCAGGGGCAAGCTATTGCAAAAATTCTTTCTATTCTAGACTCTACGTACACAGAGGATACTACATACCAAGTTTGGTTCATTTCGGACCACTTTATGACCCTTTGAAAAAGTCCTATTTTCAAAATTAATTATTCGAAATAATCGCGAATTTACGTACGAAAACGTAACTCATTCCAAAGACCAGTTATAGCCAAAATTCTTTCTGTTCTATACTCTACAAACACAGGGGACACAGCATACCAAGTTTGGTTCAATTTGGACATTTCTATGACCCAATCAAAAAAACATTTCAAAATTTCGTAATTAATTATTCAAATAATTGGAATTTTCGTATGAAAACCGAACTTTTTCCAGGGGCAAGCTATTGCAAAAATTATTTCTATTCTAGACTCTACGTACACAGAGGATACTGCATACCAAGTTTGGTTCAATTCGGACCACTTTTTGATCTTTTGAAAAAGTCCTATTTTCAAAATTAGTTATTCGAAATAATCGCGAATTTACGTACGAAAACGTAACTCATTCCAAAGACCAGTTATAGCCAAAACTCTTTCTGGTCTATACTCTACATACACAGGGGATACAGCATATTAAGTTTGGTTCAGTTTGGACACTTCTATGACCCAATCAAAAAAACTTATTTCAAAATTTCGTAATTAATTATTCAAATAATTGGAATTTTCGTATAAAAACCGAACTTTTTCCAGGGGCAAGCTATTGCAAAAATTCTTTCTATTCTAGACTCTACGTACACAGAGGATACTACATACCAAGTTTGGTTCATTTCGGACCACTTTATGACCCTTTGAAAAAGTCCTATTTTCAAAATTAATTATTCGAAATAATCGCGAATTTACGTACGAAAACGTAACTCATTCCAAAGACCAGTTATAGCCAAAATTCTTTCTGTTCTATACTCTACAAACACAGGGGACACAGCATACCAAGTTTGGTTCAATTTGGACATTTCTATGACCCAATCAAAAAAACATTTCAAAATTTCGTAATTAATTATTCAAATAATTGGAATTTTCGTATGAAAACCGAACTTTTTCCAGGGGCAAGCTATTGCAAAAATTCTTTCTATTCTAGACTCTACGTACACAGAGGATACTGCATACCAAGTTTGGTTCAACTCGGACCACTTTTTGACCTTTTGAAAAAGTCCAATTTTCAAAATAATTATTCGAAAGAATCGCGAATTTACGTACGAAAACGTAACTCTTTCCAGAGACCAGCTATAGCCAAAAATCTTTCTGTTCCATACTCTACATACATAGGGGATACAGCATACCAAGTTTGGTTCAATTTGGACAATTCTATGACCCAATCGAAAGAACTTATTTCAAAATTTCTTAGTTAATTATTCGAAATAATCGGAAAATTCGTATGAAAACCGAACTTTTTCCAGGGCAAGCTATAGCAGAAATTCTTTCTATTCTAGACTCTACGTACACAGAGGATACTGCATACCAAGTTTGGTTCATTTCGGACCACTTTATGACCCTTTGAAAAAGTCCTATTTTCAAAATTAATTATTCGAAATAATCGCGAATTTACGTACGAAAACGTAACTCATTCCAAAGACCAGTTATAGCCAAATTTCTTTCTGTTCTATACTCTATATACACAGGGGATACAGCATACCAAGTTTGGTTCAATTTGGACATTTCTATGACCCAATCAAAAAAACTTATTTCAAAATTTTGTAATTAATTATTCGAATAATTGGAAATTTCGTATGAAAACCGAACTTTTTCCAGGGGCAAGCTATTGCAAAAATTCTTTCTATTCTAGACTCTACGTACACAGAGGATACTACATACCAAGTTTGGTTCATTTCGGACCACTTTATGACCCTTTGAAAAAGTCCTATTTTCAATATTAATTATTCGAAATAATCGCGAATTTACGTACGAAAACGTAACTCATTCCAAAGACCAGTTATATCCAAAATTCTTTCTGTTCTATACTCTAAGTACACAGAGGATACTACATACCAAGTTTGGTTCATTTCGGACCACTTTATGACCCTTTGAAAAAGTCCTATTTTCAAAATTAATTATTCGAAATAATCGCGAATTTACGTACGAAAACGTAACTCATTCCGAAGACCAGTTATAGCCAAAATTCTTTCTGTTCTATACTCTACATACACAGGGGATACAGCATACCAAGTCTGGTTCAATTTGGACATTTCTATGACCCAATCAAAAAAACTTATTTCAAAATTTCGTAATTAATTATTCAAATAATTGGAATTTTTGTATGAAAACCGAACTTTTTCCAGGGGCAAGCTATTGCAAAAATTCTTTCTATTCTAGACTCTACGTACACAGAGGATACTACATATCAAATTGGTTCATTTCGGACCACTTTATGACCCTTTGAAAAAGTCCTATTTTCAAAATTAATTATTCGAAATAATTGCGAACTTACGTACGAAAACGTAACTCATTCCAAAGACCAGTTATAGCCAAAATTCTTTCTGTTCTATTTTCTACAAACACAGGGAAAACAGCATGCCAAGTTTGGTTCAATTTGGACCTTTCTATGACCCAATCAAAAAAACTTATTTCAAAATTTCGTAATTAATTATTCAAATAATTGGAATTTTCGTATGAAAACCGAACTTTTTCCATGGGCAAGCTATTGCAAAAACTATTTCTATTCTAGACTCTACGTACACAGAGGATACTGCATACCAAGTTTGGTTCAATTCGGACAACTTTTTGACCTTTTGAAAAAGTCCAATTTTCAAAATAATTACTCGAAAGAATCGCGAATTTACGTACGAAAACGTAACTCTTTCCAGAGACCAGCTATAGCCAAAATTTTTTCGGTTCCATACTCTACATACATAGGGGATACAGCATACCAAGTTTGGTTCAATTTGGACAATTCTATGACCCAATCGAATGAACTTATTTCAAAATTTCTTAGTTAATTATTCGAAATAATCGGAAAATTCGTATGAAAACCGAAATTTTTCCAGGGGCAAGCTATAGCAGAAATTCTTTCTATTGTAGACTCTACGTACACAGAGGATACTGCATACCAAGTTTGGTTCAATTTGGCCAATTCTATGACCAAATCAAAAAAACTTATTTCAAAACTTCGTAATTAATTATTCGAAATAATTGGAATTTTCGTTTGAAAACCGAACTGTTTTCAGGGGCAAGCTATTGCAAAAATTCTTTCTATTCTAGACTCTACGTACACAGAGGATACTACATATCAAGTTTGGTTCATTTCGGACCACTTTATGACCCTTTGAAAAAGTCCTATTTTCAAAATTAATTATTCGAAATAATTGCGAATTTACGTACGAAAACGTAACTCATTCCGAAGACCAGTTATAGCCAAAATTCTTGCTGTTCTATACTCTACATACACAGGGGATACAGCATACCAAGTTTGGTTCAATTTGGACATTTCTATGACCCAATCAAAAAACTTATTTCCAAATTTCGTAATTAATTATTCAAATAATTGGAATTTTTGTATGAAAACCGAACTTTTCCAGGGGCAAGCTATTGCAAAAATTCTTTCTATTCTAGACTCTACGTACACAGAGGATACTACATATCAAGTTTGGTTCATTTCGGACCACTTTATGACCCTTTGAAAAAGTCCTAATTTCAAAATTAATTATTCGAAATAATTGCGAATTTACGTACGAAAACGTAACTCATTCCGAAGACCAGTTATAGCCAAAATTCTTTCTGTTCTATACTCTACATACACGGGGGATACAGCATACCAAGTTTGGTTCAATTTGGACATTTCTATGACCCAATCAAAAAAACTTATTTCAAATTTTCGTAATTAATTATTCAAATAATTGGAATTTTTGTATGAAAACCGAACTTTTTCCAGGGGTAAGCTATTGCAAAAATTCTTTCTATTCTAGACTCTACGTACACAGAGGATACTACATATCAAGTTTGGTTCATTTCGGACCACTTTATGACCCTTTGAAAAAGTCCTAATTTCAAAATTAATTATTCGAAATAATTGCGAATTTACGTACGAAAACGTAACTCATTCCGAAGACCAGTTATAGCCAAAATTCTTTCTGTTCTATACTCTACATACACAGGGGATACAGCATACCAAGTTTGGTTCAATTTGGACATTTCTATGACCCAATCAAAAAAACTTATTTCAAAATTTCGTAATTAATTATTCAAATAATTGGAATTTTTGTATGAAAACCGAAATTTTTCCAGGGGCAAGCTATTGCAAAAATTCTTTCTATTCTAGATTCTACGTACACAGAGGATACTACATACCAAGTTTGGTTCATTTCGGACCACTTTATGACCCTCTGAAAAAGTCCTATTTTCAAAATTAATTATTCGAAATATTCGCGAAATTACGTACGAAAACGTAACACATTCCAAAGACCAGTTATATCCAAAATTCTTTCTGTTCTATACTCTACATACACAGGGGATACAGCATACCAAGTTTGGTTCAATTTGGACATTTCTATGACCCAATCAAAAAAACTTATTTCAAAATTTCGTAATTAATTATTCAAATAATTGGAATTTTCGTATGAAAACCGAACTTTTTCCAGGGGCAAGCTGTTGCAAAAATTCTTTCTATTCTAGACTCTACGTACACAGAGGATACTACATATCAAGTTTGGTTCATTTCGGACAACTTTATGACCCTTTGAAAAAGTCCTATTTTCAAAAATAGTTATTCGAAATAATTGCGAATTTACGTACGAAAACGTAACTCATTCCAAAGACCAGTTATAGCCGAAATTCTTTCTGTTCTATACTCTACAAACACAGGGAAAACAGCATGCCAAGTTGGGTTCAATTTGGACATTTCTATGACCGAATCAAAAAAATTTATTTCACAATTTCGTAATTAATTATTCAAATAATTGGAATTTTCGTATGAAAACCGATTTTTTTCCAGGGGCAAGCTATTGCAAAAATTCTTTCTATTCTAGACTCTACGTACCCAGAGGATACTGCATACCAAGTTTGGTTCAATTCGGACCACTTTTTGACCTTTTGAAAAAGTCCAATTTTCAAAACAATTATTCGAAATAATCGCGAATTTACGTACGAAAACGTAACTCTTTCCAGAGACGAGCTATAGCCAAAATTCTTTCTGTTCCATACTCTACATACATAGGGGATACAGCATACCAAGTTTAGTTCAATTTGGACAATTCTATGACCCAATCAAAAAAACTTATTTCAAAATTTCGTAATTAATTATTCAAATAATTGGAATTTTCGTATGAAAACCGAACTTTTTCCAGGGGCAAGCTGTTGCAAAAATTCTTTCTATTCTAGACTATACGTACACAGAGGATACTACATATCAAGTTTGGTTCATTTCGGACCACTTTATGACTCTTTGAAAAAGTCCTATTTTCAAAATTAATTATTCGAAATAATTGCGAATTTACGTACGAAAACGTAACTCATTCCAACGACCAGTTATAGCCAAAATTCTTTCTGTTCTATACTCTACATACACAGGGAAAACAGCATGCCAAGTTGGGTTCAATTTGAACATTTCTATGACCCAATCAAAAAAACTTATTTCAAAATTTCGTAATTAATTATTCAAATAATTGGAATTTTCGTATGAAAACCGATTTTTTTCCAGGGGCAAGCTATTGCAAAAAATCTTTCTATTCTAGACTCTACGTACACAGAGGATACTGCATACCAAGTTTGGTTCAATTCGGACCACTTTTTGACCTTTTGAAAAAGTCCAATTTTCAAAATATTTATTCGAAATAATCGCGAATTTACGTACGAAAACATAACTCTTTCCAGAGACCAGCTATAGCCAAAATTCTTTCTGTTCCATACTCTACATACATAGGGGATACAGCATACCAAGTTTGGTTCAATTTGGACAATTCTATGACCCAATCGAAAGAACTTATTTCAAAATTTCTTAGTTAATTATTCGAAACAATCGGAAAATTCGTATGGAAACCGAACTTTTTCCAGGGGCAAGCTATAGCAGAAATTCTTTCTATTCTAGACTCTACGTACACAGAGGATACTGCATACCAAGTTTGGTTCGTTTCAGACCACTTTATGACCCTTTGAAAAAGTCCTATTTTCAAAATTAATTATTCGAAATAATTGCGAATTTACGTACGAAAACGTAACTCATTCCAAAGACCAGTTATAGCCAAAATTCTTTCTGTTCTATACTCTACAAACACAGGGAAAACAGCATGCCAAGTTGGGTTCAATGTGGACATTTCTATGACCCAATCAAAAAAACTTATTTCAAAATTTCGTAATTAATTATTCAAATAATTGGAATTTTCGTATGAAAACCGATTTTTTTCCAGGGGCAAGCTATTGCAAAAATTCTTTCTATTCTAGACTCTACGTACACAGAGGATACTGCATACCAAGTTTGGTTCGTTTCAGACCACTTTATGACCCTTTGAAAAAGTCCTATTTTCAAAATTAATTTTTCGAAATAATTGCGAATTTACGTACGAAAACGTAACTCATTCCAAAGACCAGTTATAGCCAAAATTCTTTCTGTTCTATACTCTACAAACACAGGGAAAACAGCATGCCAAGTTGGGTTCAATGTGGACATTTCTATGACCCAATCAAAAAAACTTATTTCAAAATTTCGTAATTAATTATTCAAATAATTGGAATTTTCGTATGAAAACCGATTTTTTTCCAGGGGCAAGCTATTGCAAAAATTCTTTCTATTCTAGACTCTACGTACACAGAGGATACTGCATACCAAGTTTGGTTCAATTCGGACCACTTTTTGACCTTTTGAAAAAGTCCAATTTTCAAAATATTTATTCGAAATAATCGCGAATTTACGTACGAAAACGTAACTCTTTCCAGAGACGAGCTATAGCCAAAATTCTTTCTGTTCCATACTCTACATACATAGGGGATACAGCATACCAAGTTTAGTTCAATTTGGACAATTCTATGACCCAATCAAAAAAACTTATTTCAAAATTTCGTAATTAATTATACAAATAATTGGAATTTTCGTATGAAAACCGAACTTTTTCCAGGGGCAAGCTGTTGCAAAAATTCTTTCTATTCTGGACTCTACGTACACAGAGGATACTACATATCAAGTTTGGTTCATTTCGGACCACTTTATGACTCTTTGAAAAAGTCCTATTTTCAAAATTAAGTATTCGAAATAATTGCGAATTTACGTACGAAAACGTAACTCATTCCAACGACCAGTTATAGCCAAAATTCTTTCTGTTCTATACTCTACAAACACAGGGAAAACAGCATGCCAAGTTGGGTTCAATTTGGACATTTCTATGACCCAATCAAAAAAACTTATTTCAAAATTTCGTAATTAATTATTCAAATAATTGGAATTTTCGTATGAAAACCGATTTTTTTCCAGGGGCAAGCTATTGCAAAAATTCTTTCTATTCTAGACTCTACGTACACAGAGGATACTGCATACCAAGTTTGGTTCAATTCGGACCACTTTTTGACCTTTTGAAAAGTCCAATTTTCAAAATATTTATTCGAAATAATCGCGAATTTACGTACGAAAACGTAACTCTTTCCAGAGACCAGCTATTGCCAAAATTCTTTCTGTTCCATACTCTACATACATAGGGGATACAGCATACCAAGTTTAGTTCAATTTGGACAATTCTATGACCCAATCGAAAGAACTTAGTTCAAAATTTCTTAGTTAATTATTCGAAATAATCGGAAAATCGTATGAAAACCGAACTTTTTCCAGGGGCAAGCTATAGCAGAAATTCTTTCTATTCTAGACTCTATGTACGAAGAGGATACTGCATACCAAGTTTGGTTCAATTCGGACCACTTTTTGACCCTTTGAAAAAGTCCAGTTTTCAAAATTAATTAATCGAAAAAATCGCGAATTTACGTACGAAAACGTAACTCTTTCCAGAGACTAGCTATATCCAAAACTCTTTCTGTTCTATACTCTAAGTACACAGAGGATACTACATACCAAGTTTGGTTCATTTCGGATCACTTTATGACCCTTTGAAAAAGTCCTATTTTCAAAATTAATTAATCGAAAAAATCGCGAATTTACGTACGAAAACGTAACTCTTTCCAGAGACTAGCTATATCCAAAATTCTTTCTGTTCTATACTCTAAGTACACAGAGGATACTACATACCAAGTTTGGTTCATTTCGGACCACTTTATCACCCTTTGAAAAAGTCCTACTTTCAAAATAAATTATTCGAAATAATCGCGAATTTACGTACGAAAACGTAACTCATTCCAAAGACCAGTTATAGCCAAAATTCTTTCTTATCTATACTCTACATACACAGGGGATACAGCATACCAAGTTTGGTTCATTTTGGACATTTCTATGACCCAATCAAAAAAACTTATTTCAAAATTTCGTAATTAATTATTCAAATAATTGGAATTTTCGTATGAAAACCGAACTTTTTCCAGGGGCCAGCTATTGCAAAAATTCATTCTATTCTAGACTCTACGTACACAGAGGATACTGCATATCAAGTTTGGTTCAATTCGGACCACTTTTTGACCTTTTGAAAAAGTCCAATTTTCAAAATAATTATTCGAAATAATCGCGAATTTACGTACGAAAACGTAACTCTTTCCAGAGACCAGCTATAGCCAAAATTCATTCTGTTCGATACTCTACATACATAGGGGATACAGCATACCAAGTTTGGTTCAATTTGGACATTTCTATGACCCAATCAAAAAAACTTATTTCAAAAATTTCGTAATTAATTATTCGAAATAATCGGAATTTTCGTATGAAAACTGCACTTTTTCCAGGGGCAAGCTATAGCAGAAATTCTTTCTATTCTAGACTCAACTTACACAGAGGATACTGCATACCAAGTTTGGTTCAATTCGGACCGCTTTTTGACCCTTTGAAAAAGTCCAATTTTCAAAATAATTATTCGAAATAATCGCGAATTTACGTACGAAAACGTAAATCTTTCCAGAGACCAGCTATAGCCAAAATTCATTCTGTTCGATACTCTACATACATAGGGGATACAGCATACCAAGTTTGGTTCAATTTGGACATTTCTATGACCCAATCAAAAAAACTTATTTCAAAATTTCGTAATTAATTATTCAAATAATTGGAATTTTCGTATGAAAACCGATTTTTTTCCAGGGGCAAGCTATTGCAAAAATTCTTTCTATTCTAGACTCTACGTACACAGAGGATACTGCATACCAAGTTTGGTTCAATTCGGACCACTTTTTGACCTTTTGAAAAGTCCAATTTTCAAAATATTTATTCGAAATAATCGCGAATTTACGTACGAAAACGTAACTCTTTCCAGAGACCAGCTATTGCCAAAATTCTTTCTGTTCCATACTCTACATACATAGGGGATACAGCATACCAAGTTTAGTTCAATTTGGACAATTCTATGACCCAATCGAAAGAACTTAGTTCAAAATTTCTTAGTTAATTATTCGAAATAATCGGAAAATCGTATGAAAACCGAACTTTTTCCAGGGGCAAGCTATAGCAGAAATTCTTTCTATTCTAGACTCTATGTACGCAGAGGATACTGCATACCAAGTTTGGTTCAATTCGGACCACTTTTTGACCCTTTGAAAAAGTCCAGTTTTCAAAATTAATTAATCGAAAAAATCGCGAATTTACGTACGAAAACGTAACTCTTTCCAGAGACTAGCTATATCCAAAACTCTTTCGGTTCTATACTCTAAGTACACAGAGAATACTACATACCAAGTTTGGTTCATTTCGGATCACTTTATGACCCTTTGAAAAAGTCCTATTTTCAAAATTAATTAATCGAAAAAGTCGCGAATTTACGTACGAAAACGTAACTCTTTCCAGAGACTAGCTATATCCAAAATTCTTTCTGTTCTATACTCTAAGTACACAGAGGATACTACATACCAAGTTTGGTTCATTTCGGACCACTTTATCACCCTTTGAAAAAGTCCAATTTTCAAAATATTTATTCGAAATAATCGCGAATTTACGTACGAAAACGTAACTCTTTCCAGAGACCAGCTATTGCCAAAATTCTTTCTGTTCCATACTCTACATACATAGGGGATACAGCATACCAAGTTTAGTTCAATTTGGACAATTCTATGACCCAATCGAAAGAACTTAGTTCAAAATTTCTTAGTTAATTATTCGAAATAATCGGAAAATCGTATGAAAACCGAACTTTTTCCAGGGGCAAGCTATAGCAGAAATTCTTTCTATTCTAGACTCTATGTACGCAGAGGATACTGCATACCAAGTTTGGTTCAATTCGGACCACTTTTTGACCCTTTGAAAAAGTCCAGTTTTCAAAATTAATTAATCGAAAAAATCGCGAATTTACGTACGAAAACGTAACTCTTTCCAGAGACTAGCTATATCCAAAACTCTTTCGGTTCTATACTCTAAGTACACAGAGAATACTACATACCAAGTTTGGTTCATTTCGGATCACTTTATGACCCTTTGAAAAAGTCCTATTTTCAAAATTAATTAATCGAAAAAGTCGCGAATTTACGTACGAAAACGTAACTCTTTCCAGAGACTAGCTATATCCAAAATTCTTTCTGTTCTATACTCTAAGTACACAGAGGATACTACATACCAAGTTTGGTTCATTTCGGACCACTTTATCACCCTTTGAAAAAGTCCTACTTTCAAAATAAATTATTCGAAATAATCGCGAATTTACGTACGAAAACGTAACTCATTCCAAAGACCAGTTATAGCCAAAATTCTTTCTTATCTATACTCTACATACACAGGGGATACAGCATACCAAGTTTGGTTCAATTTGGACATTTCTATGACCCAATCAAAAAAACTTATTTCAAAATTTCGTAATTAATTATTCAAATAATTGGAATTTTCGTATGAAAACCCAACTTTTTCCAGGGGCCAGCTATTGCAAAAATTCATTCTATTCTAGACTCTACGTACACAGAGGATACTGCATATCAAGTTTGGTTCAATTCGGACCACTTTTTGACCTTTTGAAAAAGTCCAATTTTCAAAATAATTATTCGAAATAATCGCGAATTTACGTACGAAAACGTAACTCTTTCCAGAGACCAGCTATAGCCAAAATTCATTCTGTTCGATACTCTACATACATAGGGGATACAGCATACCAAGTTTGGTTCAATTTGGACATTTCTATGACCCAATCAAAAAAACTTATTTCAAAAATTTCGTAATTAATTATTCGAAATAATCGGAATTTTCGTATGAAAACTGCACTTTTTCCAGGGGCAAGCTATAGCAGAAATTCTTTCTATTCTAGACTCAACTTACACAGAGGATACTGCATACCAAGTTTGGTTCAATTCGGACCGCTTTTTGACCCTTTGAAAAAGTCCTATTTTCAAAATTAAATATTCGAAATAATCGCGAATTTACGTACGAAAACGTAACTCTTTCCAGAGACCAGCTATAGATAAAATTCGTTCTGTTCTATACTCTACATACACGGGGGATAAAGCATGCCAAGTTTGGTTCAAATTGGACAATTCTATGACCCAATCAAAAATACTTATTTCAAAATTTCGTAATTATTTATTCGAATTAATCGGAATTTTCGTATGAAAACCTAACTTTTTGCAGGGTGAAGCTATAGCAGAAATTCTTTCTGTTATAGACTCTACGTACACAGAGGATACTGCATACCAAGTTTGGTTCAATTCGGACCACTTTTTGACCCTTTGAAAAAGTCCAATTTTCAAAATTAATTATTCGGATTAATCGCGAATTTACGTACGAAAACGTAACTCTTTCTAGAGACCAGCTACAACCAAAATTCTTTCTGTTCGATACTCTACATACATCGGGGTACAGCATACCAAGTTTGGTTCAATTTGGACAATTCTATGACCCAATCAAAAAAACTTTTTCAAAAATTTCGTAATTAATTATTCGAAATAATCGGAATTTTCGTATGAAAACTGCACTTTTTCCAGGGGCAAGCTATAGCAGAAATTCTTTCTATTCTAGACTCAACTTACACAGAGGATACTGCATACCAAGTTTGGTTCAATTCGGACCGCTTTTTGACCCTTTGAAAAAGTCCTATTTTCAAAATTAAATATTCGAAATAATCGCGAATTTACGTACGAAAACGTAACTCTTTCCAGAGACCAGCTATAGATAAAATTCGTTCTGTTCTATACTCTACATACACGGGGGATAAAGCATGCCAAGTTTGGTTCAAATTGGACAATTCTATGACCCAATCAAAAATACTTATTTCAAAATTTCGTAATTATTTATTCGAATTAATCTGAATTTTCGTATGAAAACCTAACTTTTTGCAGGGTGAAGCTATAGCAGAAATTCTTTCTGTTATAGACTCTACGTACACAGAGGATACTGCATACCAAGTTTGGTTCAATTCGGACCACTTTTTGACCCTTTGAAAAAGTCCAATTTTCAAAATTAATTATTCGGATTAATCGCGAATTTACGTACGAAAACGTAACTCTTTCTAGAGACCAGCTACAACCAAAATTCTTTCTGTTCGATACTCTACATACATCGGGGTACAGCATACCAAGTTTGGTTCAATTTGGACAATTCTATGACCCAATCAAAAAAACTTTTTCAAAAATTTCGTAATTAATTATTCGAAATAATCGGAATTTTTGTATGAAAACCGAACTTTTTCCAGGGGCAAGCCATGGCAGAAATTCTTTCTATTCTAGACTCAACTTACACAGAGAATACTGCATACCAAGTTTGGTTCAATTCGGACAACTTTTTGACTCTTTGAAAAAGTCCTAATTTCAAATTTAATGATTCGAAATAATCGCGAATTTACGTACGAAAACGTAACCCTTTCCAGAGGCCAGCTATAGCCAAAACTCTTTCTGTTCTATACTCTACAAACACATGGGATACGGCATACCAAATTTGGTTCAATTTGGACAATTATATGACGCAATCAAAATACTTATTTCAAAATTTCGTAATTAATTATTCGATTTAATCGGAATTTTCGTATGAAAACCTAACTTTTTCCACGGGCAAGCTATAGCAGAAATTCTTTCTATTCTAGACTCAACTTACACGGAGGATACTGCATACCAAGTTTGGTTCAATTCGGACCACTTTTTGACACAACGTAACTCTTTCTAGAGACCAGCTATAGCCAAAATTCTTTCTGTTCGATACTATACATACACAGAGGATAGAGCATACCAAGTTTGGTTAAATTTGGACAACTCTATGACCCAATCAAAAATACATATTTGAAAATTTCGTAATTATTTATTCGAATTAATCGGAATTTTCGTATGAAAACCTAACTTTTTCCAGGGTGAGCTATAACAGAAATTCTTTCTGTTATAGAATCTGCGTACACAGAGGATACTGCATACCAAGTTTGGTTCAACTCGGACCACTTTTTGACCATTTGAAAAAGTCCAATTTTCAAAATTAATTATTCGAGTTAATCGCGAATTTACGTACGAAAACGTAACTCTTTCTAGAGACCAGCTATAGCCAAAATTCTTTCTGTTCGATACTCTACATACACAGGGGATACAGCATACCAAGTTTGGTTCAATTTGGCCAATTCTATGACCCAATCAAAAAACCTATTTCAAAAATTTCGTAATTAGTTATTCGAAATAATCGGAATTTTCGTATGAAAACCGAACTTTTTCCAGGGGCAAGCTATAGCAGAAATTCTTTCTATTCTAGACTCTACGTACACAGAGGATACTGCATACCAAGTTTGGTTCAATTCGGACCACTTTTTGACCCTTTGAAAAAGTCCAGTTTTCAAAATTAATTATTCGAATTAATCGCGAATTTACGTACGAAAACGTAACTCTTTCTAGAGACCAGCTATAGCCAAAATTCTTTCTGTTCGATACTCTATATACACAAGGGATACAGCATACCAAGTTTGGTTCAATTCGGACCACTTTTTGACCCTTTGAAATAGTCCAATTTTCAAAATTAATTATTCGAATTAATCGCGAATTTACGCACGAAAACGTAACTCTTTCTAGAGACCAGCTATAGCCAAAATTCTTTCTGTTCGATACTATACATACACAGAGGATAGAGCATACCAAGTTTGGTTAAATTTGGACAACTCTATGACCCAATCAAAAATACATATTTGAAAATTTCGTAATTATTTATTCGAATTAATCGGAATTTTCGTATGAAAACCTAACTTTTTCCAGGGTGAGCTATAACAGAAATTCTTTCTGTTATAGAATCTGCGTACACAGAGGATACTGCATACCAAGTTTGGTTCAACTCGGACCACTTTTTGACCATTTGAAAAAGTCCAATTTTCAAAATTAATTATTCGAGTTAATCGCGAATTTACGTACGAAAACGTAACTCTTTCTAGAGACCAGCTATAGCCAAAATTCTTTCTGTTCGATACTCTACATACACAGGGGATACAGCATACCAAGTTTGGTTCAATTTGGCCAATTCTATGACCCAATCAAAAAACCTATTTCAAAAATTTCGTAATTAGTTATTCGAAATAATCGGAATTTTCGTATGAAAACCGAACTTTTTCCAGGGGCAAGCTATAGCAGAAATTCTTTCTATTCTAGACTCTACGTACACAGAGGATACTGCATACCAAGTTTGGTTCAATTCGGACCACTTTTTGACCCTTTGAAAAAGTCCAGTTTTCAAAATTAATTATTCGAATTAATCGCGAATTTACGTACGAAAACGTAACTCTTTCTAGAGACCAGCTATAGCCAAAATTCTTTCTGTTCGATACTCTACATACACAAGGGATACAGCATACCAAGTTTGGTTCAATTCGGACCACTTTTTGACCCTTTGAAATAGTCCAATTTTCAAAATTAATTATTCGAATTAATCGCGAATTTACGCACGAAAACGTAACTCTTTCTAGAGACCAGCTATAGCCAAAATTCTTTCTGTTCGATACTCTACATACACAGGGGATACAGTATACCAAGTTTGGTTCAATTTGGACAATTCTATGACACAATCAAAAAAACTTATTTCAAAAATTTCGTAATTAATTATTCGAAATAATCGGTATTTTCGTATGAAAGCCGAACTTTTTCCTGGGGCAAGCTATAGCAGACATTCGTTCTATTCTAGACTCAACTTACACAGAGGATACTGCATACCAAGTTTGGTTCAATTCGGACCACTTTTTGACACAACGTAACTCTTTCTAGAGACCAGCTATAGCCAAAATTCTTTCTGTTCGATACTATACATACACAGAGGATAGAGCATACCAAGTTTGGTTAAATTTGGACAACTCTATGACCCAATCAAAAATACATATTTGAAAATTTCGTAATTATTTATTCGAATTAATCGGAATTTTCGTATGAAAACCTAACTTTTTCCAGGGTGAGCTATAACAGAAATTCTTTCTGTTATAGAATCTGCGTACACAGAGGATACTGCATACCAAGTTTGGTTCAACTCGGACCACTTTTTGACCATTTGAAAAAGTCCAATTTTCAAAATTAATTATTCGAGTTAATCGCGAATTTACGTACGAAAACGTAACTCTTTCTAGAGACCAGCTATAGCCAAAATTCTTTCTGTTCGATACTCTACATACACAGGGGATACAGCATACCAAGTTTGGTTCAATTTGGCCAATTCTATGACCCAATCAAAAAACCTATTTCAAAAATTTCGTAATTAGTTATTCGAAATAATCGGAATTTTCGTATGAAAACCGAACTTTTTCCAGGGGCAAGCTATAGCAGAAATTCTTTCTATTCTAGACTCTACGTACACAGAGGATACTGCATACCAAGTTTGGTTCAATTCGGACCACTTTTTGACCCTTTGAAAAAGTCCAGTTTTCAAAATTAATTATTCGAATTAATCGCGAATTTACGTACGAAAACGTAACTCTTTCTAGAGACCAGCTATAGCCAAAATTTTTTCTGTTCGATACTCTACATACACAAGGGATACAGCATACCAAGTTTGGTTCAATTCGGACCACTTTTTGACCCTTTGAAATAGTCCAATTTTCAAAATTAATTATTCGAATTAATCGCGAATTTACGCACGAAAACGTAACTCTTTCTAGAGACCAGCTATAGCCAAAATTCTTTCTGTTCGATACTCTACATACACAGGGGATACAGTATACCAAGTTTGGTTCAATTTGGACAATTCTATGACACAATCAAAAAAACTTATTTCAAAAATTTCGTAATTAATTATTCGAAATAATCGGTATTTTCGTATGAAAGCCGAACTTTTTCCTGGGGCAAGCTATAGCAGACATTCGTTCTATTCTAGACTCAACTTACACAGAGGATACTGCATACCAAGTTTGGTTCAATTCGGACCACTTTTTGACTCTTTGAAAAAGTCCTATTTTCAAATTTAATTATTCGAAATAATCGCGAAATTACGTACGAAAACGTAACTCATTCCAGAGGCCAGCTATAGCCAAAACTCTTACTGTTTCATACTCTACAAACACATTGGATACGGCATACCAAGTTTGGTTCAATTTGGACAATTATATGACGCAATCAAAATACTTATTTCAAAATTTCGTAATTAATTATTCGAATCAATCGGAATTTTCGTATGAAAACCTAACTCTTACCAGGGGCAAGCTATAGCAGAATTTTTTTCTACTCTAGACTCAACTTACACAGAGGATACTGCATACCAAGTTTGGTTCAATTCGGACCACTTTTTGGCTCTTTGAAAAAGTCCTATTTTCAAATTTAATTATTCGAAATAATCGCGAATTTACGTACGAAAACGAAACTCTTTCCAGAGACCAGCTATAGCCAAAGTTCTTTCTGTTCTATACTCTACATGCACGGGGGATAGAGCATGCCAAGTTTGGTTTAATTTGGACAACTCTATGACCCAATCAAAAATACTTATTTGAAAATTTCGTAAATAATTTTTCGAATTAATCGGAATTTTTTTATGAAAACCTAACTCTTACCAGGGGCAAGCTATAGCAGAAATTCTTTCTATTCTAGACTCAACTTACACAGAGGATACTGCATACCAAGTTGTGTTGAATTCGGACCACTTTTTGACCCTTTGAACAAGTCCAAGTTTCAAAATTAATTATTCGAATTAATCGCGAATTTACGTACGAAAACGTATCTCTTTCTAGAGACCAGATGTAGCCAAAATTCCTTCTGTTCAATACTTTACATACACAGGGGATACAGCATACCAAGTGTGGTTCAATTTGGACAATTCTATGACCCAATAAAAAAAAAACTTATTTCAAAAATTTGGTAATTAATTATTCGAAATAATCGGAATTTTCGTATGAAAACTGAACTTTTTCCAGGGGCAAGCTATAGCAGAAATTCTTTCTATTCTAGACCCAACTTACACAGATGATACTGCATACCAAGTTTGGTTCAATTCGGACCACTTTTTGACCCCTTGAAAAAGTCCAATTTTCAAAATTAATTATTCGAATTAATCGCGAATTTACGTACGAAAACGTAACTCTTTCTAGAGACCAGCAATAGCCAAAATTCTTTCTGTTCGATACTCTACATACACAGGGGATACAGCATACCAAGTTTGGTTCAATTCGGACCACTTTTTGACCCCTTGAAAAAGTCCAATTTTCAAAATTAATTATTCGAATTAATGGCGAATTTACGTACGAAAACGTAACTCTTTCTAGAGACCAGCTATAGCCAAAATTCTTTCTGTTCGATACTCTACATACATCGGGGTACAGCATACCAAGTTTGGTTCAATTTGGACAATTCTATGACCCAATCAAAAAAACTTATTTCAAAAATTTCGTAATTAATTATTCGAAATAATCGGAATTTTTGTATGAAAACCGAACTTTTTCCAGGGGCAAGCTATAGCAGAAATTCGTTCTAATCTAGACTCAACTTACACAGAGGATACTGCATACCAAATTTGGTTCAATTCGGACCACTTTTTGACTCTTTGAAAAAGTCCTATTTTCAAATTTAATTATTCGAAATAATCGCGAATTTACGTACGAAAACGTAACTCTTTCCAGAGGCCAGCTATAGCCAAAATTCTTACTTTTCTATACTCTACAAACACATGGGATACGGCATACCAAGTTTGGTTGAATTTGGACAATTATATGACGCAATCAAAATACTTATTTCAAAATTTCGTAATTAATTATTCGAATTAATCGGAATTTTCGTATGAAAACCTAACTCTTACCAGGGGCAAGCTATAGCAGAAATTCTTTCTATTCTAGACTCAACTTACACAGAGGATACTGCATTCCAAGTTTGGTTCAATTCGGACCACTTTTTGACTCTTTGAAAAAGTCCTATTTTCAAATTTAATTATTCGAAATAATCGCGAATTTACGTACGAAAACGTAACTCTTTCCAGAGGCCAGCTATAGCTAAAATTCTTACTGTTCTATACTCTACAAACAAATGGTATACGGCATACCAAGTTTGGTTCAATTTGGACAATTATATGACGCAATCAAAATACTTATTTCAAAATTTGGTAATTAATTATTCGAATTAATCGGAATTTTCGTATGAAAACCTAACTTTTTCCAGGGGCAAGCTATAGCAGAAATTTTTTCTATTCTAGACTCAACTTACACAGAGGATACTGCATTCCAAGTTTGGTTCAATTCGGACCACTTTTTGACTCTTTGAAAAAGTCCTATTTTCAAATTTAATTATTCGAAATAATCGCGAATTTACGTACGAAAACGAAACTCTTTCCAGAGACCAGCTATAGCCAAAGTTCTTTCTGTTCTATACTTTACATACACGGGGGATAGAGCATGCCAAGTTTGGTTTAATTTGGACAGATCTATGACCCAATCAAAAATACTTGTTTGAAAAATTCGTAAATAATTTTTCGAATTAATCGGAACTTTTGTATGAATACCGAACTTTTTCCAGGGGCAAGCTATAGCAGAAATTCTTTCTATTCTAGACTCTACGTACACAGAGGATACTGCATACCAAGTTTGGTTGAATTCGGACCACTTTTTGACCCTTTGAAAATGTCCTATTTTCAAAATTAATTATTCGAAATAATCGCGAATATACGTACGAAAACGTAACTCTTTCCAGAGGCCAGCTATAGCTAAAATTCTTACTGTTCTATACTCTACAAACAAATGGGATACGGCATACCAAGTTTGGTTCAATTTGGACAATTATATGACGCAATCAAAATACTTATTTCAAAATTTGGTAATTAATTATTCGAATTAATCGGAATTTTCGTATGAAAACCTAACTTTTTCCAGGGGCAAGCTATAGCAGAAATTTTTTCTATTCTAGACTCAACTTACACAGAGGATACTGCATTCCAAGTTTGGTTCAATTCGGACCACTTTTTGACTCTTTGAAAAAGTCCTATTTTCAAATTTAATTATTCGAAATAATCGCGAATTTACGTACGAAAACGAAACTCTTTCCAGAGACCAGCTATAGCCAAAGTTCTTTCTGTTCTATACTTTACATACACGGGGGATAGAGCATGCCAAGTTTGGTTTAATTTGGACAGATCTATGACCCAATCAAAAATACTTGTTTGAAAAATTCGTAAATAATTTTTCGAATTAATCGGAACTTTTGTATGAATACCGAACTTTTTCCAGGGGCAAGCTATAGCAGAAATTCTTTCTATTCTAGACTCTACGTACACAGAGGATACTGCATACCAAGTTTGGTTGAATTCGGACCACTTTTTGACCCTTTGAAAATGTCCTATTTTCAAAATTAATTATTCGAAATAATCGCGAATATACGTACGAAAACGTAACTCTTTCCAGAGGCCAGCTATAGCTAAAATTCTTACTGTTCTATACTCTACAAACAAATGGGATACGGCATACCGAGTTTGGTTCAATTTGGACAATTATATGACGCAATCAAAATACTTATTTCAAAATTTCGTAATTAATTATTCGAATTAATCGGAATTTTCGTATGAAAACCTAACTTTTTCCAGGGGCAAGCTATAGCAGAAATTTTTTCTATTCTAGACTCAACTTACACAGAGGATACTGCATTCCAGGTTTGGTTCAATTCGGACCACTTTTTGACTCTTTGAAAAAGTCCTATTTTCAAATTTAATTATTCGAAATAATCGCGAATTTACGTACGAAAACGAAACTCTTTCCAGAGACCAGCTATAGCCAAAGTTCTTTCTGTTCTATACTTTACATACACGGGGGATAGAGCATGCCAAGTTTGGTTTAATTTGGACAGATCTATGACCCAATCAAAAATACTTGTTTGAAAAATTCGTAAATAATTTTTCGAATTAATCGGAACTTTTGTATGAATACCGAACTTTTTCCAGGGGCAAGCTATAGCAGAAATTCTTTCTATTCTAGACTCTACGTACACAGAGGATACTGCATACCAAGTTTGGTTGAATTCGGACCACTTTTTGACCCTTTGAAAATGTCCTATTTTCAAAATTAATTATTCGAAATAATCGCGAATATACGTACGAAAACGTAACTCTTTCCAGAGACCAGCTATAGCCAAAATTTTTTCTGGTCTATACTCTACATACACAGGGGATACAGCATACCAAGTGTGGTTCAATTTGGACAATTCTATGACCCAATCAAAAAAACTTATTTCAAAAATTTCGTAATTAATTATTCGAAATAATCGGAATTTTTGTGTGAAAACCGAACTTTTTCCAGGGGCAAGCTATAGCAGAAATTCGTTCTAATCTAGACTCAACTTACACAGAGGATACTGCATACCAAATTTGGTTCAATTCGGACCACTTTTTGACTCTTTGAAAAAGTCCTATTTTCAAATTTAATTATTCGAAATAATCGCGAATTTACGTACGAAAACGTAACTCTTTCCAGAGGCCAGCTATAGCCAAAATTCTTACTGTTCTATACTCTACAAACACATGGGATACGGCATACCAAGTTTGGTTGAATTTGGACAATTATATGACGCAATCAAAATACTTATTTCAAAATTTCGTAATTAATTATTCGAATTAATCGGAATTTTCGTATGAAAACCTAACTCTTACCAGGGGCAAGCTATAGCAGAAATTCTTTCTATTCTAGACTCAACTTACACAGAGGATACTGCATTCCAAGTTTGGTTCAATTCGGACCACTTTTTGACTCTTTGAAAAAGTCCTATTTTCAAATTTAATTATTCGAAATAATCGCGAATTTACGTACGAAAACGTAACTCTTTCCAGAGGCCAGCAATAGCTAAAATTCTTACTGTTCTATACTCTACAAACAAATGGGATACGGCATACCAAGTTTGGTTCAATTTGGACAATTATATGACGCAATCAAAATACTTATTTCAAAATTTCGTAATTAATTATTCGAATTAATTGGAATTTTCGTATGAAAACCTAACTTTTTCCAGGGGCAAGCTATAGCAGAAATTTTTTCTATTCTAGACTCAACTTACACAGAGGATACTGCATTCCAAGTTTGGTTCAATTCGGACCACTTTTTGACTCTTTGAAAAAGTCCTATTTTCAAATTTAATTATTCGAAATAATCGCGAATTTACGTACGAAAACGAAACTCTTTCCAGAGACCAGCTATAGCCAAAGTTCTTTCTGTTCTATACTTTACATACACGGGGGATAGAGCATGCCAAGTTTGGTTTAATTTGGACAGATCTATGACCCAATCAAAAATACTTGTTTGAAAAATTCGTAAATAATTTTTCGAATTAATCGGAACTTTTGTATGAATACCGAACTTTTTCCAGTGGCAAGCTATAGCAGAAATTCTTTCTATTCTAGACTCTACGTACACAGAGGATACTGCATACCAAGTTTGGTTGAATTCGGACCACTTTTTGACCCTTTGAAAATGTCCTATTTTCAAAATTAATTATTCGAAATAATCGCGAATATACGTACGAAAACGTAACTCTTTCCAGAGACCAGCTATAGCCAAAATTCTTTCTGTTCTATACTCTACAAACACATTAGATACGGCATATCAGGTTTGGTTCAATTTGGACAATTATATGACGCAATCAAAATACTTATTTCAAAATTTCGTAATTAATTATTCGAATTAATCGGAATTTTCGTATGAAAATCTAACTTTTTCCAGGGGCAAACTATAGCAGAAATTCTTTCTATTCTAGATTCAACTTAGACAGACGATACTGCATACCAAGTTTGGTTCAATTCGGACCACTTTTTGACTCTTTGAAAAAGTCCTATTTTCAAATTTAATTATTCGAAATAATCGCGAATTTACGTACGAAAACGTAACTCTTTCCAGAGGCCAGCTATAGCTAAAATTCTTACTGTTCTATACTCTACAAACAAATGGGATACGGCAAACCAAGTTTGGTTCATTTTGGACGATTATATGACGCAATCAAAATACTTATTTCAAAATTTCGTAAATAATTATTCGAATTAATCGGAATTTTCGTATGAAAACCTAACTCTTACCAGGGGCAAGCTATAGCAGAAATTCTTTCTATTCTAGACTCAACTTACACAGAGGATACTGCATTCCAAGTTTGGTTCAATTCGGACCACTTTTTGACTCTTTGAAAAAGTCCTATTTTCAAATTTAATTATTCGAAATAATCGCGAATTTACGTACGAAAACGAAACTCTTTCCAGAGACCAGCTATATCCAAAGTTCTTTCTGTTCTATACTCTACATTCACGGGGGATAGAGCATGCCAAGTTTGGTTTAATTTGGACAACTCTATGACCCAATCAAAAATACTTATTTGAAAATTTCGTAAATAATTTTTCGAATTAATCGGAATTTTTGTATGAATACCGAACTTTTTCCAGGGGCAAGCTATAGCAGAAATTCTTTCTATTCTAGACTCAACTTACACAGACGAGACTGCATACCAAGTTTGGTTCAATTCGGACCACTTTTTGACTCTTTGAAAAAGTCATATTTTCAAATTTAATTATTCGAAATAATCGCGAATTTACGTACGAAAACGTAACTTTTTCCAGAGGCCAGCTATAGCCAAAATTTTTTCTGTTCTATACTCTACAAACATATTAGATACGGCATATCAAGTTTGGTTCAATTTGGACAATTATATGACGCAATCAAAATACTTATTTCAAAATTTCGTAATTAATTGTTCGAATTAATCGGAATTTTCGTATGAAAATCTAACTTTTTCCAGGGGCAAGCTATAGCAGAAATTCTTTCTATTCTAGACTCATCTTACACAGAGGATACTGCATTCCAAGTTTGGTTCAATTCGGACCACTTTTTGACTCTTTGAAAAAGTCCTATTTTCAAATTTAATTATTCGAAATAATCGCGAATTTACGTACGAAAACGTAACTCTTTCCAGAGACCAGCTATAGCCAAAGTTCTTTCTGTTCCATAATCTACATACACGGGGGATAGAGCATGCCAATTTTGGTTTAATTTGGACAACTCTATGACCCAATAAAAAATACTTATTTGAAAATTTCGTAAATAATTTTTCGAATTAATCGGAATTTTTGTATGAAAACCGAACTTTTTCCAGGGGCAAGCTATAGCAGAAATTCTTTCTATTCTAGACGCTACGTACACAGAGGATACTGCATACCAAGTTTGGTTGAATTCGACCACTTTTTGACTCTTTGAAAAAGTCCAATTTTCAAAATTAATTATTCGAAATAATCGCGAATTTACGTACGAAAACGTATCTCTTTCTAGAGACCAGCTATAGCCAAAATTCTTTATGTTCGATACTCTACATACACAGGGGATACAGCATACCAAGTGTGGTTCAATTTGGACAAATTCTATGACCCAATAAAAAAAAACTTATTTCAAAAATTTGGTAATTAATTATTCGAAATAATCGGAAATTTTGTATGAAAACCGAACTTTTTCCAGGGGCAAGCTATAGCAGAAATTCTTTCTATTCTAGACTCAACTTACACAGACGATACTGCATATCAAATTTGGTTCAATTCGGACCACTTTTTGACTCTTTGAAAAAGTCCTATTTTCAAATTTAATTATTCGAAATAATCGCGAATTTACGTACGAAAACGTAACTCTTTCCAGAGGCCAGCTATAGCCAAAATTCTTTCTGTTCTATACTCTACAAACACATTGGATACGGCATATCAAGTTTCGTTCAATTTGGACAATTATATGACGCAATCAAAATACTTATTTCAAAATTTCGTAATTAATTATTCGAATTAATCGGAATTTTCGTATGAAAATCTAACTTTTTCCAGAGGCAAGCTATAGCAGAAATTCTTTCTATTCTAGACTCAACTCACACAGAGGATACTGCAAACCAAGTTTGGTTCAATTCGGACCACTTTTTGACCCTTTGAAAAAGTCCAATTATCAAAATTAATTATTCGAATTAATCGCGAATTTACGTACGAAAACGTATCTCTTTCTAGAGACCAGCTATAGCCACAATTCTTTCTGTTCGATACTCTACTTTCACAGGGGATACAGCATACCAGGTTTGGTTCAATGTGGACAACTCTATGACCCAATCAAAAAAACTTATTTCAAAAATTTTGTAATTAATTATTCGAAATAATCGGAATTTTTGTATGAAGACCGAACTTTTTCCAGGGGAAAGCTATAGCAGAAATTCTTTCTATTCTAGACTCAACTTACACAGAGAATACTGCATACCAAGTGTGGTTCAATTTGGACCATTTTTTGACTCTTTGAAAAAGTCCAATTTTCAAAATTAATTATTCAAATTAATCGCGAATTTACGTACGAAAACGTATCTCTTTCTAGAGACCAACTATAGCCAAAATTCTTTCTGTTCGACACTCTACTTACACAGGGGATACAGCATACCAAGTTTGGTTCAATTTGGACAATTCTTTGACCCAATCAAAAAAACCTATTTCAAAAATTTCGTAATTAATTATTCGAAATAATCGGAATTTTTGTATGAAGACCGAACTTTTTCCAGGGGCAAGCTATAGCAGAAATTCTTTCTATTCTAGACTCAACTTACACAGAGAATACTGCATACCAAGTTTGGTTCAATTCGGACCCCTTTTTGACTCTTTGAAAAAGTCCTATTTTCAAATTTAATTATTCGAAATAATCGCGAATTCACGTACGATAACGTAACTCTTTCCAGAGGCCAGCTATAGTCAAATTTCTTTCTGTTCTATACTCTACAAACACATGGGATACGGCATATCAAGTTTGGTTCAATTTGGACAATTATATGACGCAATCAAAATACTTATTTCAAAATTTCGTAATTAATTATTCGAATTAATCGGAATTTTCGAATGAAAACATAACTTTTTCCAGGAGCAAGCTATAGCAGAAATTCGTTCTATTCTAGACTCAACTTACACAGAGGATACTGCATACCAAGTTTGGTTCAATTCGGACCACTTTTTGACCCTTTGAAAAAGTCCAATTTTCAAAATTAATTATTCGAATTAATCGCGAATTTACGTACGAAAACGTATCTCTTTCTAGAGACCAGCTATAGCCAAAATTGTTTCTGTCCGATACTCTACTTACACAGGGGATACAGCATACCAAGTTTGGTTCGATTTGGACAATTCTATGACCCAATCAAAAAAACTTATTTCAAAAATTTCGTAATTAATTATTCGAAATAATCGGAATTTTTGTATGAAGACCGAACTTTTTCCAGGGGCAAGCTATAGCAGAAATTCTTTCTATTCTAGACTCAACTTACACAGAGGATACTGCATACCAAGTTTGGTTCAATTCGGACCACTTTTTGACCCTTTGCAAAAGTCCAATTTTCAAAATTAATTATTCGAATTAATCGCGAATTTACGTACGAAAACGTATCTCTTTCTAGAGACCAGCTATAGCCAAAATTGTTTCTGTTCGATACTCTACTTACACAGGGGATACAGCATACCAAGTTTGGTTCAATTTTGACAATTCTATGACCCAATCAAAAAAACTTATTTCAAAAATTCTTATTTAATTATTCGAAATAATCGGAATTTTTGTATGAAGACCGAACTTTTTCCAGGGGCAAGCTATAGCAGAAATTCTTTCTATTCTAGACTCAACTTACACAGAGGATACTGCATACCAAGTTTGGTTCAATTCGGACCACTTTTTGACCCTTTGCAAAAGTCCAATTTTCAAAATTAATTATTCGAATTAATCGCGAATTTACGTACGAAAACGTATCTCTTTCTAGAGACCAGCTATAGCCAAAATTGTTTCTGTTCGATACTCTACTTACACAGGGGATACAGCAGACCAAGTTTGGTTCAATTTGGACAATTTTATGACCCAATCAAAAAAACTTATTTCAAAAATTCGTATTTAATTATTCGAAATAATCGGAATTTTTGTATGAAGACCGAACTTTTTCCAGGGGCAAGCTATAGCAGAAATTCTTTCTATTCTAGACTCAACTTACACAGAGGATACTGCATACCAAGTTTGGTTCAATTCGGACCACTTTTTGACCCTTTGCAAAAGTCCAATTTTCAAAATTAATTATTCGAATTAATCGCGAATTTACGTACGAAAACGTATCTCTTTCTAGAGACCAGCTATAGCCAAAATTGTTTCTGTTCGATACTCTACTTACACAGGGGATACAGCATACCAAGTTTGGTTCAATTTTGACAATTCTATGACCCAATCAAAAAAACTTATTTCAAAAATTCTTATTTAATTATTCGAAATAATCGGAATTTTTGTATGAAGACCGAACTTTTTCCAGGGGCAAGCTATAGCAGAAATTCTTTCTATTCTAGACTCAACTTACACAGAGGATACTGCATACCAAGTTTGGTTCAATTCGGACCACTTTTTGACCCTTTGCAAAAGTCCAATTTTCAAAATTAATTATTCGAATTAATCGCGAATTTACGTACGAAAACGTATCTCTTTCTAGAGACCAGCTATAGCCAAAATTGTTTCTGTTCGATACTCTACTTACACAGGGGATACAGCAGACCAAGTTTGGTTCAATTTGGACAATTTTATGACCCAATCAAAAAAACTTATTTCAAAAATTCGTATTTAATTATTCGAAATAATCGGAATTTTTGTATGAAGACCGAACTTTTTCCAGGGGCAAGCTATAGCAGAAATTCTTTCTATTCTAGACTCAACTTACACAGAGGATACTGCATACCAAGTTTGGTTCAATTCGGACCACTTTTTGACTCTTTGAAAAAGTCCAATTTTCAAAATTAATTATTCGAAATAATCGCGAATTTACGTACGAAAACGTAACTCTTTCCAGAGACCAGCTATAGCTAAAATTCTCTCTGTTCTATACTCTACATACACGGGGGATAGAGCATGCCAAGTTTGGTTCAATTTGGACAATTCTATGACCCAATCAAAAATACTTATTTGAAAATTTCGTAATTAATTTTTCGAATTAATCGGAATTTTTGTATGAAACCGTAACGAAAACGTAACTCTTTCCATAGGCCAGCTATAGCCAAAATTCTTTCTGTTCTATACTCTACAAACACATGGGATACGGCATACCAAGTTTGGTTCAATTCGGACTACTTTTTGACCCTTTGAAAAAGTCCAATTTTCAAAATTAATTATTCGAATTAATCGCGAATTTACGTACGAAAACGTATCTCTTTCTAGAGACCAGCTATAGCCAAAATTGTTTCTGTCCGATACTCTACTTACACAGGGGATACAGCATACCAAGTTTGGTTCGATTTGGACAATTCTATGACCCAATCAAAAAAACTTATTTCAAAAATTTCGTAATTAATTATTCGAAATAATCGGAATTTTTGTATGAAGACCGAACTTTTTCCAGGGGCAAGCTATAGCAGAAATTCTTTCTATTCTAGACTCAACTTACACAGAGGATACTGCATACCAGGTTTGGTTCAATTCGGACCACTTTTTGACCCTTTGCAAAAGTCCAATTTTCAAAATTAAGTATTCGAATTAATCGCGAATTTACGTACGAAAACGTATCTCTTTCTAGAGACCAGCTATAGCCAAAATTGTTTCTGTTCGATACTCTACTTACACAGGGGATACAGCAGACCAAGTTTGGTTCAATTTGGACAATTTTATGACCCAATCAAAAAAACTTATTTCAAAAATTCGTATTTAATTAATCGAAATAATCGGAATTTTTGTATGAAGACCGAACTTTTTCCAGGGGCAAGCTATAGCAGAAATTCTTTCTATTCTAGACTCAACTTACACAGAGGATACTGCATACCAAGTTTGGTTCAATTCGGACCACTTTTTGACTCTTTGAAAAAGTCCAATTTTCAAAATTAATTATTCGAAATAATCGCGAATTTACGTACGAAAACGTAACTCTTTCCAGAGACCAGCTATAGCTAAAATTCTCTCTGTTCTATACTCTACATACACGGGGGATAGAGCATGCCAAGTTTGGTTCAATTTGGACAATTCTATGACCCAATCAAAAATACTTATTTGAAAATTTCGTAATTAATTTTTCGAATTAATCGGAATTTTTGTATGAAACCGTAACGAAAACGTAACTCTTTCCATAGGCCAGCTATAGCCAAAATTCTTTCTGTTCTATACTCTACAAACACATGGGATACGGCATACCAAGTTTGGTTCAATTCGGACTACTTTTTGACCCTTTGAAAAAGTCCAATTTTCAAAATTAATTATTCGAATTAATCGCGAATTTACGTACGAAAACGTATCTCTTTCTAGAGACCAGCTATAGCCAAAATTGTTTCTGTTCGATACTCTACTTACACAGAGGATACTGCATACCAAGTTTGGTTCAATTCGGACCACTTTTTGACCCTTTGAAAAAGTCCAATTTTCAAAATTAATTATTCGAATTAATCGCGAATTTACGTACGAAAACGTATCTCTTTCTAGAGACCAGCTATAGCCAAAATTGTTTCTGTTCGATACTCTACTTACACAGGGGATACAGCATACCAAGTTTGGTTCAATTTTGACAATTCTATGACCCAATCAAAAAAACTTATTTCAAAAATTCTTATTTAATTATTCGAATTAATCGGAATTTTTGTATGAAACCGTAACGAAAACGTAACTCTTTCCATAGGCCAGCTATAGCCAAAATTCTTTCTGTTCTATACTCTACAAACACATGGGATACGGCATACCAAGTTTGGTTCAATTCGGACTACTTTTTGACCCTTTGAAAAAGTCCAATTTTCAAAATTAATTATTCGAATTAATCGCGAATTTACGTACGAAAACGTATCTCTTTCTAGAGACCAGCTATAGCCAAAATTGTTTCTGTTCGATACTCTACTTACACAGAGGATACTGCATACCAAGTTTGGTTCAATTCGGACCACTTTTTGACCCTTTGAAAAAGTCCAATTTTCAAAATTAATTATTCGAATTAATCGCGAATTTACGTACGAAAACGTATCTCTTTCTAGAGACCAGCTATAGCCAAAATTGTTTCTGTTCGATACTCTACTTACACAGGGGATACAGCATACCAAGTTTGGTTCAATTTTGACAATTCTATGACCCAATCAAAAAAACTTATTTCAAAAATTCTTATTTAATTATTCGAAATAATCGGAATTTTTGTATGAAGACCGAACTTTTTCCAGGGGCAAGCTATAGCAGAAATTCTTTCTATTCTAGACTCAACTTACACAGAGGATACTGCATACCAAGTTTGGTTCAATTCGGACCACTTTTTGACTCTTTGAAAAAGTCCAATTTTCAAAATTAATTATTCGAAATAATCGCGAATTTACGTACGAAAACGTAACTCTTTCCAGAGACCAGCTATAGCTAAAATTCTTTCTGTTCTATACTCTACATACACGGAGGATAGAGCATGTCAAGTTTGGTTCAATTTGGACAATTCTATGACCCAATCAAAAATACTTATTTGAAAATTTCGTAATTAATTTTTCGAATTAATCGGAATTTTTGTATGAAACCGTAACGAAAACGTAACTCTTTCCATAGGCCAGCTATAGCCAAAATTCTTTCTGTTCTATACTCTACAAACACATGGGATACGGCATACCAAGTTTGGTTCAATTCGGACTACTTTTTGACCCTTTGAAAAAGTCCTTTTTTCAAAATTAATTATTCGAAATAATCGCGAATTTACGTACGAAAACGTAACTCTTTCCAGAGACCAGCTATAGCTAAAATTCTTTCTGCTCTATACTCTACATACACGGGGGATAGGCATGCCAAGTATGGATCCATTTGAACAATTCTATGACCCAATCAAAAATACTTGTTTGAAAAATTCGTAATTAATTTTTCGAATTAATCGGAATTTTTTTATGAAAACCGAAATTTTTCCAGGGGCAAGCTATAGCAGAAATTTTCCAGGGGCAAAATTTTTCCAGGGGCAAGGTATAGCAGAATTTCCTTCTGTAATAGACTCTATGTAAACAGAGGATACAGCATACCAAGTTGGTTCAATTTGGACAATTCTATGACCCAATCAAAAAAACTTATTTCAAAAATTTTGTAATTAATTATTTGAAATAATCGGAATTTTTGTATGAAACACGAACTTTTTCCAGGGGCCAGCTATATGCAGAAATTCTTTCTATTCTAGACTCTACGTACACAGAGGATACTGCATACCAAGTTTTGTTCCATTCGGACCACTTTTTGACTCTTTGAAAAAGTCCAATTTTCAAAATTAATAATTCGAAATAATTGCGAATTTACGTACGAAACCGTAACTCTTTCCAGAGACCAGCTATATCTAAAATTCTTTCTGTTCTATACTCTACATACACGGGGGACAGAGCATGCCAAGTTTGGTTCAATTTGGACAATTCTATGACCCAATCAAAAATACTTATTTGAAAATTTCGTAATTATTTTTTCGAATTAATCGGAATTTTTGTATGAAACCCGAACTTTTTCGAGGGGCCAGCTATATGCAGAAATTCTTTCTATTCTAGACTCTACGTACACAGAGGATACTGCATACCAAGTTTTGTTCAATTCGGACCACTTTTTGACTCCTTGAAATAGTCCTAATTTCAAATTTAATTATTCGAAATAATCGCGAATTTACGTACGAAAACGTAACTCTTTCCAGAGGCCAGCTATAGCCAAAATTCTTTCTGTTCTATACTCTACGAACACATGGGATACGGCATACCAAGTTTGGTTCAATTGGGACCACTTTTTGACCCTTTGAAAAAGTCCTTTTTTCAAAATTAATTATTCGAAATAATCGCGAATTTACGTACGAAAACGTAACTCTTTCCAGAGACCAGCTATAGCTAAAATTCTTTCTGCTCTATACTCTACATACACGGGGGATAGGCATGCCAAGTTTGGATCAATTTGAACAATTCTATGACCCAATCAAAAATACTTGTTTGAAAAATTCGTAATTAATTTTTCGAATTAATCGGAATTTTTGTATGAAAACCGAAATTTTTCCAGGGGCAAGCTATAGCAGAAATTCTTTCTATTCTAGACTCAAATTATACAGAGAATACTGCATACCAAGTTTGGTTCAATTGGGACCACTTTTTGACCCTTTGAAAAAGTCCTTTTTTCAAAATTAATTATTCGAAATAATCGCGAATGTACGTTCGAAAACGTAACTCTTTCCAGAGACCAGCTATAGCCAAAATTCTTTCTGTTCTATACTCTACAAACAGGGGGGATACAGCATACCAAGTTTGGTTCAATTTGGACAATTCTATGACCCAATCAAAAAAACTTATTTCAAAAATATTGTAATTAATTATTTGAAATAATCGGAATTTTTGTATGAAGACCGAACTTTTTCCAGGGGAAAGCTATAGCAGAAATTCTTTCTATTCTAGACTCAAATTATACAGAGAATACTGCATACCAAGTTTGGTTCAATTCGGACCATTTTTTGACTCTTTGAAAAAGTCCAATTTTCATAATTAATTATTCAAATTAATCGCGAAATTACGTACGAAAACGTATCTCTTTCTAGAGACCAGCTATGGCCAAAATTCTTCCTGTTCGATACTCTACTTACACAGGGGATACAGCATACCAAGTTTGGTTCAATTTGGACAATTCTATGACCCAATCAAAAAAACTTATTTCAAAAATTTTGTAATTAATTATTCGAAATAATCGGAATTTTTGTATGAAGACCGAACTTTTTCTAGGGGCAAGCTATAGCAGAAATTCTTTCTATTCTAGACTCAACTTACAGAGAGGATACTGCATACCAAGTTTGGTTCAATTCGGACCACTTTTTGACTCTTTAAAAAGTCCAATTTTCAAAATTAATTATTCGAAATAATCGCGAATTTACGTACGAAAACGTAACTCTTTCCAGAGACCAGCTATAGCTAAAATTCTTTCTGCTCTATACTCTACATACACGGGGGACAGGCATGCCAAGTTTGGTTCAATTTGGACAATTCTATGACCCAATCAAAAATACTTGTTTGAAAAATTCGTAATTAATTTTTCGAATTAATCGGAATTTTTGCATGAAAACCGAAATTTTTCCAGGGGAAAGCTATAGCAGAAATTCTTTCTATTCTAGACTCAACTTACACAGAGAATACTGCATACCAAGTTTGGTTCAATTCAGACCATTTTTTGACTCTTTGAAAAAGTCCAATTTTCAAAATTAATTATTCAAATTAATCGCGAATTTACGTACGAAAACGTATCTCTTTCTAGAGACCAGCTATAGCCAAAATTCTTTCTGTTCGATACTCTACTTACACAGGGGATACAGCATACCAAGT
Organism: Convolutriloba macropyga; assembly: GCF_964194025.1. Classification (NCBI taxonomy): domain Eukaryota; kingdom Metazoa; phylum Xenacoelomorpha; order Acoela; family Convolutidae; genus Convolutriloba; species Convolutriloba macropyga. The sequence goes on along the minus strand of NC_134478.1, from coordinate 4,098,223 downwards.
TTGGTTCAATTTGGACAATTCAATGACCCAATCAAAAAAAAACTTATTTCAAAAATTTCGTAATTAATTATTCGAAATAATCGGAATTTTTGTATGAAGACCGAACTTTTTCTAGGGGCAAGTTATAGCAGAAATTCTTTCTATTCTAGACTCAACTTACAGAGAGGATACTGCATACCAAGTTTGGTTCAATTCGGACCACTTTTTGACTCTTTAAAAAGTCCAATTTTCAAAATTAATTATTCGAAATAATCGCGAATTTACGTACGAAAACGTAACTCTTTCCAGAGACCAGCTATAGCTAAAATTCTTTCTGCTCTATACTCTACATACACGGGGGACAGGCATGCCAAGTTTGGTTCAATTTGGACAATTCTATGACCCAATCAAAAATACTTGTTTGAAAAATTCGTAATTAATTTTTCGAATTAATCGGAATTTTTGCATGAAAACCGAAATTTTTCCAGGGGAAAGCTATAGCAGAAATTCTTTCTATTCTAGACTCAACTTACACAGAGAATACTGCATACCAAGTTTGGTTCAATTCAGACCATTTTTTGACTCTTTGAAAAAGTCCAATTTTCAAAATTAATTATTCAAATTAATCGCGAATTTACGTACGAAAACGTATCTCTTTCTAGAGACCAGCTATAGCCAAAATTCTTTCTGTTCGATACTCTACTTACACAGGGGATACAGCATACCAAGTTTGGTTCAATTTGGACAATTCAATGACCCAATCAAAAAAAAACTTATTTCAAAAATTTCGTAATTAATTATTCGAAATAATCGGAATTTTTGTATGAAGACCGAACTTTTTCTAGGGGCAAGTTATAGCAGAAATTCTTTCTATTCTAGACTCAACTTACACAGAGGATACTGCATACCAAGTTTGGTTCAATTCGGACCACTTTTTGACTCTTTGAAAAAGTCCTATTTTCAAATTTAATTATTCGCAATAATCGCGAAATTACGTACGAAAACGTAACTCTTTCCAGAGGCCAGCTATAGTCAAAATTCTTTCTGTTCTATACTCTACAAACACATGGGATACGGCATATCAAGTTTGGTTCAATTTGGACAATTATATGATGCAATCAAAAAACTTATTTCAAAATTTTGTAATTAATTATTCGAATTAATCGGAATTTTTGTATGAAAACATAACTTTTTCCAGGGGCGAGTTATAGCAGATATTCTTTCTATTCTAGACTCAACTTACACAGAGGATACTGCATACCAAGTTTAGTTCAATTCGGACCACTTTTTGACCCTTTGAAAAAGTCCAATTTTCAAAATTAATTATTCGAATTAATCGCGAATTTACGTACGAAAACGTATCTCTTTCTAGAGACCAGCTATAGCCAAAATTGTTTCTGTTCGATACTCTACTTACACAGGGGATACAGCATACCAAGTTTGGTTCAATTTGGACAATTCTATGACCCAATCAAAAAAACTTATTTCAAAAATTTCGTAATTAATTATTCGAAATAATCGGAATTTTTGTATGAAGACCGAACTTTTTCTAGGGGCAAGTTATAGCAGATATTCTTTCTATTCTAGACTCAACTTACACAGAGGATACTGCATACCAAGTTTGGTTCAATTCGGACCACTTTTTGACTCTTTGAAAAAGTCCTATTTTCAAATTTAATTATTCGAAATAATCGCGAAATTACGTACGAAAACGTAACTCTTTCCAGAGGCCAGCTATAGTCAAAATTCTTTCTGTTCTATACTCTACAAACACATGGGATACGGCATATCAGGTTTGGTTCAATTTGGACAATTATATGATGCAATCAAAAAACTTATTTCAAAACTTCGTAATTAATTATTCGAATTAATCGGAATTTTCGTATGAAAACATAACTTTTTCCAGGGGCAAGCTATAGCAGAAATTCTTTCTATTCTAGGCTCAACTTACACAGAGGATACTGCATACCAAGTTTGGTTCAATTCGGACAACTTTTTGACCCTTTGAAAAAGTCCAATTTTCAAAATTAATTATTCGAATTAATCGCGAATTTACGTACGAAAACGTATCTCTTTCTAGAGACCAGCTATAGCCAAAATTGTTTCTGTTCAATACTCTACTTACACAGGGGATACAGCATACCAAGTTTGGTTCAATTTGGACAATTCTATGACCCAATCAAAAAAACTTATTTCAAAAATTTCGTAATTAATTATTCGAAATAATCGGAATTTTTGTATGAAGACCGAACTTTTTCTAGGGGCAAGCTATAGCAGAAATTCTTTCTATTCTAGACTCTACGTACACAGAGGATACTGCACACCAAGTTTTGTTCAATTCGGACCACTTTTTGACTCTTTGAAAAAGTCCAATTTTCAAAATTAATAATTCGAAATAATTGCGAATTTACGTACGAAAACGTAACTCTTTCCAGAGACCAGCTATAGCTAAAATTCTTTCTGTTCTATACTCTACATACACGGGGGATAGAGCATGCCAAGTTTGGTTCAATTTGGACAATTCTATGACCCAATCAAAAATACTTATTTGAAAATTTCGTAATTATTTTTTCGAATTAATCGGAATTTTTGTATGAAACCCGAACTTTTTCGAGGGGCCAGCTATATGCAGAAATTCTTTCTATTCTAGACTCTACGTACACAGAGGATACTGCATACCAAGTTTTGTTCAATTCGGACCACTTTTTGACTCCTTGAAATAGTCCTATTTTCAAATTTAATTATTCGAAATAATCGCGAATTTACGTACGAAAACGTAACCCTTTCCAGAGGCTAGCTATAGCCAAAATTCTTTCTGTTCTATACTCTACAAACAAATGGGATACGGCATACCAAGTTTGGTTCAATTCGGACCACTTTTTGACCCTTTGAAAAAGTCCTTTTTTCAAAATTAATTATTCGAAATAATCGCGAATTTACGTACGAAAACGTAACTCTTTCCAGAGACCAGCTATAGCTAAAATTCTTTCTGCTCTATACTCTACATACACGGGGGATAGGCATGCCAAGTTTGGATCAATTTGAACAATTCTATGACCCAATCAAAAATACTTGTTTGAAAAATTCGTAATTAATTTTTCGAATTAATCGGAATTTTTGGTATGAAAACCGAAATTTTTCCAGGGGCAAGCTATAGCAGAAATTCTTTCTATTCTAGACTCAACTTACACAGAGGATACTGCATACCAAGTTTAGTTCAATTCGGACCACTTTTTGACCCTTTGAAAAAGTCCTATTTTCAAAATTAATTATTCGAAATAATCGCGAATGTACGTTCGAAAACGTAACTCTTTCCAGAGACCAGCTATAGCCAAAATTCTTTCTGTTCTATACTCTACAAACAGGGGGGATACAGCATACCAAGTTTGGTTCAATTTGGACAATTCTATGACCCAATCAAAAAAACTTATTTCAAAAATTTCGTAATTAATTATTCGAAATAATCGGAATTTTTGTATGAAAACCGAAATTTTTCCAGGGGCAAGCTATAGCAGAAATTCTTTCTATTCTAGACTCAACTTACACAGAGGATACTGCATACCAAGTTTAGTTCAATTCGGACCACTTTTTGACTCTTTGAAAAAGTCCAATTTTCAAAATTAATTATTCGAAATAATCGCGAATTTACGTACGAAAACGTAACTCTTTCCAGAGACCAGCTATAGCTAAAATTCTTTCTGCTCTATACTCTACATACACGGGGGACAGGCATGCCAAGTTTGGTTCAATTTGGACAATTCTATGACCCAATCAAAAATACTTGTTTGAAAAATTCGTAATTAATTTTTCGAATTAATCGGAATTTTTGCATGAAAACCGAAATTTTTCCAGGGGAAAGCCATAGCAGAAATTCTTTCTATTATAGACTCAATTTACACAGAGAATACTGCATACCAAGTTTGGTTCAATTCAGACCATTTTTTGACTCTTTGAAAAAGTCCAATTTTCAAAATTAATTATTCAAATTAATCGCGAATTTACGTACGAAAACGTATCTCTTTCTAGAGACCAGCTATAGCCAAAATTCTTTCTGTTCGATACTCTACTTACACAGGGGATACAGCATACCAAGTTTGGTTCAATTTGGACAATTCAATGAACCAATCAAAAAAAAAACTTATTTCAAAAATTTCGTAATTAATTATTCGAAATAATCGGAATTTTTGTATGAAGACCGAACTTTTTCTAGGGGCAAGTTATAGCAGAAATTCTTTCTATTCTAGACTCAACTTACACAGAGGATACTGCATACCAAGTTTGGTTCAATTCGGACCACTTTTTGACTCTTTGAAAAAGTCCTATTTTCAAATTTAATTATTCGAAATAATCGCGAAATTACGTACGAAAACGTAACTCTTTCCAGAGGCCAGCTATAGTCAAAATTCTTTCTGTTCTATACTCTACAAACACATGGGATACGGCATATCAAGTTTGGTTCAATTTGGACAATTATATGATGCAATCAAAAAACTTATTTCAAAATTTCGTAATTAATTATTCGAAATAATCGGAATTTTCGTATGAAAACATAACTTTTTCCAGGGACAAGCTATAGCAGAAATTCTTTCTATTCTAGGCTCAACTTACACAGAGGATACTGCATACCAAGTTTAGTTCAATTCGGACCACTTTTTGACCCTTTGAAAAAGTCCAATTTTCAAAATTAATTATTCGAATTAATCGCGAATTTACGTACGAAAACGTATCTCTTTCTAGAGACCAGCTATAGCCAAAATTGTTTCTGTTCGATACTCTACTTACACAGGGGATACAGCATACCAAGTGTGGTTCAATTTGGACAATTCTATGACCCAATCAAAAAAACTTATTTCAAAAATTTCGTAATTAATTATTCGAAATAATCGGAATTTTTGTATGAAGACCGAACTTTTTCTAGGGGCAAGCTATAGCAGAAATTCTTTCTATTCTAGACTCAACTTACACAGAGAATACTGCATACCAAGTTTGGTTCAATTCGGACCATTTTTTGACTCTTTGAAAAAGTCCAATTTTCAAAATTAATTATTCAAATTAATCGCGAATTTACGTACGAAAACGTATCTCTTTCTAGAGACCAGCTATAGCCAAAATTCTTTCTGTTCGATACTCTACTTACACAGGGGATACAGCATACCAAGTTTGGTTCAATTTGGACAATTCAATGACCCAATCAAAAAAAACTTATTTCAAAAATTTCGTAATTAATTATTCGAAATATTCGGAATTTTTGTATGAAGACCGAATTTTTTCTAGGGGCAAGTTATAGCAGAAATTCTTTCTATTCTAGACTCAACTTACACAGAGGATACTGCATACCAAGTTTGGTTCAATTCGGACCACTTTTTGACTCTTTGAAAAAGTCCTGTTTTCAAATTTAATTATTCGAAATAATCGCGAAATTACGTACGAAAACGTAACTCTTTCCAGAGGCCAGCTATAGTCAAAATTCTTTCTCTTCTATACTCTACAAACACATGGGATACGGCATATCAGGTTTGGTTCAATTTGGACAATTATATGATGCAATCAAAAAACTTATTTCAAAATTTCGTAATTAATTATTCGAATTAATCGGAATTTTCGTATGAAAACATAACTTTTTCCAGGGGCAAGCTATAGCAGAAATTCTTTCTATTCTAGGCTCAACTTACACAGAGGATACTGCATACCAAGTTTGGTTCAATTCGGACCACTTTTTGACCCTTTGAAAAAGTCCAATTTTTAAAATTAATTATTCGAATTAATCGCGAATTTACATACGAAAAGGTATCTCTTTCTAGAGACCAGCTATAGCCAAATTTGTTTCCGTTCGATACTCTACTTACACAGGGGATACAGCATACCAAGTTTGGTTCAATTTGGACAATTCTATGACCCAATCAAAAAAACTTATTTCAAAAATTTCGTAATTAATTATTCGAAATAATCGGAATTTTTGTATGAAGACCGAACTTTTTCTAGGGGCAAGCTATAGCAGAAATTCTTTCTATTCTAGACTCAACTTACACAGAGGATACTGCATACCAAGTTTAGTTCAATTGGGACCACTTTTTGACTCTTTGAAAAAGTCCTATTTTCAAATTTATTTATTCGAAATAATCGCGAATTTACGTACGAAAACGTAACTCTTTCCAGAGGCCAGCTATAGTCAAAATTCTTTCTGTTCTATACTCTACAAACACATGGGATACGGCATATCAAGTTTGGTTCAATTTGGACAATTATATGATGTAATCAAAAAACTTATTTCAAAATTTCGTAATTATTTATTCAAATTAATCGGAATTTTCGTATGAAAACATAACTTTTTCCAGGGGCAAGCTATAGCAGAAATTCTTTCTATTCTATGCTCAACTTACACAGAGGATACTGCATACCAAGTTTGGTTCAATTCGGACCACTTTTTGACTCTTTGAAAAAGTCCAGTTTTCAAAATTAATTATTCGAATTAATCGCGAATTTACGTACGAAAACGTATCTCTTTCTAGAGACCAGCTATAGCCAAAATTGTTTCTGTTCGATACTCTACTTACACAGGGGATACAGCATACCAAGTTTGGTTCAATTTGGACAATTCTATGACCCAATCAAGAAAACTTATTTCAAAAATTTCGTAATTAATTATTCGAAATAATCGGAATTTTTGTATGAAGACCGAATTTTTTCCAGGGGCAAGCTATAGCAGAAAATCTTTCTATTCTAGACTCAATTTACACAGAGGATACTGCATACCAAGTTTGGTTCAATTCGGACCACTTTTTGACTCTTTGAAAAAGTCCAATTTTCAAAAATAATTATTCGAAATAATCGCGAATTTACGTACGAAAACGTAACTCTTTCCAGAGGCCAGCTATAGTCAAAATTCTTTCTGTTCTATACTCTACAAACACATGGGATACGGCATATCAAGTTTGGTTCAATTTGGACAATTATATGATGTAATCAAAAAACTTATTTCAAAATTTCGTAATTATTTATTCAAATTAATCGGAATTTTCGTATGAAAACATAACTTTTTCCAGGGGCAAGCTATAGCAGAAATTCTTTCTATTCTATGCTCAACTTACACAGAGGATACTGCATACCAAGTTTGGTTCAATTCGGACCACTTTTTGACTCTTTGAAAAAGTCCAATTTTCAAAATTAATAATTCGAAATAATCGCGAATTTACGTACGAAAACGTATCTCTTTCTAGAGACCAGCTATAGCCAAAATTGTTTCTGTTCGATACTCTACTTACACAGGGGATACAGCATACCAAGTTTGGTTCAATTTGGACAATTCTATGACCCAATCAAGAAAACTTATTTCAAAAATTTCGTAATTAATTATTCGAATTAATCGGAATTTTTGTATGAAGACCGAATTTTTTCCAGGGGCAAGCTATAGCAGAAATTCTTTCTATTCTAGACTCAATTTACACAGAGGATACTGCATACCAAGTTTGGTTCAATTCGGACCACTTTTTGACTCTTTGAAAAAGTCCAATTTTCAAAAATAATTATTCGAAATAATCGCGAATTTACGTACGAAAACGTAACTCTTTCCAGAGACCAGCTATAGCTAAAATTCTTTCTGTTCTATACTCTACATACACGGGGGATACAACATGCCAAGTTTGCTTCAATTTGGACAATTCTATGACCCAATCAAAAATACTTATTTGAAAATTTCGTAATTAATTTTTCGAATTAATCGGAATTTTTGTATGAAACCCGAACTTTTTCCAGGGGCAAGCCATATGCAGAAATTCTTTCTATTCTAGACTCTAAGTACACAGAGGATACTGCATACCAAGTTTGGTTCAATTCGGACCACTTTTTGACTCTTTGAAAAAGTCCAATTTTCAAAAATAATTATTCGAAATAATCGCGAATTTACGTACGAAAACGTAACTCTTTCCAGAGACCAGCTATAGCTAAAATTCTTTCTGTTCTATACTCTACATACACGGGGGATAGAGCATGCCAAGTTTGCTTCAATTTGGACCACTTTTTGACCCTTTGAAAAAGTCCTCTTTTCAAAATTAATTATTCGAAATAATCGCGAATTTACGTACGAAAACGTGACTCTTTCCAGAGACCAGCTATAGCTAAAATTCTTTCTGCTCTATACTCTACATACACGGGGGATAGGCATGCCAAGTTTGGTTCAATTTGGACAATTCTATGACCCAATCAAAAAAACTTATTTGAAAATTTCGTAATTAATTTTTTGAATTAATCGGAATTTTTGTATGAAACCGAACTTTTTCCAGGGGCAAGCTATATGCAGAAATTCTTTCTATTATAGACTCTACGTACACAGAGGATACTGCATACCAAGTTTTGTTCAATTCGGACCACTTTTTGACTCCTTGAAATAGTCCTATTTTCAAATTTAATTATTCGAAATAAACGCGAATTTACGTACGAAAACGTAACTCTTTACAGAGGCCAGCTATAGCCAAAATTCTTTCTGTTCTATACTCTACATACACGGAGGATAGGCATGCCAAGTTTGGTTCAATTTGGACAATTCTATGACCCAATCAAAAATACTTATTTGAAAAATTCGTAATTAATTTTTCGAATTAATCGGAATTTATGTATGAAAACCGAAATTTTTCCAGGGACAAGCTATAGCAGAAATTCTTTCTATTCTAGACTCAACTTACAAAAAGGATACTGCATACCAAGTTTTGTTCAATTCGGACCACTTTTTGACTCCTTGAAATAGTCCTATTTTCAAATTTAATTATTCGAAATAAACGCGAATTTACGTACGAAAACGTAACTCTTTACAGAGGCCAGCTATAGCCAAAATTCTTTCTGTTCTATACTCTACATACACGGAGGATAGGCATGCCAAGTTTGGTTCAATTTGGACAATTCTATGACCCAATCAAAAATACTTATTTGAAAAATTCGTAATTAATTTTTCGAATTAATCGGAATTTATGTATGAAAACCGAAATTTTTCCAGGGACAAGCTATAGCAGAAATTCTTTCTATTCTAGACTCAACTTACAAAAAGGATACTGCATACCAAGTTTAGTTCAATTCGGACCACTTTTTGTCCCTTTGAAAAAGTCCTATTTTCAAAATTAATTATTCGAAATAATCGCGAATTTACGTTCGAAAACGTAACTCTTTCCAGAGACCAGCTATAGCCAAAATTCTTTCTGTTCTATACTCTACAAACAGAGGGGATACAGCATACCAAGTTTGGTTCAGTTTGGAAAACTCTATGACCCAATCAAAAATACTTATTTCAATCTTCTGTAATTAATTATTCGAATTAATCGGAATTTTCGTATGAAAACCTAACTTTTTCCAGGGGCAAGCTATAACAAAAATTCTTTCTATTCAAGACTTTACGTACACAGAGGATACTGCACAGCAAGTTTGGTTCAATTCGGACCACTTTTTGACCCTTTGAAAAATTCCTATTTTCAAAATTAATTATTCGAAATAATCCCGAACTTACGTACGAAAACGTAACTCTTTCCAGAGACCAGCTATAGCTAAAATTCTTTCTGCTCTATACTCTACATACACGGGGGATAGGCATGCCAAGTTTGGTTCAATTTGGACAATTCTATGACCCAATCAAAACAACTTATTTCAAAAATTTGGTAATTATTTATTCGAATTAATCGGAATTTTCGTATGAAAACCGAAATTTTTCCAGGGGCAAGCTATAGCAGAAATTCTTTCTATTCTAGACTCAACTTACAAAGAGGATACTGCATACCAAGTTTAGTTCAATTCGGACCACTTTTTGACCCTTTGAAAAAGTCCTATTTTCAAAATTAATTATTCGAAATAATCCCGAACTTACGTACGAAAACGTAACTCTTTCCAGAGACCAGCTATAGCTAAAATTCTTTCTGCTCTATACTCTACATACACGGGGGATAGGCATGCCAAGTTTGGTTCAATTTGGACAATTCTATAACCCAATCAAAAATACTTATTTGAAAAATTCGTAATTAATTTTTCGAATTAATCGGAATTTATGTATGAAAACCGAAATTTTTCCAGGGACAAGCTATAGCAGAAATTCTTTCTATTCTAGACTCAACTTACAAAGAGGATACTGCATACCAAGTTTAGTTCAATTCGGACCACTTTTTGTCCCTTTGAAAAAGTCCTATTTTCAAAATTAATTATTCGAAATAATCGCGAATTTACGTTCGAAAACGTAACTCTTTCCAGAGACCAGCTATAGCCAAAATTCTTTCTGTTCTATACTCTACAAACAGAGGGGATACAGCATACCAAGTTTGGTTCAGTTTGGAAAACTTTATGACCCAATCAAAAATACTTATTTCAATCTTTTGTAATTAATTATTCGAATTAATCGGAATTTTCGTATGAAAACCTAACTTTTTCCAGGGGCAAGCTATAACAAAAATTCTTTCTATTCAAGACTTTACGTACACAGAGGATACTGCATAGCAAGTTTGGTTCAATTCGGACCACTTTTTGACCCTTTGAAAAAGTCCTATTTTCAAAATTAATTATTCGAAATAATCCCGAACTTACGTACGAAAACGTAACTTTTTCCAGAGACCAGCTATAGCTAAAATTCTTTCTGCTCTATACTCTACATACACGGGGGATAGGCATGCCAAGTTTGGTTCAATTTGGACAATTCTATGACCCAATCAAAACAACTTATTTAAAAAATTTCGTAATTATTTATTCGAATTAATCGGAATTTTCGTATGAAAACCGAAATTTTTCCAGGGGCAAGCTATAGCAGAAATTCTTTCTATTCTAGACTCAACTTACAAAGAGGATACTGCATACCAAGTTTAGTTCAATTCGGACCACTTTTTGACCCTTTGAAAAAGTCCTATTTTCAAAATTAATTATTCGAAATAATCCCGAACTTACGTACGAAAACGTAACTCTTTCCAGAGACCAGCTATAGCTAAAATTCTTTCTGCTCTATACTCTACATACACGGGGGATAGGCATGCCAAGTTTGGTTCAATTTGGACAATTCTATAACCCAATCAAAAATACTTATTTGAAAAATTCGTAATTAATTTTTCGAATTAATCGGATTTTTTGTATGAAAACCGAAATTTTTCCAGGGGCAAGCTATAGCAGAAATTCTTTCTATTCTAGACTCAACTTACACAGAGGATACTGCATACCAAGTTTAGTTCAATTCGGACCACTTATTGACCCTTTGAAAAAGTCCTATTTTCAAAATAATTATTCGAAATAATCGCGAACTTACGTACGAAAACGTAACTCTTTCCAGAGACCAGCTATAGCTAAAATTCTTTCTGCTCTATACTTTACATACACGGGGGATAGGCATGCCAAGTTTGGTTCAATTTGGACAATTCTATGACCCAATCAAAACAACTTATTTCAAAAATTTCGTAATTATTTATTCGAATTAATCGGAATTTTCGTATGAAAACCGAACTTTTTCCAGGGGCGAGCTATAGCAGAAATTCTTTCTATTCTAGACTCAACTTACACAGAGGATACTGCATACCAAGTTTAGTTCAATTCGGACCTCTTTTTGACCCCTTGAAAAAGTCCTATTTTCAAAATTATTATTCGAAATAATCGCAAATTTACGTACAAAAACGTAACTCTTTCCAGAGACCAGCTATAGCCAAAATTCTTTCTGTTCTATACTCTACAAACAGAGGGGATACAGCATACCAAGTTTGGTTCAGTTTGGAAAACTCTATGACCCAATCAAAAATACTTATTTCAATATTTTGTAATTAATTATTCGAAATAATCGCGAACTTACGTACGAAAACGTAACTCTTTCCAGAGACCAGCTATAGCTAAAATTCTTTCTGCTCTATACTTTACATACACGGGGGATAGGCATGCCAAGTTTGGTTCAATTTGGACAATTCTATGACCCAATCAAAACAACTTATTTCAAAAATTTCGTAATTATTTATTCGAATTAATCGGAATTTTCGTATGAAAACCGAACTTTTTCCAGGGGCGAGCTATAGCAGAAATTCTTTCTATTCTAGACTCAACTTACACAGAGGATACTGCATACCAAGTTTAGTTCAATTCGGACCTCTTTTTGACCCCTTGAAAAAGTCCTATTTTCAAAATTATTATTCGAAATAATCGCGAATTTACGTACAAAAACGTAACTCTTTCCAGAGACCAGCTATAGCCAAAATTCTTTCTGTTCTATACTCTACAAACAGCGGGGATACAGCATACCAAGTTTGGTTCAGTTTGGAAAACTCTATGACCCAATCAAAAATACTTATTTCAATATTTTGTAATTAATTATTCGAAATAATCGCGAACTTACGTACGAAAACGTAACTCTTTCCAGGGACCAGCTAGAGCTAAAATTCTTTCTGCTCTATACTCTACATACACGAGGGATAGGCATGCCAAGTTTGGTTCAATTTGGACAATTCTATGACCCAATCAAAACAACTTTTTTCAAAAATTTCGTAATTAATTATTCGAATTAATCGGAATTTTCGTATGAAAACCGAACTTTTTCCAGGGGCGAGCTATAGCAGAAAATCTTTCTTTTCTAGACTCAAATTGCACAGAGGATACTGCATACCAAGTTTAGTTCAATTCGGACCACTTTTTGACCCTTTGAAAAAGTCCTATTTTCAAAATTAATTATTCGAAATAATCGCGAATTTACGTACGAAAACGTAACTCTTTCCAGAGACCAGCTATAGCCAAAATTCTTTCTGTTCTATACTCTACAAACAGAGGGGATACAGCATACCAAGTTTGGTTCAGTTTGGAAAACTCTATGACCCAATCAAAAATACTTATTTCAATCTTTTGTAATTAATTATTCGAATTAATCGGAATTTTCGTATGAAAAACTAACTTTTTCCAGGGGCAAGCTATAACAAAAATTCTTTCCATTCAAGACTTTACGTACACCGAGGATACTGCATAGCAAGTTTGGTTCAATTCGGACCACTTTTTGACCCTTTGAAAAAGTCCTATTTTCGAAATTAATTATTCGAAATAATCGCGAATTTACGTACGAAAACTTAACTCTTTCCAGAGACCAGCTATAGCCAAAATTCTTTCTGTTCTATACTCTACAAACAGAGGGGATACAGCATACCAAGTTTGGTTCAGTTTGGAAAACTCTATGACCCAATCAAAAATACTTATTTCAAACTTTTGTAATTATTTATTCGAATTAATCGGAATTTTCGTATGAAAATAGAACTTTTTCCAGGGGCAAGCTATAGCAGAAATTCTTTCTATTCTAAACTTAACTTACACAGAGGATACTGCATACCAAGTTTGGTTCAATTCGGACCACTTTTTGACCCTTTGAAATAGTCCTATTTTCAAAATTAAATATTCGAAATAATCGCGAATTTACGTACGAAAACGTAACTCTTTCCAGAGACCAGCTATAGCATAAATTCTTTCTGTTCTATACTCTACAAACAGAGGGGATACAGCATACCAAGTTTGGTTCAGTTTGGAAAACTCTATGACCCAATCAAAAATACTTATTTCAAACTTTTGTAATTAATTATTCGAATTAATCGCAATTTTCGTATGAAAACCTAACTTTTTCCAGGGGCAAGCTGTAACAAAAATTCTTTCCATTCAAGACTTTACGTACACCGAGGATACTGCATAGCAAGTTTGGTTCAATTCGGACCACTTTTTGACCCTTTGAAAAAGTCCTATTTTCGAAATTAATTATTCGAAATAATCGCGAATTTACGTACGAAAACTTAACTCTTTCCAGAGACCAGCTATAGCCAAAATTCTTTCTGTTCTATACTCTACAAACAGAGGGGATACAGCATACCAAGTTTGGTTCAGTTTGGAAAACTCTATGACCCAAACAAAAATACTTATTTCAAACTTTTGTAATTATTTATTCGAATTAATCGGAATTTCCGTATGAAAATAGAACTTTTTCCAGGGGCAAGCTATAGCAGAAATTTTTTCTATTCTAAACTTAGCTTACACAGAGGATACTGCATACCAAGTTTGGTTCAATTCGGACCACTTTTTGACCCTTTGAAATAGTCCTATTTTCAAAATTAAATATTCGAAATAATCGCGAATTTACGTACGAAAACGTAACTCTTTCCAGAGACCAGCTATAGCATAAATTCTTTCTGTTCTATACTCTACAAACAGAGGGGATACAGCATACCAAGTTTGGTTCAGTTTGGAAAACTCTATGACCCAATCAAAAATACTTATTTCAAACTTTTGTAATTAATTATTCGAATTAATCGCAATTTTCGTATGAAAACCTAACTTTTTCCAGGGGCAAGCTGTAACAAAAATTCTTTCTATTCAAGACTTTACGTACACAGAGGATACTGCATAGCAAGTTTGGTTCAATTCGGACCACTTTTTGACCCTTTGAAAAAGTCCTATTTTCAAAATTAATGATTCGAAATATTCGCGAATTTACGTACGAAAACGTAACTCTTTCCAGAGACCAGCTATAGCCAAAATTCTTTCTGTTCTATACTCTACAAACAGAGGAGATACAGCATACCAAGTTTGGTTCAGTTTGGAAAACTCTATGACCCAATCAAAAATACTTATTTCAAACTTTTGTAATTAATTATTCGAATTAATCGGAATTTTCGTATGAAAACCTAACTTTTTCCAGGGGCAAGCTATAACAAAAACTCTTTCTATTCTAGACTTCACGTACACAGAGGATGCTGCATACCAAGTTTGGTTCAATTCGGACCACTTTTTGACCCTTTGAAAAAGTCCTATTTTCAAAATTAATTATTCGAAATAATCGCGAATTTACGTACGAAAACGTAACTCTTTCCAGAGACCAGCTATAGCCAAAATTCTTTCTGTTCTATACTTGACAAACAGAGGGGATACAGCATACCAAGTTTGGTTCAGTTTGGAAAACTCTATGACTCAATCAAAAATACTTATTTCAATCTTTTGTAATTAATTATTCGAATTAATCGGAATTTTCGTATGAAAACCTAACTTTTTCCAGGGGCAAGCTGTAACAAAAATTCTTTCTATTCAAGACTTTACGTACACAGACGATACTGCATAGCAAGTTTGGTTCAATTCGGACCTCTTTTTGACCCTTTGAAAAAGTCCTATTTTCAAAATTAATTATTCGAAATAATCGCGAATTTACGTACGAAAACGTAACTCTTTCCAGAGACCAGCTATAGCCAAAATTCTTTCTGCTCTATACTCTACAAAGAGAGGGGATACAGCATACCAAGTTTGGTTCAGTTTGGAAAACTCTATGACCCAATCAAAAATACTTATTTCAAACTTTTGTAATTAATTATCCGAATTAATCGGAATTTTCGTATGAAAACCTAACTTTTTCCAGGGGCAAGCTAGAACAAAAACTCTTTCTATTCTAGACTTTAAGTACACAGAGGATACTGCATACCAAGTTTGGTTCAATTCGGACCACTTTTTGACCCTTTGAAAAAATCCTATTTTCAAAATTAATTATTCGAAATAATCGCGAATTTACGTACGAAAACGTAACTCTTTCCAGAGACCAGCTATAGCCAAAAATTCTTTCTGTTTTATACTCCACAAACAGAGGGGATACAGCATACCAAGTTTGGTTCAGTTTGGAAAACTCTATGACCCAATCAAAAATACTTATTTCAACCTTTTTTAATTAATTATTCGAAATAATCGGAAATTTCGTATGAAAACTGAATTTTTTCCAGGGGCAAGCTATAGCAGAAATTCTTTCTATTCTAGACTCAACTTACACAGAAGATACTGCATACCAAGTTTGGTTCAATTCGGACAACTTTTTGACCCATTGAAAAAGTCCTATTTTCAAAATTAGTTATTCGAAATAACCGCGAATTTACATACGAAAACGTAACTCTTTCCAGAGACCAGCTACAGCCAAAATTCTTTCCGTTCTATACTCTACATACACAGGAGATACAGCATACCAAGTTTGCTTCAATTTGGACATTTCTATGACCCAATCAAAAAAACTTATTTCAAAATTTCGTAATTAATTATTCGAAATAACTGGAATTTCGTATGAAAGCCGAACTTTTTCCAGGGGCAAGGTATAGCAGAATTTCCTTCTGTAATAGACTCTATGTAAACAGAGGATACAGCATACCAATTTTGGTTAAATTTGGACAACTCTATGACCCAATCAAAAATAGTTATTTGAAAATTTCGTAATTAATTTTTCGAATTAATCGGACTTTTTGTATGAAAACCTAACTTTTTCCAGGGTCAAGCTATAGCAGAAATTCTTTCTTTTCTAGACTCCACGTACACAGAGGATACTGCATACCAAGTTCGGTTCAATTCGAACCACTTTTTGACCCCTTGAAAAAATCCTATTTTCAAAATTAATTATTCGAAATAATCGCGAATTTACGTACGAAAACGTAACTCTTTCCAGAGACCAGCTATAGCAGAAAATTCTTTCTGTTCTATACTCTACAAACAGAGGGGATACAGCATACCAAGTTTGGTTCAGTTTGGAAAACTCTATGACCCAATCAAAAATACTTATTTCAACCTTTTTTAATTAATTATTCGAAATAATCGGAATTTTTGTATGAAAACTGAATTTTTTCCAGGGGCAAGCTATAGCAGAAATTCTTTCTATTCTAGACTCAACTTACACAGAAGATACTGCATACCAAGTTTGGTTCAATTCGGACAACTTTTTGACCCATTGAAAAAGTCCTATTTTCAAAATTAGTTATTCGAAATAATCGCGAATTTACATACGAAAACGTAACTCTTTCCAGAGACCAGCTACAGCCAAAATTTTTTCTGTTCTATATCCTACATACACAGGGGATACGGCATACCAAGTGTGGCTCAATTTGGAGAATTATATGACGCAATCAAAATACTTATTTCAGAATTTCGTAATTAATTATTCGAATTAATCGGAATTTTCGTATGAAAGCCGAACTTTTTCCAGGGGCAAGGTATAGCAGAATTTTCTTCTGTAATAGACTCTATGTAAACAGAGGATACAGCATACCAAGTTTGGTTAAATTTGGACAACTCTATGACCCAATCAAAAATAGTTATTTGAAAATTTCGTAATTAATTTTTCGAATTAATCGGACTTTTTGTATGAAAACCTAACTGTTTCCAGGGTCAAGCTATAGCAGAAATTCTTTCTTTTCTAGACTCCACGTACACAGAGGATACTGCATACCAAGTTTGGTTCAATTCGAACCACTTTTTGACCCTTTGAAAAAGTCCAATTTTCAAAATTAATTATTCGAAATAATCGCGAATTTACGTACGAAAACGTAACTCTTTCCAGAGACCAGCTATAGCCAAAATTTTTCTTTTCGATACTTTACATACACAGGGGATACTGCATACCAAGTTTGGTTTAATTTGGACAATTCTATGACCCAATCAAAAAACTTATTTCAAAAATTTCATAATTTATTATTCGAAATGATCGGAATTTTCGTATGAAAACCAAACCTTTTCCAGGGTAAAGCTACAGCAGAAATTCTTTCTATTCCAGACTCAACTTACACAGAGGATACTGCATACCAAGTTTGGTTCAATTCGGACCACTTTTTGACCCTTTGAAAAAGTCCTATTTTCAAAATTAATTATTCGAAATAGTCGCGAATTTACGTACGAAAACGAAACTCTTTCCAGAGACCAGCTATAGCCAAAGTTCTTTCTGTTCTATACTCTACAAACAGAGGGGATACAGCATACCAAGTTTGGTTAAGTTTGGAAAACTCTATGACCCAATCAAAAATACTTATTTCAAACTTTCGTAATTAATTATTCGAATTAATCGGAATTTTCGTATGAAAACCTAACTTTCTCCAGGGGCAAGCTAAAACAAAATTTTTTTCTATTCTAGACTTTACGTACACAGAGGATACTGCATACCAAGTTTGGTTCAATTCGGACCACTTTTTGACCCTTTGAAAAAGTCCTATTTTCAAAATTAATTATTCGAAATAATCGCGAATTTACGTACGAAAACGTAACTCTTTCCAGAGACCAGCTATAGCCAAACTTCTTTCTGTTCTATACTCTAGAAACTGAGGGGATACAGCATACCAAGTTTGGTTCAGTTTGGAAAACTCAATGACCCAATCAAAAATACTTATTTCAAACTTTTGTTATTAATTGTTCGAATTAATCGGAATTTTCGTATGAAAACCTAACTTTTTCCAGGGGCAAGCTAGAACAAAAACTCTTTCTATTCTAGACTTTACGTACACAGAGGATGCTGCATACCAAGTTTGGTTCAATTCAGACCACTTTTTGACCCTTTAAAAAAATCCTATTTTCAAAATTATTTATTCGAAATAATCGCGAATTTACGTACGAAAACGTAACTCTTTCCAGAGACCAGCTATAGCCAAAAATTCTTTCTGTTCTATACTCTACAAACAGAGGGGATACAGCATACCAAATTTGGTTCAGTTTGGAAAACTCTATGACCCAATCAAAAATACTTATTTCAAACTTTTTTAATTAATTATTCGAAATAATCGGAATTTTCGTATGAAAACTGAATTTTTTCCAGGGGCAAGCTATAGCAGAAATTCTTTCTATTCTAGACTCAAATTACACAGAGGATACTGCATTACAAGTTGGGTTCAATTCGGACAACTTTTTGACCCATTGAAAAAGTCCTATTTTCAAAATTAGTTATTCGAAATAATCGCGAATTTACATACGAAAACGTAACTCTTTCCAGAGACCAGCTACAGCCAAAATTTTTTCTGTTCTATACTCTACATACACAGGAGATACAGCATACCAAGTTTGCTTCAATTTGGACTTTTCTATGACCCAATCAAAAAAACTTATTTCAAAATTTCGTAATTAATTATTCGAAATAACTGGAATTTTCGTATGAAAGCCGAACTTTTTCCAGGGGCAAGGTATAGCAGAATTTCCTTCTGTAATAGACTCTATGTAAACAGAGGATACAGCATACCAATATTGGTTAAATTTGGACAACTCTATGACCCAATCAAAAATACTTATTTGAAAATTTCCTAATTATTTTTTTGAATTAATCGGAATTTTTGTATGAAAACCTAACTTTTTCCAGGGTCAAGCTATAGCAGAAATTTTTTCTTTTCTAGACTCCACGTACACAGAGGATACTGCATACCAAGTTTGGTTCAATTCGAACAACTTTTTGACCCTTTGAAAAAGTCCAATTTTCAAAATTAATTATTCGAAATAATCGCGAATTTACGTACGAAAACGTAACTCTTTCCAGAGACCAGCTATAGCCAAAACTCTCTCTGTTCGATACTTTACATACACAGGGGATACAGCCTACCAAGTTTGGTTTAATTTGGACACTTCTATGACCCAATCAAAAAAACTTATTTCAAAAATTTCGTATTTAATTATTCGAAATAATCGGAATTTTCGTATGAAAACCAAACTTTTTCCAGAGCAAGCTACAGCAGAAATTCTTTCTATTCTAGACTCAACTTACACAGAGGATACTGCATACCAAGTTTGGTTCAATTCGGACCACTTTTTGACCCTTTGAAAAAGTCCTATTTTCAAAATTAATTATTCGAAATAGTCGCGAATTTACATACGAAAACGAAACTCTTTCCAGAGACCAGCTATAGCCAAAATTCTTTCTGTTCTATACTCTACAAACAGAGGGGATACAGCATACCAAGTTTGGCTAAGTTTGGAAAACTCTATGACCCAATCAAAAATACTTATTTCAAACTTTCGTAATTAATTATTCGAATTAATCGGAATTTTCGTATGAAAACCTAACTTTTTCCAGGGGCAAGCTGTAACAAAAAATCTTTCTATTCTAGACTTTACGTACACAGAGGATACTGCATACCAAGTTTGGTTCAATTCGGACCACTTTTTGACCCTTTGAAAAAGTTCTATTTTCAAAGTTTGTTAATCGAAATAATCGAGATTTTACGTACGAAAACGTAACTCTTTCCAGAGACCAGGTATAGCCAAAATTCTTTCTGTTCCATACTCTACATACACAGAGGATACTGCATACCAAGTGTGGTTCAATTCGGACCACTTTTTGACCCTTTGAAAAAGTCCTATTTTCAAAATTAATAATTCGAAATAATCGCGAATTTACGTACGAAAACGTAACTCTTTCCAGAGACCAGCTATAGCCAAAATTCTTTCTGTTCCATACTCTACATACACAGGGGATACAGCATACCAGGTTTGGTTCAATTTGGACAATTCTATGACCCAATCAAAAAAAACATATTTCAAAAATTTTGTAATTAATGATTCCAAATAATCGGAATTTTTGTATGAAAACCGAACTTTTTCCAGGGGCAAGCTATAGCAGAAATTCTGTCTATTCTAGACTCAACTTACAAAGACGATACTGCATACCAAATTTGGTTCAATTCGGACCACTCTTTGACCCTTTGAATAAGTCCTATTTTCAAAATTAATTATTCGAAATAATCGCGAATTTACGTACGAAAACGTAACTCTTTCCAGAGACCAGCTATAGCCAAAATTTTTCTTTTCGATACTTTACATACACAGGGGATACTGCATGCCAAGTTCAGTTCAATTTGGACAATTCTATGACCCAATCAAAAATACCTATTTCAAAATTTCGTAATTGTTTACTCGAATTAATCGGAATTTTCGTATGAAAACCTAACTTTTTCCAGGGTGAAGGTATAGCCGAAATTCTTTCTGTAATAGACTCTACGTAAACAGAGGATACAGCATACCAAGTTTGGTTAAGTTTGGACAACTCTACGACCCAATCAAAAATTCTTATTTGAAAATTTCGTAATTAATTTTTCGAATTAATTGGAATTTTTGTATGAAAACCTAACTTTTTCCAGGGGCAAGCTATAGCAGAAACTCTTTCTCTTCTAGACTCTACGTACACAGAGGATACTGCACACCAAGTTTGGTTCAATTCGGACCACTTTTTTACCCTTTGAAAAAGTCCTATTTTCAAAATTAATTATTCGAAATAATTGCGAATTTACTTACGAAAACGTAACTCTTTCCAGAGACCAGCTATAGCCAAAACTCTTCCTGTTCTATACTCTACATACACAGGGAATAGAGCATGCCAAGTTTAGTTCAATTTGGACAATTCTATGACCCAATAAAAAATACCTATTTCAAAATTTCGTAATTATTTATTCGAATTAATCGGAATTTTCGTATGAAAACCTAACTTTTTCCAGGGTGAAGGTATAGCAGAAATTTTTTCTGTAATAGGCTCTACGTAAACAGAGGATGCAGCATACCAAGTTTGGTTAAATTTGGACAACTCTACGACCCAATCAAAAATTCTTATTTGAAAATTTCGTAATGAATTTTTCGAATTAATCGGAATTTTTGTATGAAAACCTAACTTTTTCCAGGGGCAAGCTATAGCAGAAATTCTTTCTCTTCTAGACTCTACGTACACAGAGGATACTGCACACCAAGTTTGGTTCAATTCGGACCACTTTTTTACCCTTTGAAAAAGTCCTATTTTCAAAATTAATTATTCGAAATAATTGCGAATTTACTTACGAAAACGTAACTCTTCCCAGAGACCAGCTATAGCCAAAATTCTTTCTGTTCTATACTCTACATACACAGAGGATACAGCATACCAAGTTTGGTTCAATTTGGACCACTTTTTGACCCTTTGTAAAAGTCCTATTTTCAAAATAATTATCCAAAGTAATCGAGAATTTACGTACGAAAACGTAACTTTTTCCAGAGGCCAGCTATAGCCAAAATTCTTTCTGTTCTATACTCTACATACAGAGGGGATACAGCATACCAAGTTTAGTTCAATTTGGACAATTCTATGACCCAATCAAAAAAACTAATTTCAAAATTTCGAAATTAATTATTCGAAGTAATTGGAATTTTCGTATCAAAACCGAACTTTTTTTCCAGGGGCAATCTATAGCAGAAATTCTTTCTCTTCTAGACTCTACGTACACAGAGGATACTGCACACCAAGTTTGGTTCAATTCGGACCACTTTTTTACCCTTTGAAAAAGTCCTATTTTCAAAATAATTATTCGAAATAATTGCGAATTTACTTACGAAAACGTAACTCTTTCCAGAGACCAGCTATAGCCAAAACTCTTCCTGTTCTATACTCTACATACACAGGGAATAGAGCATGCCAAGTTTAGTTCAATTTGGACAATTCTATGACCCAATCAAAAATACCTATTTCAAAATTTCGTAATTATTTACTCGAATTAATCGGAATTTTCGTATGAAAACCTAACTTTTTCCAGGGTGAAGGTATAGCCGAAATTCTTTCTGTAATAGACTCTACGTAAACAGAGGATACAGCATACCAAGTTTGGTTAAGTTTGGACAACTCTACGACCCAATCAAAAATTCTTATTTGAAAATTTCGTAATTAATTTTTCGAATTAATTGGAATTTTTGTATGAAAACCTAACTTTTTCCAGGGGCAAGCTATAGCAGAAATTCTGTCTATTCTAGACTCAACTTACACAGACGATACTGCATACCAAATTTGGTTCAATTCGGACCACTCTTTGACCCTTTGAATAAGTCCTATTTTCAAAATTAATTATTCGAAATAATCGCGAATTTACGTACGAAAACGTAACTCTTTCCAGAGACCAGCTATAGCCAAAATTTTTCTTTTCGATACTTTACATACACAGGGGATACTGCATGCCAAGTTCAGTTCAATTTGGACAATTCTATGACCCAATCAAAAATACCTATTTCAAAATTTCGTAATTATTTACTCGAATTAATCGGAATTTTCGTATGAAAACCTAACTTTTTCCAGGGTGAAGGTATAGCCGAAATTCTTTCTGTAATAGACTCTACGTAAACAGAGGATACAGCATACCAAGTTTGGTTAAGTTTGGACAACTCTACGACCCAATCAAAAATTCTTATTTGAAAATTTCGTAATTAATTTTTCGAATTAATTGGAATTTTTGTATGAAAACCTAACTTTTTCCAGGGGCAAGCTATAGCAGAAACTCTTTCTCTTCTAGACTCTACGTACACAGAGGATACTGCACACCAAGTTTGGTTCAATTCGGACCACTTTTTTACCCTTTGAAAAAGTCCTATTTTCAAAATTAATTATTCGAAATAATTGCGAATTTACTTACGAAAACGTAACTCTTTCCAGAGACCAGCTATAGCCAAAACTCTTCCTGTTCTATACTCTACATACACAGGGAATAGAGCATGCCAAGTTTAGTCAATTTGGACAATTCTATGACCCAATAAAAAATACCTATTTCAAAATTTCGTAATTATTTATTCGAATTAATCGGAATTTTCGTATGAAAACCTAACTTTTTCCAGGGTGAAGGTATAGCAGAAATTTTTTCTGTAATAGGCTCTACGTAAACAGAGGATGCAGCATACCAAGTTTGGTTAAATTTGGACAACTCTACGACCCAATCAAAAATTCTTATTTGAAAATTTCGTAATGAATTTTTCGAATTAATCGGAATTTTTGTATGAAAACCTAACTTTTTCCAGGGGCAAGCTATAGCAGAAATTCTTTCTCTTCTAGACTCTACGTACACAGAGGATACTGCACACCAAGTTTGGTTCAATTCGGACCACTTTTTTATCCTTTGAAAAAGTCCTATTTTCAAAATTAATTATTCGAAATAATTGCGAATTTACTTACGAAAACGTAACTCTTCCCAGAGACCAGCTATAGCCAAAATTCTTTCTGTTCTATACTCTACATACACAGAGGATACAGCATACCAAGTTTGGTTCAATTTGGACCACTTTTTGACCCTTTGTAAAAGTCCTATTTTCAAAATAATTATCCAAAGTAATCGAGAATTTACGTACGAAAACGTAACTTTTTCCAGAGGCCAGCTATAGCCAAAATTCTTTCTGTTCTATACTCTACATACAGAGGGGATACAGCATACCAAGTTTAGTTCAATTTGGACAATTCTATGACCCAATCAAAAAAACTAATTTCAAAATTTCGAAATTAATTATTCGAAGTAATTGGAATTTTCGTATCAAAACCGAACTTTTTTTCCAGGGGCAATCTATAGCAGAAATTCTTTCTCTTCTAGACTCTACGTACACAGAGGATACTGCACACCAAGTTTGGTTCAATTCGGACCACTTTTTTACCCTTTGAAAAAGTCCTATTTTCAAAATAATTATTCGAAATAATTGCGAATTTACTTACGAAAACGTAACTCTTTCCAGAGACCAGCTATAGCCAAAACTCTTTCTGTTCTATACTCTACATACACAGGGGATAAAGCATACCAAGTTTGGTTAAATTTGGACAACTCTACGACCCAATCAAAAAAACTTATTTCAAAATTTCGAAATTAATTATTCGAAGTAATTGGAATTTTCGTATGAAAACTGAACTTTTTTTCAGGGGCAATCCATAGCAGAAAATCTTTCTATTCTAGCCTCTACGTACACAGAGGATACTACATACCAAGTTTGGTTCATTTCGGACCACTTTTTGACCCTTTGAAAAAGTCCTAATTTCAAAATTAATTATTCGAAATAATCGCGAATTTACGTACGAAAACGTAACTCTTCCCAGAGACCAGCTATAGCCAAAATACTTTCTGTTCTATACTCTACATTCACAGGGAATACAGCATACCACGTTTGGTTCAATTCGCACCACTTTTTGACCCTTTGTAAAAGTCCTATTTTCAAAATAATTATTAGAACTAATCGAGAACTTACGTACGAAAACGTAACTTTTTCCAGAGACCAGCTATAGCCAAAATTCTTTCTGTTCTATACTCTAAATACAAAGGGGATACAGCATACCAAGTTTAGTTCAATTTGGACAATTCTATGACCCAATCAAAAAAAACTTATTTCAAAATTTCGAAATTAATTGTTCGAGTAATTGGAATTTTCGTATGGAAACCGAACTTTTTTCCAGGGGCAATCTATAGCAGAAATTCTTTCTCTTCTAGACTCTACGTACACAGAGGATACTGCACACCAAGTTTGGTTCATTTCGGACCACTTTTTTACCCTTTGAAAAAGTCCTATTTTCAAAATAATTATTCGAAGTAATCGAGAATTAACGTACGAAAACGTAACTTTTTCCAGAGACCAGCTATAGCCAAAATTCTTTCTGTTCTATACTCTACATACACAGGGGATACAGCATACCAAGTTTGGTTCATTTTGGACAATTCTATGACCCGATCAAAAAAACTTATTTCAAAATTTCGAATTTAAATATTTGAAGTAATTGGAATTTTCGTATGAAAACCGAACTTTTTTCCAGGGGCAATCTATAGCAGAAATTCTTTCTCTCCTAGACTCTACGTACACAGAGGATACTGCATGCCAAGCATGGTTCAATTCGGACGACTTTTTGACCCCTCGAAAAAGTCCTATTTTCAAAATTAATTAATCGAAATAACCGCGAGTTTACGTACGAAAACGTAACTCTTTCCAGAGACCAGCTATAGCCAAAAATTCTTTCTGTTCTATACTCGACAAACAGAGGGGATACAGCATACCAAGTTTGGTTCATTTTGGACAATTCTATGACCCGATCAAAAAAACTTATTTCAAAATTTCGAATTTAATTATTTGAAGTAATTGGAATTTTCGTATGAAAACCGAACTTTTCTCCTAGGGGCAATCAATAGCAGAAATTCTTTCTCTTCTAGACTCTACGTACACAGAGGATACTGCATACCAAGCATGGTTCAAATCGGACTACTTTTTGACCCCTCGAAAAAGTCCTATTTTCAAAATTAATTAATCGAAATAACCGCGAATTTACGTACGAAAACGTACCCCTTTCCAGAGACCAGCTATAGCCAAAAATTCTTTCTGTTCTATACTCTACATACACAGGGGATACAGCATACCAATTGGGACAATTCTTTGACCCAATCAAAAAAACTTATTTCAAAATTTCGAAATTAATTATTCGAAGTAATTGGAATTTTCGTATGAAAATCGAACTTTATTCCAGGGGCAATCTATCGCAGAATTACTTTCTCTTCTAGACTCTACGTACACAGAAGATACTGCACACCAAGTTTGGTTCAATTCGGACCACTTTTTTACCCTTTGAAAAAGTCCTATTTTCAAAATAATTATTCGAAGTAATCGAGAATTTACGTACGAAAACGTAACTTTTTCCAGAGACCAGCTATAGCCAATAATCTTTCTGTTCTATACTCTACATACACGGGGGATACAGCATACCAAGTGTGGTTCAATTTGGACAATTCTTTGACCCAATCAAAAAAACTTATTTCAAAATTTCGAAATTAATTATTCGAAGTAATTGGAATTTTCTTATGAAAACAGAACTTTTTTCCAGGGGCAATCTATAGCAGAAATTCTTTCTCTTCTAGACTCTACGTACACAGAGGATAATGCATACCAAGTTTGGTTCAATTCGGACTACTTTTTGACCCCTCGAAAAAGTCCTATATTCAAAATTAATTATTCGAAATAATCGCGATTTTACGTACGAAAACGTTACTCTTTCCAGAGACCAGCTATAGCCAAAATTCTTTCTGTTCAATACTCTACATACACAGGGGATACAGCATACCAAGTTTGCTTCAATTTGGACATTTCTATGACCCAATCAAAAAAACTTATTTCAAAATTTCGTAATTAATTATTCGAAATAATTGGAATTTTCGTATGAAAATAGAACTTTTTCCAGGGGCAAGCTATAGCAAAAATTCTTTCTGTTCTAGACTCTACGTACACAGAGGATACTGCATACCAAGTTTGGTTCAATTCGGACCCCTTTTTGACCCTTTGAAAAAGTCGAATTTTCAAAATTAATTTTTCGAAATAATCGCGAGTTTACGTACGAAAACGTAACTCCTTCCAGAGACCAGCCATAGCCAAAATTCTTTCTGTTCGATACTCTACATACACAGGGGATACAGCATGCCAAGTTTGGTTCAATTTGGAGAATTCTATGACCCAATCAAAAAAACTTATTTCAAAATTTCGTAATTAATTATTCGAAATAATTGGAATTTTCGTATGAAAATAGAATTTTTTCCAGGGGCAAGCTATAGCAGAAAATCTTTCTATTCTAGACTCTACGTACACAGAAGATACTGCACACCAAGTTTGGTTCAATTCGGACCACTTTTTTACCCTTTGAAAAAGTCCTATTTTCAAAATATTTATTCGAAGTAATCGAGAATTTACGTACGAAAACGTTACTTTTTCCAGAGACCAGCTATAGCCAAAATTCTTTCTGTTCTATACTCTACATACACGGGGGATACAGCATACCAAGTGTGGTTCAATTTGGACAATTCTTTGACCCAATCAAAAAAACTTATTTCAAAATTTCGAAATTAATTATTCGAAGTAATTGGAATTTTCTTATGAAAACAAAACTTTTTTCCAGGGGCAATCTATAGCAGAAATTCTTTCTCTTCTAGACTCTACGTACACAGAGGATACTGCATACCAAGTTCGGTTCATTTCGGACTACTTTTTGACCCCTCGAAAAAGTCCTATTTTCAAAATTAATTAATCGAAATAACCGCGAATTTACGTACGAAAACGTAACTCTTTCCAGAGACCAGCTATAGCCAAAATTCTTTCTGTTCTATACTCTACATACACAGGGGATACAGCATACCAGGTTTGGTTCAACTTGGACAATTCTATGACCCAATCAAAAAAACTTATTTCAAAATTTTGCAATTAATTATTCGAAATAATTGGAAATTTCGTATGAAAACCGAACTTTTTTCCAGGGGCAATCTATAGCAGAAATTCTTTCTCTTCTAGACTCTACGTACACAGAGGATAATGCATACCAAGTTTGGTTCAATTCGGACTAATTTTTGACCCCTCGAAAAAGTCCTATTTTCAAAATTAATTATTCGAAATAATCGCGATTTTACGTACGAAAACGTTACTCTTTCCAGAGACCAGCTATAGCCAAAATTCTTTCTGTTCAATACTCTACATACACAGGGGATACAGCATACCAAGTTTGCTTCAATTTGGACATTTCTATGACCCAATCAAAAAAACTTATTTCAAAATTTCGTAATTAATTATTCGAAATAATTGGAATTTTCGTATGAAAATAGAACTTTTTCCAGGGGCAAGCTATAGCAAAAATTCTTTCTGTTCTAGACTCTACGTACACAGAGGATACTGCATACCAAGTTTGGTTCAATTCGGACCACTTTTTGACCCTTTGAAAAAGTCGAATTTTCAAAATTAATTTTTCGAAATAATCGCGAGTTTACGTACGAAAACGTAACTCCTTCCAGAGACCAGCCATAGCCAAAATTCTTTCTGTTCGATACTCTACATACAAAGGGGATACAGCATGCCAAGTTGGGTTCAATTTGGAGAATTCTATGACCCAATCAAAAAAACTTATTTCAAAATTTCGTAATTAATTATTCGAAATAATTGGAATTTTCGTATGAAAATAGAATTTTTTCCAGGGGCAAGCTATAGCAGAAAATCTTTCTATTCTAGACTCTACGTACACAGAGGATACAACATACCAAGTTTGGTTCAATTCGGACCACTTTTTGACCTTTTGAAAAAGTCCAATTTTCAAAATTAATTATTCGAAATAATCGCGATTTTACGTACGAAAACGTTACTCTTTCCAGAGACCAGCTATAGCCAAATTTCTTTCTGTTCAATACTCTACATACACAGGGGATACAGCATACCAAGTTTGCTTCAATTTGGACATTTCTATGATCCAATCAAAAAAACTTATTTCAAAATTTCGTAATCAATTATTCGAATTAATCGGAATTTTCGTATGAAAACCTAACTTTTTCCAGGGGCAAGCTATAACAAAAAATCTTTCTATTCTAGACTTTACGTACACAGAGGATGCTGCATGCCAAGTTTGGTTCAATTCGGACCACTTTTTGACCCTTTGAAAAAGTCCTATTTTCAAAGTTTGTTAATCGAAATAATCGCGATTTTACGTACGAAAACGTAACTCTTTCCAGAGACCAGCTATAGCCAAAATTCTTTCTGTTCCATACTCTACATACACAGAGGATACTGCATACCAAGTTTGGTTCAATTCGGACCACTTTTTGACCCTTTGAAAAAGTCCTATTTTCAAAATTAATAATTCGAAATAACCGCGAATTTACGTACGAAAACGTAACTCTTTCCAGAGACCAGCTATAGCCAAAATTCTTTCTGTTCCATACTCTACATACACAGGGGATACAGCATACCAGGTTTGGTTCAATTTGGACAATTTTATGACCCAATCAAAAAAAAACTTATTTCAAAAATTTCGTAATTAATGATTCCAAATAATCGGAATTTTTGTATGAAAACCGAACTTTTTCCAGGGGCAAGCTATAGCAGAAATTCTGTCTATTCTAGACTCAACTTACACAGACGATACTGCATACCAAATTTGGTTCAATTCGGACCACTTTTTGACCCTTTGAAAAAGTCCTATTTTCAAAATTAATTATTCGAAATAACCGCGAATTTACGTACGAAAACGTAACTCTTTCTAGAGACCAGTTATAGCCAAAATTCTTTCTGTTCGATACTCTACATACACAGGGGATACAGCATACCAAGTTTGGTTCAATTTGGACAATTCTATGACCCAATCAAAAAAACTTATTTCAAAATTTTGCAATTAATTATTCGAAATAATTGGAAATTTCGTATGAAAACCGAACTTTTTTCCAGGGGCAATCTATAGCAGAAATTCTTTCTCTTCTAGACTCTACGTACACAGAGGATAATGCATACCAAGTTTGGTTCAATTCGGACTACTTTTTGACCCCTCGAAAAAGTCCTATTTTCAAAATTAATTATTCGAAATAATCACGATTTTACGTACGAAAACGTTACTCTTTCCAGAGACCAGCTATAGCCAAAATTCTTTCTGTTCAATACTCTACATACACAGGGGATACAGCATACCAAGTTTGCTTCAATTTGGACATTTCTATGACCCAATCAAAAAAACTTATTTCAAAATTTCGTAATTAATTATTCGAAATAATTGGAATTTTTGTATGAAAATAGAACTTTTTCCAGGGGCAAGCTATAGCAAAAATTCTTTCTGTTCTAGACTCTACGTACACAGAGGATACTGCATACCAAGTTTGGTTCAATTCGGACCACTTTTTGACCCTTTGAAAAAGTCGAATTTTCAAAATTAATTTTTCGAGATAATCGCGAGTTTACGTACAAAAACGTAACTCCTTCCAGAGACCAGCCATAGCCAAAATTCTTTCTGTTCGATACTCTACATACACAGGGGATACAGCAGGCCAAGTTTGGTTCAATTTGGAGAATTCTATGACCCAATCAAAAAAACTTATTTCAAAATTTTGTAATTAATTATTCGAAATAATTGGAATTTTCGTATGAAAACAGAATTTTTTCCAAGGGCAAGCTATAGCAGAAAATCTTTCTATTCTAGACTCTACGTACACAGAGGATACTACATACCAAGTTTGGTTCAATTCGGACCACTTTTTGACCTTTTGAAAAAGTCCAATTTTCAAAATTAATTATTCGAAATAATCGCGATTTTACGTACGAAAACGTTACTGTTTCCAGAGACCAGCTATAGCCAAAATTCTTTCTGTTCAATACTCTACATACACAGGGGATACAGCATACCAAGTTTGCTTCAGTTTGGACATTTCTATGATCCAATCAAAAAAACTTATTTCAAAATTTCGTAATTAATTATTCGAATTAATCGGAATTTTCGTATGAAAACCTAACTTTTTCCAGGGGCAAGCTATAACAAAAAATCTTTCTATTCTAGACTTTACGTACACAGAGGATACTGCATACCAAGTTTGGTTCAATTCGGACCACTTTTTGACCCTTTGAAAAAGTCCTATTTTCAAAGTTTGTTAATCGAAATAATCGCGATTTTACGTACGAAAACGTAACTCTTTCCAGAGACCAGCTATAGCCAAAATACTTTCTGTTCCATACTCTACATACACAGAGGATACTGCATACCAAGTTTGGTTCAATTCGGACCACTTTTTGACCCTTTGCAAAAGTCCTATTTTCAAAATTAATAATTCGAAATAACCGCGAATTTACGTACGAAAACGTAACTTTTTCCAGAGACCAGCTATAGCCAAAATTCTTTCTGTTCCATACTCTACATACACAGGGGATACAGCATACCAGGTTTGGTTCAATTTGGACAATTCTATGACCCAATCAAAAAAAACTTATTTCAAAAATTTCGTAATTAATGATTCCAAATAATCGGAATTTTTGTATGAACACCGAACTTTTTCCAGGGGCAAGCTATAGCAGAAATTCTGTCTATTCTAGACTCAACTTACACAGACGATACTGCATACCAAATTTGGTTCAATTCGGACCACTTTTTGACCCTTTGAAAAAGTCCTATTTTCAAAATTAATTATTCGAATTAATCGCGAATTTACGTACAAAAACGTAACTTTTTGCAGGGTGAAGGTATAGCAGAAATTCTTTCTGTAATAGACTGTACGTAAACAGAGGATACAGCATACCAAGTTTGGTTAAATTTGGACAACTCTACGACCCAATCAAAAACACTTATTTGAAAATTTCGTAATTAATTAGGTATAGCAGAAATTCTTTCTGTAATAGACTGTACGTAAACAGAGGATACAGCATACCAAGTTTGGTTAAGTTTGGACAACCCTACGACCCAATCAAAAATTCTTATTTGAAAATTTTGTAATTAATTTTTCGAATTAATTGGAATTTTTGTATGAAAACCTAACTTTTTCCAGGGGCAAGCTATAGCAGAAATTCTTTCTCTTCTAGACTCTACGTACACAGAGGATACTGCACACCAAGTTTGGTTCAATTCGGACCACTTTTTTACCCTTTGAAAAAGTCCTATTTTCAAAATTAATTATTCGAAATAATTGCGAATTTACTTACGAAAACGTAACTCTTTCCAGAGACCAGCTATAGCCAAAACTCTTTCTGTTCTATACTCTACATACACAGGGGATAGAGCATGCCAAGTTTAGTTCAATTTGGACAATTCTATGACCCAATCAAAAATACCTATTTCAAAATTTCGTAATTATTTATTCGAAATAATCGGAATTTACGTACAAAAACGTAACTTTTTGCAGGGTGAAGGTATAGCAGAAATTCTTTCTGTAATAGACTCTACGTAAACAGAGGAAACTGCATGCCAAGTTCAGTTCAATTTGGACAATTCTATGACCCAATCAAAAATACCTATTTCAAAATTTCGTAATTATTTATTCGAATTAATCGGAATTTTCGTATGAAAACCTAACTTTTTCCAGGGTGAAGGTATAGCCGAAATCCTTTCTGTAATAGACTCTACGTAAACAGAGGATACAGCATACCAAGTTTGGTTAAGTTTGGACAACTCTACGACCCAATCAAAAATTCTTATTTGAAAATTTCGTAATTAATTTTTCGAATTAATTGGAATTTTTTTATGAAAACCTAACTTTTTCCAGGGGCAAGCTATAGCAGAAATTCTTTCTCTTCTAGACTCTACGTACACAGAGGATACTGCACACCAAGTTTGGTTCAATTCGGACCACTTTTTTACCCTTTGAAAAAGTCCTATTTTCAAAATTAATTATTCGAAATAATTGCGAATTTACTTACGAAAACGTAACTCTTTCCAGAGACCAGCTATAGCCAAAACTCTTTCTGTTCTATACTCTACATACACAGGGGATAGAGCATGCCAAGTTTAGTTCAATTTGGACAATTCTATGACCCAATCAAAAATACCTATTTCAAAATTTCGTAATTATTTATTCGAATTAATCGGAATTTTCGTATGAAAACCTAACTTTTTCCAGGGTGAAGGTATAGCAGAAATTTTTTCTGTAATAGGCTCTACGTAAACAGAGGATACAGCATACCAAGTTTGGTTAAATTTGGACAACTCTACGACCCAATCGAAAATTCTTATTTGAAAATTTCGTAATTAATTTTTCGAATTAATCGGAATTTTTGTATGAAAACCTAACTTTTTCCAAGGGCAAGCTATAGCAGAAATTCTTTCTCTTCTAGACTCTACGTACACAGAGGATACTGCACACCAAGTTTGGTTCAATTCGGACCACTTTTTTACCCTTTGAAAAAGTCCTATTTTCAAAATTAATTATTCGAAATAATTGCGAATTTACTTACGAAAACGTAACTCTTTCCAGAGACCAGCTATAGCCAAAACTCTTTCTGTTCTATACTCTACATACACAGGGGATAGAGCATGCCAAGTTTAGTTCAATTTGGACAATTCTATGACCCAATCAAAAATACCTATTTCAAAATTTCGTAATTATTTATTCGAATTAATCGGAATTTTCGTATGAAAACCTAACTTTTTCCAGGGTGAAGGTATAGCAGAAATTTTTTCTGTAATAGGCTCTACGTAAACAGAGGATACAGCATACCAAGTTTGGTTAAATTTGGACAACTCTACGACCCAATCGAAAATTCTTATTTGAAAATTTCGTAATTAATTTTTCGAATTAATCGGAATTTTTGTATGAAAACCTAACTTTTTCCAAGGGCAAGCTATAGCAGAAATTCTTTCTCTTCTAGACTCTACGTACACAGAGGATACTGCACACCAAGTTTGGTTCAATTCGGACCACTTTTTTACCCTTTGAAAAAGTCCTATTTTCAAAATTTATTATTCGAAATAATTGCGAATTTACTTACGAAAACGTAACTCTTTCCAGAGACCAGCTATAGCCAAAACTCTTTCTGTTCTATACTCTACATACACAGGGGATAGAGCATGCCAAGTTTAGTTCAATTTGGACAATTCTATGACCCAATCAAAAATACCTATTTCAAAATTTCGTAATTATTTATTCGAATTAATCGGAATTTTCGTATGAAAACCTAACTTTTTCCAGGGTGAAGGTATAGCAGAAATTTTTTCTGTAATAGGCTCTACGTAAACAGAGGATACAGCATACCAAGTTTGGTTAAATTTGGACAACTCTACGACCCAATCGAAAATTCTTATTTGAAAATTTCGTAATTAATTTTTCGAATTAATCGGAATTTTTGTATGAAAACCTAACTTTTTCCAAGGGCAAGCTATAGCAGAAATTCTTTCTCTTCTAGACTCTACGTACACAGAGGATACTGCACACCAAGTTTGGTTCAATTCGGACCACTTTTTTACCCTTTGAAAAAGTCCTATTTTCAAAATTTATTATTCGAAATAATTGCGAATTTACTTACGAAAACGTAACTCTTTCCAGAGACCAGCTATAGCCAAAACTCTTTCTGTTCTATACTCTACATACACAGGGGATAGAGCATGCCAAGTTTAGTTCAATTTGGACAATTCTATGACCCAATCAAAAATACCTATTTCAAAATTTCGTAATTATTTATTCGAATTAATCGGAATTTTCGTATGAAAACCTAACTTTTTCCAGGGTGAAGGCATAGCAGAAATTTTTTCTGTAATAGGCTCTACGTAAACAGAGGATACAGCATACCAAGTTTGGTTAAATTTGGACAACTCTACGACCCAATCGAAAATTCTTATTTAAAAATTTCGTAATTAATTTTTCGAATTAATCGGAATTTTTGTATGAAAACCTAACTTTTTCCAAGGGCAAGCTATAGCAGAAATTTTTTCTCTTCTAGACTCTACGTACACAGAGGATACTGCACACCAAGTTTGGTTCAATTCGGACCACTTTTTTACCCTTTGAAAAAGTCCTATTTTCAAAATTAATTATTCGAAATAATTGCGAATTTACTTACGAAAACGTAACTCTTCCCAGAGACCAGCTATAGCCAAAATTCTTTCTGTTCTATACTCTACATACACAGAGTATACAGCATACCAAGTTTGGTTCAATTTGGACCACTTTTTGACCCTTTGTAAAAGTCCTATTTTCAAAATAATTATCCAAAGTAATCGAGAATTTACGTACGAAAACGTAACTTTTTCCAGAGGCCAGCTATAGCCAAAATTCTTTCTGTTCTATACTCTACAATCAGAGGGGATACAGCATACCAAGTTTAGTTCAATTTGGACAATTCTATGACCCAATCAAAAAAACTTATTTCAAAATTTCGAAATTAATTATTCGAAGTAATTGGAATTTTCGTATGAAAACCGAACTTTTTTCCAGGGGCAATCTATAGCAGAAATTCTTTCTCTTCTAGACTCTACGTACACAGAGGATACTGCACACCAAGTTTGGTTCAATTCCGACCACTTTTTTACCCTTTGAAAAAGTCCTATTTTCAAAATAATTATTCGAAATAATTGCGAATTTACTTACGGAAACGTAACTCTTTCCAGAGACCAGCTATAGCCGAAACTCTTTCTGTTCTATACTCTACATACACAGGGGATACAGCATACCAAGTGTGGTTAAATTTGGACAACTCTACGACCCAATCAAAAAAACTTCTTTCAAAATTTCGAAATTAATTATTCGAAGTAATTGGAATTTTCGTATGAAAACTGAACTTTTTTTCAGGGGCAATCTATAGCAGAAAATCTTTCTATTATAGCCTCTACGTACACAGAGGATACTACATACCAAGTTTGGTTCATTTCGGACCACTTTTTGACCCTTTGAAAAAGTCCTAATTTCAAAATTAATTATTCGAAATAATCGCGAATTTACGTACGAAAACGTAACTCTTTCCAGAGACCAGCTATAGCC
Organism: Convolutriloba macropyga; assembly: GCF_964194025.1. Classification (NCBI taxonomy): domain Eukaryota; kingdom Metazoa; phylum Xenacoelomorpha; order Acoela; family Convolutidae; genus Convolutriloba; species Convolutriloba macropyga. The sequence goes on along the minus strand of NC_134478.1, from coordinate 4,062,542 downwards.
AAAACTCTTTCTGTTCTATACTCTACATACACAGGGGATAGAGCATGCCAAGTTTAGTTCAATTTGGACAATTCTATGACCCAATCAAAAATACCTATTTCAAAATTTCGTAATTATTTATTCGAATTAATCGGAATTTTCGTATGAAAACCTAACTTTTTCCAGGGTGAAGGTATAGCAGAAATTTTTTCTGTAATAGGCTCTACGTAAACAGAGGATACAGCATACCAAGTTTGGTTAAATTTGGACAACTCTACGACCCAATCGAAAATTCTTATTTGAAAATTTCGTAATTAATTTTTCGAATTAATCGGAATTTTTGTATGAAAACCTAACTTTTTCCAAGGGCAAGCTATAGCAGAAATTCTTTCTCTTCTAGACTCTACGTACACAGAGGATACTGCACACCAAGTTTGGTTCAATTCGGACCCCTTTTTTACCCTTTGAAAAAGTCCTATTTTCAAAATTAATTATTCGAAATAATTGCGAATTTACTTACGAAAACGTAACTCTACCCAGAGACCAGCTATAGCCAAAATTCTTTCTGTTCTATACTCTACGTACACAGAGGATACAGCATACCAAGTTTGGTTCAATTTGGACCACTTTTTGACCCTTTGTAAAAGTCCTATTTTCAAAATAATTATCCAAAGTAATCGAGAATTTACGTACGAAAACGTAACTTTTTCCAGAGGCCAGCTATAGCCAAAATTCTTTCTGTTCTATACTCTACAATCAGAGGGCATACAGCATACCAAGTTTAGTTCAATTTGGACAATTCTATGACCCAATCAAAAAAACTTATTTCAAAATTTCGAAATTAATTATTCGAAGTAATTGGAATTTTCGTATGAAAACCGAACTTTTTTCCAGGGGCAATCTATAGCAGAAATTCTTTCTCTTCTAGACTCTACGTACACAGAGGATACTGCACACCAAGTTTGGTTCAATTCGGACCACTTTTTTACCCTTTGAAAAAATCCTATTTTCAAAATAATTATTCGAAATAATTGCGAATTTACTTACGGAAATGTAACTCTTTCCAGAGACCAGCTATAGCCAAAACTCTTTCTGTTCTATACTCTACATACACAGGGGATACAGCATACCAAGTTTGGTTAAATTTGGACAACTCTACGACCCAATCAAAAAAACTTATTTCAAAATTTCGAAATTAATTATTCGAAGTAATTGGAATTTTCGTATGAAAACTGAACTTTTTTTCAGGGGCAATCTATAGCAGAAATTCTTTCTATTCTAGCCTCTACGTACACAGAGGATACTACATACCAAGTTTGGTTCATTTCGGACCACTTTTTGACCCTTTGAAAAAGTCCTAATTTCAAAATTAATTATTCGAAATAATCGCGAATTTACGTACGAAAACGTAACTCTTCCCAGAGACCAGCTATAGCCAAAATACTTTCTGTTCTATACTCTACATTCACAGGGGATACAGCATACCACGTTTGGTTCAATTCGCACCACTTTTTGACCCTTTGTAAAAGTCCTATTTTCAAAATAATTATTAGAACTAATCGAGAACTTACGTACGAAAACGTAACTTTTTCCAGAGACCAGCTATAGCCAAAATTCTTTCTGTTCTATACTCTAAAGACACAGGGGATACAGCATACCAAGTTTAGTTCAATTTGGACAATTCTATGACCCAATCAAAAAAACTTATTTCAAAACTTCGAAATTAATTATTCGAAGTAATTGGAAATTTCGTATGAAAACCGAACTTTTTTCCAGGGGCAATCTATAGCAGAAATTCTTTCTCTTCTAGACTCTACGTACAAAGAGGATACTGCACACCAAGTTTGGTTCATTTCGGACCACTTTTTTACCCTTTGAAAAAGTCCTATTTTCAAAATAGTTATTCGAAGTAATCGAGAAATAACGTACGAAAACGTAACTTTTTCCAGAGACCAGCTATAGCCAAAATTCTTTCTGTTCTATACTCTACATACACAGGGGATACAGCATACCAAGTTTGGTTCATTTTGGACAATTCTATGACCCGATCAAAAAAACTTATTTCAAAATTTCGAATTTAAATATTTGAAGTAATTGGAATTTTCGTATGAAAACCGAACTTTTTTCCAGGGGCAATCTATAGCAGAAATTCTTTCTCTTCTAGACTCTACGTACACAGAGGATACTGCATGCCAAGCATGGTTCAATTCGGACTACTTTTTGACCCCTCGAAAAAGTCCTATTTTCAAAATTAATTAATCGAAATAACCGCGAGTTTACGTACGAAAACGTAACTCTTTCCAGAGACCAGCTATAGCCAAAAATTCTTTCTGTTCTATACTCGACAAACAGAGGGGATACAGCATACCAAGTTTGGTTCTTTTTGGACAATTCTATGACCCGATCAAAAAAACTTATTTCAAAATTTCGAATTTAATTATTTGAAGTAATTGGAATTTTCGTATGAAAACCGAACTTTTTTCCAGGGGCAATCTATAGCAGAAATTCTTTCTCTTCTAGACTCTACGTACACAGAGGATACTGCATGCCAAGCATGGTTCAATTCGGACTACTTTTTGACCCCTCGAAAAAGTCCTATTTTCAAAATTAATTAATCGAAATAACCGCGCGTTTACGTACGAAAACGTAACTCTTTCCAGAGACCAGCTATAGCCAAAAATTCTTTCTGTTCTATACTCGACAAACAGAGGGGATACAGCATACCAAGTTTGGTTCATTTTGGACAATTCTATGACCCGATCAAAAAAATTTATTTCAAAATTTCGAAATTAATTATTCGAAGTAATTGGAATTTTCGTATAAAAACTGAACTTTTTTTCAGGGGCAATCTATAGCAGAAAATCTTTCTATTCTAGCCTCTACGTACACAGAGGATACTACATACCAAGTTTGGTTCATTTCGGACCACTTTTTGACCCTTTGAAAAAGTCCTAATTTCAAAATTAATTATTCGAAATAATCGCGAATTTACGTACGAAAACGTAACTCTTCCCAGAGACCAGCTATAGCCAAAACTCTTTCTGTTCTATACTCTACATACACAGGGGATACAGCATACCAAGTTTGGTTAAATTTGGACAACTCTACGACCCAATCAAAAAAACTTATTTCAAAATTTCGAAATTAATTATTCGAAGTAATTGGAATTTTCGTATGAAAACTGAACTTTTTTTCAGGGGCAATCTATAGCAGAAAATCTTTCTATTCTAGCCTCTACGTACACAGAGGATACTACATACCAAGTTTGGTTCATTTCGGACCACTTTTTGACCCTTTGAAAAAGTCCTAATTTCAAAATTAATTATTCGAAATAATCGCGAATTTACGTACGAAAACGTAACTCTTCCCAGAGACCAGCTATAGCCAAAATACTTTCTGTTCTATACTCTACATTCACAGGGGATACAGCATACCACGTTTGGTTCAATTCGCACCACTTTTTGACCCTTTGTAAAAGTCCTATTTTCAAAATAATTATTAGAACTAATCGAGAACTTACGTACGAAAACGTAACTTTTTCCAGAGACCAGCTATAGCCAAAATTCTTTCTGTTCTATACTCTAAAGACACAGGGGATACAGCATACCAAGTTTAGTTCAATTTGGACAATTCTATGACCCAATCAAAAAAACTTATTTCAAAACTTCGAAATTAATTATTCGAAGTAATTGGAAATTTCGTATGAAAACCGAACTTTTTTCCAGGGGCAATCTATAGCAGAAATTCTTTCTCTTCTAGACTCTACGTACAAAGAGGATACTGCACACCAAGTTTGGTTCATTTCGGACCACTTTTTTACCCTTTGAAAAAGTCCTATTTTCAAAATAATTATTCGAAGTAATCGAGAAATAACGTACGAAAACGTAACTTTTTCCAGAGACCAGCTATAGCCAAAATTCTTTCTGTTCTATACTCTACATACACAGGGGATACAGCATACCAAGTTTGGTTCATTTTGGACAATTCTATGACCCGATCAAAAAAACTTATTTCAAAATTTCGAATTTAAATATTTGAAGTAATTGGAATTTTCGTATGAAAACCGAACTTTTTTCCAGGGGCAATCTATAGCAGAAATTCTTTCTCTTCTAGACTCTACGTACACAGAGGATACTGCATGCCAAGCATGGTTCAATTCGGACTACTTTTTGACCCCTCGAAAAAGTCCTATTTTCAAAATTAATTAATCGAAATAACCGCGAGTTTACGTACGAAAACGTAACTCTTTCCAGAGACCAGCTATAGCCAAAAATTCTTTCTGTTCTATACTCGACAAACAGAGGGGATACAGCATACCAAGTTTGGTTCTTTTTGGACAATTCTATGACCCGATCAAAAAAACTTATTTCAAAATTTCGAATTTAATTATTTGAAGTAATTGGAATTTTCGTATGAAAACCGAACTTTTTTCCAGAGGCAATCTATAGCAGAAATTCTTTCTCTTCTAGACTCTACGTACACAGAGGATACTGCATGCCAAGCATGGTTCAATTCGGACTACTTTTTGACCCCTCGAAAAAGTCCTATTTTCAAAATTAATTAATCGAAATAACCGCGCGTTTACGTACGAAAACGTAACTCTTTCCAGAGACCAGCTATAGCCAAAAATTCTTTCTGTTCTATACTCGACAAACAGAGGGGATACAGCATACCAAGTTTGGTTCATTTTGGACAATTCTATGACCCGATCAAAAAAACTTATTTCAAAATTTCGAATTTAATTATTTGAAGTAATTGGAATTTTCGTATGAAAACCGAACTTTTTTCCAGGAGCAATCAATAGCAGAAATTCTTTCTCTTCTAGACTCTACGTACACATAGGATACTGCATACCAAGCATGGTTCAAATCGGACTACTTTTTGACTCCTCGAAAAATCCTATTTTCAAAATTAATTAATCGAAATAACCGCGAATTTACGTACGAAAACGTAACTCTTTCCAGAGACCAGCTATAGCCAAAAATTCTTTCTGTTCTATACTCTACATACACAGGGGATACAGCATACCAATTTGGACAATTCTTTGACCCAATCAAAAAAACTTATTTCAAAATTTCGAAATTAATTATTTGAAGTAATTGGAATTTTCGTATGAAAACCGAACTTTGTTCCAGGGGCAATCTATCGCAGAATTTCTTTCTCTTCTAGACTCTACGTACACAGAAGATACTGCACACCAAGTTTGGTTCAATTCGGACCACTTTTTTACCCTTTGAAAAAGTCCTATTTTCAAAATAATTATTCGAAGTAATCGAGAATTTACGTACGAAAACGTAACTTTTTCCAGAGACCAGCTATAGCCAAAATTCTTTCTGTTCTATACTCTACATACACGGGGGATACAGCATACCAAGTGTGGTTCAATTTGGACAATTCTTTGACCCAATCAAAAAAACTTATTTCAAAATTTCGAAATTAATTATTCGAAGTAATTGGAATTTTCTTATGAAAACAGAACTTTTTTCCAGGGGCAATCTATAGCAGAAATTCTTTCTCTTCTAGACTCTACGTACACAGAGGATACTGCATACCATGTTTGGTTCATTTCGGACTACTTTTTGACCCCTCGAAAAAGTCCTATTTTCAAAATTAATTAATCGAAATAACCGCGAATTTACGTACGAAAACGTAACTCTTTCCAGAGACCAGCTATAGCCAAAATTCTTTCTGTTCTATACTCTACATACACAGGGGATACAGCATACCAGGTTTGGTTCAATTTGGACAATTCTATGACCCAATCAAAAAAACTTATTTCAAAATTTCGCAATTAATTATTCGAAATAATTGGAAATTTCGTATGAAAACCGAACTTTTTTCCAGGGGCAATCTATAGCAGAAATTCTTTCTCTTCTAGACTCTACGTACACAGAGGATAATGCATACCAAGTTTGGTTCAATTCGGACTACTTTTTGACCCCTCGAAAAAGTCCTATTTTCAAAATTAATTATTCGAAATAATCGCGATTTTACGTACGAAAACGTTACAATTTCCAGAGACCAGCTATAGCCAAAATTCTTTCTGTTCAATACTCTACATACACAGGGGATACAGCATACCAAGTTTGCTTCAATTTGGACATTTCTATGATCCAATCAAAAAAACTTATTTCAAAATTTCGTAATTAATTATTCGAAATAATTGGAATTTTTGTATGAAAATAGAACTTTTTCCAGGGGCAAGCTATAGCAAAAATTCTTTCTGTTCTAGACTCTACGTACACAGAGGATACAGCATACCAAGTTTGGTTCAATTCGGACCACTTTTTGACCTTTTGAAAAAGTCCAATTTTCAAAATTAATTATTCGAAATAATCGCGATTTTACGTACGAAAACGTTACTCTTTCCAGAGACCAGCTATAGCCAAAATTCTTTCTGTTCAATACTCCACATACACAGGGGATTCAGCATACCAAGTTTGCTTCAATTTGGACATTTCTATGATCCAATCAAAAAAACTTATTTCAAAATTTCGTAATTAATTATTCGAAATAATTGGAATTTTCGTATGAAAATAGAACTTTTTCCAGGGGCAAGCTATAGCAAAAATTCTTTCTGTTCTAGACTCTACGTACACAGAGGATACTGCATACCAAGTTTGGTTCAATTCGGACCACTTTTTGACCCTTTGAAAAAGTCGAATTTTCAAAATTAATTTTTCGAAATAATCGCGAGTTTACGTACGAAAACGTAACTCTTCCAGAGACCAGCCATAGCCAAAATTCTTTCTGTTCGATACTCTACATACACAGGGGATACAGCATACCAAGTTTGGTTCAATTTGGAGAATTCTATGACCCAATCAAAAAAACTTATTTCAAAATTTCGTAATTAATTATTCGAAATAATTGGAATTTTCGTATGAAAATAGAACTTTTTCCAGGGGCAAGCTATAGCAGAAATTCTTTCTATTCTAAACTCTACGTACACAGAGGATACTGCATACCAAGTTTGGATCAATTCGGACCACTTTTTGACCCTTTGAAAAAGTCCTATTTTCAAAATTAATTATTCGAAATAATCGCGAATTTACGTACGAAAACGTAACTCATTCCAGAGACCAGCTATAGCTAAAATTCTTTCTGTTCTATACTTTAAATACACGGGGGATAGAGCATGCCAAGTTTGGTTCAATTTGGACAATTCTATGACCCAATCAAAAATACTTAATTCAAAATTTCGTAATTAATTATTCGAAATAATTGGAATTTTCGTATGAAAATAGAACTTTTTCCAGGGGCAAGCTATAGCAGAAATTCTTTCTATTCTAATTTCTACGTACACAGAGGATACTGCATACCAAGTTTGGATCAATTCGGACCACTTTTTGACCCTTTGAAAAAGTCCTATTTTCAAAATTAATTAATCGAAATAACCGCGAGTTTACGTACGAAAACGTAACTCTTTCCAGAGACCAGCTATAGACAAAAATTCTTTCTGTTCTATACTCGACAAACAGAGGGGATACAGTATACCAAGTTTGGTTCATTTTGGACAATTCTATGACCCGATCGAAAAAACTTATTTCAAAATTTCGAATTTAATTATTTGAAGTAATTGGAATTTTCGTATGAAAACCGAACTTTTTTCCAGGGGCAATCTATAGCAGAAATTCTTTCTCTTCCAGACTCTACGTACACAGAGGATACTGCATACCAAGCATGGTTCAATTCGGACTACTTTTTGACCCCTCGAAAAAGTCCTATTTTCAAAATTAATTAATCGAAATAACCGCGAATTTACGTACGAAAACGTAACTCTTTCCAGAGACCAGCTATAGCCAAAAATGCTTTCTGTTCTATACTCTACATACACAGGGGATACAGCATACCAATTTGGACAATTCTTTGACCCAATCAAAAAAACTTATTTCAAAATTTCGAAATTAATTATTTGAAGTAATTGGAATTTTCGTATGAAAACCGAACTTTATTCCAGGGGCAATCTATCGCAGAATTTCTTTCTCTTCTAGACTCTACGTACACAGAAGATACTGCACACCAAGTTTGGTTCAATTCGGACCACTTTTTTACCCTTTGAAAAAGTCCTATTTTCAAAATAATTTTTCGAAGTAATCGAGAATTTACGTACGAAAACGTAACTTTTTCCAGAGACCAGCTATAGCCAAAATTCTTTCTGTTCTATACTCTACATACACGGGGGATACAGCATACCAAGTGTGGTTCAATTTGGACAATTCTATGACCCAATCAAAATAACTTATTTCAAAATTTTGAAATTAATTATTCGAAGTAATTGGAATATTCTTATGAAAACCGAACTTTTTTCCAGGGGCAATCTATAGCAGAAATTTTTTCTCTTCTAGACTCTACGTACACAGAGGATACTGCATACCAAGTTTGGTTCAATTCGGACTACTTTTTGACCCCTCGAAAAAGTCCTATTTTCAAAATAAATTAATCGAAATTAACCGCGAATTTACGTACGAAAACGTAACTCTTTCCAGAGACCAGCTATAGCCAAAATTCTTTCTGTTCTATACTCTACATACACAGGGGATACAGCATACCAGGTTTGGTTCAATTTGGACAATTCTATGACCCAATCAAAAAAACTTATTTCAAAATTTCGCAATTAATTATTCGAAATAATTGGAAATTTCGTATGAAAACCAAACTTTTTTCCAGGGGCAATCTATAGCAGAAATTCTTTCTCTTCTAGACTCTACGTACACAGCGGATAATGCATACCAAGTTTGGTTCAATTCGGACTACTTTTTGACCCCTCGAAAAAGTCCTATTTTGAAAATTAATTTTTCGAAATAATCGCGAGTTTACGTACGAAAACGTAACTCCTTCCAGAGACCAGCCATAGCCAAAATTCTTTCTGTTCGATACTCTACAAACACAGGGGATACAGCATGCCAGATTTGGTTCAATTTGGACAACTCTATGACCCAAACAAAAATATATATTTCAAACTTTCGTAATTAATTATTCGAATTAATCGGAATTTTCGTATGAAAACCTAACTTTTTCCAGGGGCAAGTTATAACAAAAATTCTTTCTATTCTAGACATTACGTACACAGAGAATACTGCATACCAAGTTTGGTTTAATTCGGACCACCTTTTGACCCTTTGAAAAAGTCATTTCTTCAAAATTAATTATTCGAAATAATCGCGAATTTACGTACGAAAACGTAACTCTTTCCAGAGACCAGCTATAGCCAAAGTTCTTTCTGTTCTATACTCTACAAACACAGGAGATACAGCATACCAAGTTTGGTTCAATTTGGACAACTCTATGACCCAAACAAAAATACTTATTTCAAACTTTCATAATTAATTATTCGAATTAATCGGAATTTTCGTATGAAAACCTAACTTTTCTAGAGGCAAGTGATAGCAGAAATTCTTTTTCTTCTAGACTCTACGAAGACAGAGAATACTGCATACCAAGTTTGGTTCAATTCGGACCACCTTTTGACCCTTTGAAAAAGTCATTTTTTCGAAATTAATTACTCGAAATAATCGCGAATTTACGTACGAAAACGTAACTCTTTCCAGAGACCAGCTATAGCCAAAATTCTTTCTGTTCTATACACTACAAACACAGGGGATACAGCATGCCATGTTTGGTTCAATTTGGATAACTCTATGACCCAAACAAAATTACTTATTTCAAACTTTCGTAATTAATTATTCGAATTAATCGGAATTTTCGTATGAAAACCTAACTTTTTCCAGGGGCAAGCTATAACAAAAATTCTTTCTATTCTAGACTTTACGTATACAGAGAATACTGCATACCAAGTTTGGTTTAATTCGGACCACCTTTTGACCCTTTGAAAAAGTCATTTCTTCAAAATTAATTATTCGAAATAATCGCGAATTTACGTACGAAAACGTAACTCTTTCCAGTGACCAGATATAGCCAAAATTCTTTCTGTTCTAAACTCTACAAACACAGGAGATACAGCATAACAAGTTTGGTTCAATTTGGACAACTCTATGACCCAAACAAAAATACTTATTTCAAACTTTCATAAATAATTATTCGAATTAATCGGAATTTTCGTATGAAAACCTAACTTTTCTAGAGGCAAGTGATAGCAGAAATTCTTTTTCTTCTAGACTCTACGAACACAGAGAATACTGCATACCAAGTTTGGTTCATTTCGGACCAACTTTTGACCCTTTGAAAAAGTCATTTTTTCGAAATTAATTACTCGAAATAATCGCGAATTTACGTACGAAAACGTAACTCTTTCCAGAGACCAGCTATAGCCAAAATTCTTTCTGTTCTATACTCTACAAACACAGTGGATACAGCATGCCAAGTTTGGTTCAATTTGGACAACTCTATGACCCAAACAAAAATACTTATTTCAAACTTTCTTAATTAATTATTCGAATTAATCGGAATTTTCGTATGAAAACCTAACTTTTTCCAGGGGCAAGCTATAACAAAAATTCTTTCTATTCTAGACTTTACGTATACAGAGAATACTGCATACCAAGTTTGGTTTAATTCGGACCACCTTTTGACCCTTTGAAAAAGTCATTTCTTCAAAATTAATTATTCGAAATAATCGCGAATTTACGTACGAAAACGTAACTCTTTCCAGTGACCAGATATAGCCAAAATTCTTTCTGTTCAATACTCTACATACACAGGGGATACAGCATACCAAGTTTGCTTCAATTTGGACATTTCTATGACCCAATCAAAAAAACTTATTTCAAAATTTCGTAATTAATTATTCGAAATAATTGGAATTTTTGTATGAAAATAGAACTTTTTCCAGGGGCAAGCTATAGCAAAAATTCTTTCTGTTCTAGACTCTACGTACACAGAGGATACTGCATACTAAGTTTGGTTCAATTCGGACCACTTTTTGACCCTTTGAAAAAGTCGAATTTTCAAAATTAATTTTTCGAGATAATCGCGAGTTTACGTACAAAAACGTAACTCCTTCCAGAGACCAGCCATAGCCAAAATTCTTTCTGTTCTATACTCTACCAACACAGGGGATACAGCATGCCAAGTTTGGTTCAATTTGGTTAACTCTATGACCCAAACAAAAATACTTATTTCAAACTTTCGTAATTAATTATTCGAATTAATCGGAATTTTCGTATGAAAACCTAACTTTTCTAGAGGCAAGTGATAGCAGAAATTCTTTTTCTTCTAGACTCTACGAACACAGAGAATACTGCATACCAAGTTTGGTTCATTTCGGACCAACTTTTGACCCTTTGAAAAAGTCATTTTTTCGAAATTAATTACTCGAAATAATCGCGAATTTACGTACGAAAACGTAACTCTTTCCAGAGACCAGCTATAGCCAAAATTCTTTCTGTTCTATACTCTACAAACACAGGGGATACAGCATGCCAAGTTTGGTTCAATTTGGACAACTCTATGACCCAAACAAAAATACTTATTTCAAACTTTCGTAATTAATTATTCGAATTAATCGGAATTTTCGTATGAAAACCTAACTTTTTCCAGGGGCAAGCTATAACAAAAATTCTTTCTATTCTAGACTTTACGTATACAGAGAATACTGCATACCAAGTTTGGTTTAATTCGGACCACCTTTTGACCCTTTGAAAAAGTCATTTCTTCAAAATTAATTATTCGAAATAATCGCGAATTTACGTACGAAAACGTAACTCTTTCCAGTGACCAGATATAGCCAAAATTCTTTCTGTTCAATACTCTACATACACAGGGGATACAGCATACCAAGTTTGCTTCAATTTGGACATTTCTATGACCCAATCAAAAAAAACTTATTTCAAAATTTCGTAATTAATTATTCGAAATAATTGGAATTTTTGTATGAAAATAGAACTTTTTCCAGGGGCAAGCTATAGCAAAAATTCTTTCTGTTCTAGACTCTACGTACACAGAGGATACTGCATACTAAGTTTGGTTCAATTCGGACCACTTTTTGACCCTTTGAAAAAGTCGAATTTTCAAAATTAATTTTTCGAGATAATCGCGAGTTTACGTACAAAAACGTAACTCCTTCCAGAGACCAGCCATAGCCAAAATTCTTTCTGTTCTATACTCTACAAACACAGGGGATACAGCATGCCAAGTTTGGTTCAATTTGGTTAACTCTATGACCCAAACAAAAATACTTATTTCAAACTTTCGTAATTAATTATTCGAATTAATCGGAATTTTCGTATGAAAACCTAACTTTTCTAGAGGCAAGTGATAGCAGAAATTCTTTTTCTTCTAGACTCTACGAACACAGAGAATACTGCATACCAAGTTTGGTTCATTTCGGACCAACTTTTGACCCTTTGAAAAAGTCATTTTTTCGAAATTAATTACTCGAAATAATCGCGAATTTACGTACGAAAACGTAACTCTTTCCAGAGACCAGCTATAGCCAAAATTCTTTCTGTTCTATACTCTACAAACACAGGGGATACAGCATGCCAAGTTTGGTTCAATTTGGTTAACTCTATGACCCAAACAAAAATACTTATTTCAAACTTTCGTAATTAATTATTCGAATTAATCGGAATTTTCGTATGAAAACCTAACTTTTTCCAGGGGCAAGCTATAACAAAAATTCTTTCTATTCTAGACTTTACGTACACAGAGAATACTGCATACCAAGTTTGGTTTAATTCGGACCACCTTTTGACCCTTTGAAAAAGTCATTCCTTCAAAATTAATTATTCGAAATCATCGCGAATTTACGTACGAAAACGTAACTCTTTCCAGAGACCAGCTATAGCCAAAATTCTTTCTGTTCTATACTCTACAAACACAGGAGATACAGCATACCAAGTTTGGTTCAATTTGGACAACTCTATGACCCAAACAAAAATACTTATTTCAAACTTTCATAAATAATTATTCGAATTAATCGGAATTTTCGTATGAAAACCTAACTTTTCTAGAGGCAAGTGATAGCAGAAATTCTTTTTCTTCTAGACTCTACGAACACAGAGAATACTGCATACCAAGTTTGGTTCATTTCGGACCAACTTTTGACCCTTTGAAAAAGTCATTTTTTCGAAATTAATTACTCGAAATAATCGCGAATTTACGTACGAAAACGTAACTCTTTCCAGAGACCAGCTATAGCCAAAATTCTTTCTGTTCTATACTCTACAAACACAGGGGATACAGCATGCCAAGTTTGGTTCAATTTGGTTAACTCTATGACCCAAACAAAAATACTTATTTCAAACTTTCGTAATTAATTATTCGAATTAATCGGAATTTTCGTATGAAAACCTAACTTTTTCCAGGGGCAAGCTATAACAAAAATTCTTTCTATTCTAGACTTTACGTACACAGAGAATACTGCATACCAAGTTTGGTTTAATTCGGACCACCTTTTGACCCTTTGAAAAAGTCATTCCTTCAAAATTAATTATTCGAAATCATCGCGAATTTACGTACGAAAACGTAACTCTTTCCAGAGACCAGCTATAGCCAAAATTCTTTCTGTTCTATACTCTACAAACACAGGAGATACAGCATACCAAGTTTGGTTCAATTTGGACAACTCTATGACCCAAACAAAAATACTTATTTCAAACTTTCATAATTAATTATTCGAATTAATCGGAATTTTCGTATGAAAACCTAACTTTTCTAGAGGCAAGTGATAGCAGAAATTCTTTTTCTTCTAGAATCTACGAACACAGAGTATACTGCATACCAAGTTTGCTACAATTCGGACCACCTTTTGACCCTTTGAAAAAGTCATTTTTTCGAAATTAATTACTCGAAATAATCGCGAATTTACGTACAAAAACGTAACTCTTTCCAGAGACCAGTTATAGCCAAAATTCTTTCTGTTCTATACTCTACAAACAAAGGGGATACAGCATACCAAGTTTGGTTCAATTAGGACAACTCTATGACCCAAACAAAAATACTTATTTCAAACTTTCATAATTAATTATTCGAATTAATCGGAATTTTTGTATGAAAACCTAACTTTTCTAGAGGCAAGTGATAGCAGAAATTCTTTTTCTTCTAAACTCTACAAACACAGAGAATACTGCATACCAGGTTTCGATCAATTCGGACCTCTTTTTGACCCTTTGAAAAAGTCCTATTTTCAAAAATAATTATTTGAAATAATCGCGAATTTACGTACGAAAACGTAACTCTTTCCAGAGACCAGCTATAGCCACAATTCTTTCTGTTCTATACTCTACAAACACAGGAGATACAGCATACCAAGTTTGGTTCAATTTGGACAACTCTATGACCCAAACAAAAATACTTATTTCAAACTTTCATAATTAATTATTCGAATTAATCGGAATTTTCGTATGAAAACCTAACTTTTCTAGAGGCAAGTGATAGCAGAAATTCTTTTTCTTCTAGACTCTACAAACACAGAGAATACTGCATACCAAGTTTCGATCAATTCGGACCTCTTTTTGACCCTTTGAAAAAGTCCTATTTTCAAAAATAATTATTCGAAATAATGGCGAATTTACGTACGAAAAGGTAACTCTTTCCAGAGACCAGCTATAGCCAAAATTCTTTCTGTTCTATACTCTAAAAACGCAGGGGATACAGCATACCGAGTTTTGTTCAATTTGGACAATTCTATGACCCAAACAAAAATATTTATTTCAAACTTTCATATTTAATTATTCGAATTAATCGGAATTTTCGTATGAAAACCTAATTTTTCTAGAGGCAAGTGATAGCAGAAATTCTTTTTCTCCTAGACTCTACGAACACAGAGAAAACTGCATACCAAGCTTGGTTCAATTCGGACCACCTTTTGACCCTTTGAAAAAGTAATTTTTTCAAAATTAATTACTCGAAATAATCGCGAAGTTACGTACGAAAAAGTAACTCTTTCCAGAGACCAGCTATAGCCAAAATTCTTTCTGTTCTTTACTCTACATACACAGGGGATACAGCAAGTTTGGTTCAATTTGGACAACTCTATGACCCAATCAAAAATACTTATTTGAAAATTTCATAATTAATTATTCGAAATATTCGGAATTTTTGTATGAAAACCTAACTTTTTCTAGAGGCAAGCGACAGCAGAAAATCTTTCTTTTCTAGACTCTACGTACACAGAGGATACTGGATACCAATATTTAATTTTGAAAAAAAGGACTTTTTCAAAGGGTCAAAAGGTGGTCCGAATTGAACCAAACTTGGTATGCAGTATCCTCTGTGTACGTAAAGTCTTGAATAGAAAGAATTTCTGTTATAGCTTGCCCCTGGAAAAAGTTAGGTTTTCATACGAAAATTCCGATTAATTCGAATAATTAATTACGAAAGTTTGAAATAAGTATTTTTGTTTGGGTCATAGAATTCAACCAAATTGAACCAAACTTGGTATGCTGTATCCCCTCTGTTTGTCGAGTATAGAACAGAAAGAATTTTGGCTATAGCTGGTCTCTGGAAAGAGTTACGTTTTCGTACGTAAATTCGCGATTTTTTCGAATAAATAATTTTGAAAATAGGACCTTTTCAAAGGGTCAAGAAGTGGTCCGAACTGAACCAAACTTGGTATGCAGCATCCTCTGTGTACGTAAAGTCTTGAATAGAAAGAATTTTTGTTATAGCTTGCCCCTGGAAAAAGTTAGGTTTTCATACGAAAATTCCGATTAATTCGAATAATTAATTACGAAAGTTTGAAATAAGTATTTTTGTTTGGGTCATAGAGTTCAACCAAATTGAACCAAACTTGGTATGCTGTATCCCCTGTGTATGTAGAGTATAGAACAGGAAGAATTTTGGCTACAGCTGATCTCTGGAAAGAGTTACAATTTTGTACGTAAATTCGCAATTTTTTCGAATAATTAAATTTGAAAATAGGAATTTTTTAAAGGGTCAAAAAATGTTCCGAATTGAACCAAACTTGAACAAATCAAAAAAGAAATATTTATTTGAAAAAATCGCAAATTTCCGTACGAATAACTATTTTTTCAGTGGCAATCTATAGCAAAAACTTATTTTGTTTTACACTCTATACACACATGAGATACTCCATACCAAGTTTTGTTCACTTTGGACAACTTTACGACCTAACCAAAAAGATCTATTTTTAAAATTATTTATTTGAAACAATCGTAAATTTCCAATCGAAAAAATATCGTTTTTTCAGAGGCAAGCTATACCAATAATTCATCTTTTTGATTTACACTCTAGATACACATGAGATACTCCATGCCAGGTTTGGTTCACTTTGGCAACTCCATGACCTATTCATAAAGTCCTGTTGTTAACATTTTTTATTTGAATTAATCGCAAATCTCCGAACGAAAAACTATTTTTTTTAGAGGCAAGCTATACCGGAAACTTATTTTTTTTACAGTCTAGACACACATGAAATACTCCATGCCAAGTTTGGTTCACTTTGGACAGCTCTATGAACTAATTAAAAAGACCTATTTTTAAAATTATTCACTTGAAATAATCGCAAATTTCCGTACGAAAAACTTTTTTTTCAGAGGCAAGCTATACCAAAAACTTTTTTCGTTTTACACTCTAGACACACATGAGATACCCCATACCAAGTTTGGGTTACTTTGGACAACTTTACGACCTAACCAAAAAGATCTATTTTTAAAATTATTTATTTGAAACAATCGCAAATTTCCAATCGAAAAAATATCGTTTTTTCAGAGGAAAGCTATACCAAAAATTCATCTTTTTGTTTTACACTCTAGATACACATGAGATACTCTATACCAAGTTTGGTTCACTTTGGCAACTCTATGACCTAATCATAAAGTCCTATTTTTAAAATTTTTTATTTGTATTAATCGCAAATCTCCGAACAAGAAACTATTTTTTTCAGAGGCAAGCTATACCGGAAACTTATTTTTTTACAATCTAGACACACATGAAATACTCCATGCCAAGTTTGGTTGACTTTGGACAACTCTATGACCTAATTAAAAAGACCTATTTTTAAAATTCTTTATTTGAAATAATCCCAAATTTCCGTACGAAAAACTTTTTTTTTTTCAGAGGCAAGCTATACCAAAAACTTTTTTCGTTTTACACTCTAGACACACATGAGATACCCCATACCAAGTTTGGTTTACTTTGGACAACTTTACGACCTAACCAAAAAGATCTATTTTTAAAATTATTTATTTGAAACAATCGCAAATTTCCAATCGAAAAAATATCGTTTTTTCAGAGGCAAGCTATACCAAAAATTTATTTTTTTGTTTTACACTCTAGATACACATGAGATACTCCATGCCAAGTTTGGTTCACTTTGGCAACTCTATGACCTAATCATAAAGTCCCATTTTTAAAATTTTTTATTTGTATTAATCGCAAATCTCCGAACGAAAAACTATTTTTTTCAGAGGCAAGCTATACCAGAAACTTTTTTTTACCATCTAGACACACATGAAATACTCCATGCCAAGTTTGGTTCACTTTGGACAACTCTATGACCTAATTAAAAAGACCTATTTTTAAAATTATTTATTTGAAATAATTGCAAATTTCCGTACGAAAAACTTTTTTTTCAGAGGCAAGCTATACCAAAAATTCTTTTGGTTTTACACTTTAGACACACACAAGATACTTCATGCCAAGTTCGGTTCATTTTGGACAACTCTATGACCTAAGCAAAAATACTTTTTTTTTAAAATTCGCTATTCGCGAAAATCGCAAATTTCCGTATGAAGTAACAGGTTTTTTCCTAGGCCAACTAGAGCAAAATTTTTTTCTGTCCTAGACGTCAGGTGCACAGGGGATACTGCATACCATGTTTGGTTCAATTTGGACCACTTTTTGACCTTTGAAAAAGTCCTACTTTCAAAATTAATTATTCGAAATAATCGCGAACTTACGTAAGAAAACGTAACTTTTTCCAGAGACAAGCTTTGGCCAAAATGTTTTTCTGTTCTAGATTCTACTTTTACAGGGGACACTGCATAACAAGTTTGCGTTGATTCGGACCACTTTTTGTGACAGGTATACGATGTCAGAAACCCAGAAAACAACTAAAATTAAGGTTTGCTCGTTGGCTACTTTCAGAAGCTTTTTGAAAGCGAATCAATGCGACATGTATACCATTAAAACCCTTTTAAACTGACCTGTCAGAATCATTAAAGAAAATGAAAATAATCCTTCTATACACAGAGTTAAAAGGAGAAACCAACGAGATCAGATCAAAAATTGGGACGTTTCCGATGCTCGTACACAAATTTACAACTTCTGTTGAGTATTTTTCAGGTTTCCTTATATCAAAAGAAAGCATAATGAGCTCTCTAATAGGGAAAATATAATGGTAGGCAGAGTTATTAACGATCGAGCCGTTTGTACCAAATGTCCAAAAAATGGACATGGGACGTCCAAAATGACCAATATGTCCACTAACTTACTCAACTAAAATAACCAAAATTTGCTGACATTATCACTGAAATACACTGAGTCTAGCAAGCTACTACATCAACTCGATTTTTCGATCTACAACCAAAATTACGATCAACAGGTCCGTAACTCAAGTCGCTGCTTCTGTTCTCCTGTTTTAACAGGCCAAACTGGAGGTATCTTTAATAGTCAATAATTCAAAACTGGTCGAATAAAAACCAACTAGGACCACAAAAAGTACTGCTTAAGACACGCTTGTTGTCAATCAACCAAATCGGTCTATTCTACAAGGAGATATTGCATAGTTAAGGTACTGTACAAATCTCGTGAGAAACGAGGAGAGGTGATTTGCAGACCAAAAACTGACCATATAAACTACGGAAAACGCCCTATAAAACATATGTCCAGAGAATCCACATTATCTAAGGAATCTAAGGAACCAATTCTCGAGGCTAAATTCGTGTTTTGTTGGTCTAACATGTAAATACACGATATGGACTGGACACGAAATGGTCAAAATGGGGTTATGTGTCCTGGCCAATTTCTCGAAAACGGCTAAAAAAAACAAAACACATTTTACAGGGTTCCAAGTACGGCTCGCGCTGAGCTCAAATCAACAAACAGATCAAAAATCGGTTCACTCTACGAGGAGATATTCCAACATAAATTACCGTACCAAATGACAACAATGGACAAGTACGGGTCACGTTTCGCTAAAATTCATCACCTGAACTACGTGTTACTACATACAAAATATAGATGGAAAGACTCCCCTTCAACTGAGGAATCTAAAACGTTAACACTTGCTTTGTAAATCGCGTGTTTTGTTGTGCCGAAGATTGGGTTACCTAGAACAGCCCAAAAATTCGACTTTTTTAAAATTTAAACATTAATAACTTCTTGATACGGCTGATTTGAGAAACCAACTTAACACTGCAATCAAGGGGCGCTTGGTGCCAACAAAACGCGACAATGCCCATCCAATTTGGTACAGTAGTTTTGGAGAAATCTTCAAAGACATGAAGCGTACACCGATTTTTGGGCTATTGGGAGACGCCAATTTCTGGCAAAATCACGCAAAACGACTATAAACGAAACGACGCAGATAAATCTGAAGTCAATCCAAGTCCACACAGTAGTAACTGAATGTCCAAGACCTCTACCGCGAAATGGGAACAAATTTACCACCTCGACGTTAAGGCCAGGGTGTTTTGTGTGTTTTGACAAAAAACAACATCAACAAGAACTTCATGATTTCACGAAAAATGAAAAATTGTTAATTACTAAGAAATATTGGCTCGGACAGCTTCATGGACCCTGAAGCAAGCCTAAATAACACAATTTGCAGGTGAATACAACGCTCATTACAATAAACACTGCATCAATTCAGAATAACGCATAGAATAATCATTTTTAAAAACTGCACCATAATAAATATTTGCTCAGGCCGATTTAAAGACCAAACTAAAAAAGGAAAGCAAGCAGAGTTCAATAGGAACGGATTGCTTATTCTCGCATTCAATTTGATACAGCATTTTGGCAGATATCAATAAAACAATAAGCTGTAACCGCAATTTCGGTCCCTGAGAGTATAGAAATTTCTAGCAAATTCTTACAAAACAACTCAAATCTGCGCCTCGGACGTGATTCCGGACGCAATCCGAGTCCATTGCGTGTTGAGTGGACATCGAAGATCTCTACCGCGAAGTGGGAAAAAGTTTCCCGTCTCGCCGTAAAGGCCAGGGTGTTTTGTGTGTTTTGACAAAAAACAACATCAACAAGAATTTCATGATTTCACGAAAAATGAAAAATTGTTAAATACTAAGAACTATTGAATCGGACACCTTCATGGACCCGAAGAAAGCGTAAATAACACAATTTGCAGGTAAAATTAGCGCTTATTACAAAAAACTGTATCAATACAGAATAACTTATAAAAAGATTTGTTTTTTAAAATTACACCATATGATATGTTTGCTCAGGCCGATTTAAAGACCAAACTAAAAAAGGAAAGCATGCAAAGCTCAGCAGGAACGGAATTGTTACTCCGGCTTTCAATTTGATACAGTATTTTGGCAAATATCAATAAAACAATAAGCCGTGATCTCAATTTCGATCTCTCAGAGTATAGAAATTTCTAGCAAATTCTTACAAAATAACTCAAATCTGCGCCTCGGACGTGATTCCGGACGCAATCCGAGTCCATTGCGTGTTGAGTGGACATCAAAGACCTCTACCACGAAGTGGGAAAAATATCCTACCTCGCCGTAAAGACCAGGGTGTTTTGTGTGTTTTGACAAAAAACAACATCAACAAGAATTTCATGATTTCACGAAAAGTGAAAAATGGTTGAATACTAAGAACTATTGAATCGGACAGATTCATGGACCCGAAGTAAGCGTAAATAACACAATTTGCAGGTAAAAACAGCGCTCATTACAATGAAAACTGTATCAATTCAGAATAACTTATAAAAAGAATTGTTTTTTAAAATTACACCATAATATATGTTTGCTCAGGCCGATTTGAAGACAAAACTAAAAAAGGAAAGCATGCAAAGTTCAGCAGGAACGGAATTGTTACTCCCGCGTTCAATTTGATACAGTATTTTGGGCAGATATCAATAAAACAATAAGCCGTAATCTCAATTTCGATCTCTCAGATTATAGAAATTTCTAGCAAATTCTTACAAAATAACTCAAATCTGCACCTCGGACGTGATTCCGGACGCAATCCAAGTCCATTGCGTGTTGAGTGGACATCGGAGATCTCTACCGCGAAGTGGGAAAAAGTTTCCCGTCTCGCCGTAAAGGCCAGGGTGTTTTGTGTGTTTTGACAAAAAACAACACCATCAACAAGAATTTCATGATTTCACGAAAAATGAAAAATTGTTAAATACTAAGAACTATTGAATCGGACAGCTTCATGGACCCGAAGAAAGCGTAAATAACACAATTTGCAGGTAAAAAGAGCGCTCATTACAATAAAACTGTATTAATTCAGAATAACTTATAAAAAGAAGGGTTTTTTTAAAATTACACCATAATATATGTTTGCTCAGGCCGATTTAAAGACCAAACTAAAAAAGGAAAGCATGCAATGCTCAGCAGGAACGGAATTGTTACTCCGGCGTTCAATTTGATACAGTATTTTGGCAGATATCAATAAAACAGTAAGCCGTAATCTCAATTTCGATCTCTCAGAGTATAGAAATTTCTAGCAAATTCTTACAAAATAACCCATATCTGCGCTTCAGACTTGATTCCCGACGCAATCCAAGTCCATTGCGTGTTTAGTGGACATCGAAGATCTCGACCGCGAAGTGGGAAAAAAGTTTCCCGTCTCGCCGTAAAGGCCAGGGTGTTTTGTGTGTTTTGACAAAAAACAACATCAACAAGAATTTCATGATTTCACGAAAAATGAAAAATTGTTAAATACTAAGAACTTTTGAATCGGACAGCTTCATGGACCCGAAGAAAGCGTAAATAAAACAATTTGCAGGTAAAATTAGCGCTTATTACAAAAAACTGTATCAATACAGAATAACTTATAAAAAGATTGGTTTTTTAAAATTACACCATAAGATATGTTTGCTCAGGCCGATTTAAAGACCAAACTAAAAAAGGAAAGCATGCAAAGCTCAGCAGGAACGGAATTGTTACTCCGGCGTTCAATTTGATACAGTATTTTGGCAAATATCAATAAAACAATAAGCCGTGATCTCAATTTCGATCTCTCAGAGTATAGAAATTTCTAGCAAATTCTTACAAAATAACTCAAATCTGCGCCTCGGACGTGATTCCGGACGCAATCTGAGTCCATTGCGTGTTGAGTGGACATCAAAGACCTCTACCACGAAGTGGGAAAAATATCCTACCTCGCCGTAAAGGCCAGGGTGTTTTGTGTGTTTTGACAAAAAACAACATCAACAAGAATTTCATGATTTCACGAAAAGTGAAAAATGGTTAGATACTAAGAACTATTGAATCGGACAGATTCATGGACCCGAAGCAAGCGTAAATAACACAATTTGCAGGTAAAAACAGCGCTCATTACAATGAAAACTGTATCAATTCAGAATAACTTATAAAAAGAATTGTTTTTTAAAATTACACCATAATATATGTTTGCTCAGGCCGATTTGAAGACAAAACTAAAAAAGGAAAGCATGCAAAGTTCAGCAGGAACGGAATTGTTACTCCCGCGTTCAATTTGATACGGTATTTTGGCAGATATCAATAAAACAATAAGCCGTAATCTCAATTTCGATCTCTCAGATTATAGAAATTTCTAGCAAATTCTTACAAAATAACTCAAATCTGCACCTCGGACGTGATTCCGGACGCAATCCAAGTCCATTGCGTGTTGAGAGGACATCGGAGATCTCTACCGCGAAGTGGGAAAAAGTTTCCCGTCTCGCCGTAAAGGACAGGGTGTTTTGTGTGTTTTGACAAAAAACAACACCATCAACAAGAATTTCATGATTTCACGAAAAATGAAAAATTGTTAAATACTAAGAACTATTGAATCGGACAGCTTCATGGACCCGAAGAAAGCGTAAATAACACAATTTTCAGGTAAAAACAGCGCTCATTACAAAAAAAACTGTATCAATTCAGAATAACTTATAAAAAGAATTGTTTTTTAAAATTACACCATAATATATGTTTGCTCAGGCCCATTTAAAGACCAAACTAAAAAAGGAAAGCATTCAAAGCTCAGCAAGAACGGAATTGTTACTCCGGCGTTCAATTTGATACAGTATTTTGGCAGATATCAATAAAACAATAAGCCGTGATCTCAATTTCGATCTCTCAGAGTATAGAAATTTCTAGCAAATTCTTACAAAATAACTCATATCTGCGCTTCGGACGTGATTCCCGACGCAATCCAAGTCCATTGCGTGTTGAGTGGACATCGAAGATCTCTACCATGAAGTGGGAAAAAGTTTCCCGTCTCGCCGTAAAGGCCAGGGTGTTTTGTGTGTTTTGACAAAAAACAACACCATCAACAAGAATTTCATGATTTCACGAAAAATGAAAAATTGTTAAATACTAAGAACTATTGAATCGGACAGCTCCATGGACCCGAAGAAAGCGTAAATAACACAATTTGCAGGTAAAAACAGCGCTCATTACAAAAAAAACTGTATCAATTCAGAATAACTTATAAAAAGAATTGTTTTTTAAAATTACACCATAATATATGTTTGCTCAGGCCCATTTAAAGACCAAACTAAAAAAGGAAAGCATGCAAAGCTCAGCAAGAACGGAATTGTTACTCCAGCGTTCAATTTGATACAGTATTTTGGCAGATATCAATAAAACAATAAGCCTTGATCTCAATTTCGATCTCTCAGAGTATAGAAATTTCTAGCAAATTCTTACAAAATAACTCATATCTGCGCTTCGGACGTGATTCCCGACGCAATCCAAGTCCATTGCGTGTTGAGTGGACATTGAAGATCTCTACCGCGAAGTGGGAAAAAGTTTCCCGTCTCGCCGTAAAGGCCAGGGTGTTTTGTGTGTTTTGACAAAAAACAACATCAACAAGAATTTCATGATTTCACGAAAAATGAAAAATTGTTAAATACTAAGAACTGTTGAATCGGACAGCTTCATGGACCCGAAGCAAGCGTAAATAACACAATTTGCAGGTAAAAACAGCGCTCATTACAATAAAACTGTATTAATTCAGAATAACTTATAAAAAGAAGGGTTTTTTTAAAATTACACCATAATATATGTTTGCTCAGGCCGATTTAAAGACCAAACTAAAAAAGGAAAGCATGCAATGCTCAGCAGGAACGGAATTGTTACTCCGGCGTTCAATTTGATACAGTATTTTGGCAGATATCAATAAAACAGTAAGCCGTAATCTCAATTTCGATCTCTCAGAGTATAGAAATTTCTAGCAAATTCTTACAAAATAACCCATATCTGCGCTTCGGACTTGATTCCCGACGCAATCCAAGTCCATTGCGTGTTTAGTGGACATCGAAGATCTCTACCGCGAAGTGGGAAAAAGTTTCCCGTCTCGCCGTAAAGGCCAGGGTGTTTTGTGTGTTTTGACAAAAAACAACATCAACAAGATTTTCATGATTTCACGAAAAATGAAAAATTGTTAAATACTAAGAACTATTGAATCGGACAGCTTCATGGACCCAAAGCAAGCGTAAATAAAACAATTTGCAGGTAAAAACAGCGCTCATTACAAAAAAACTGTATTAATTCAGAATAACTTATAAAAAGAATTGTTTTTTAAAATTACACCATAATATATGTTTGCTCAGGCCGATTTAAAGAGCAAACTAAAAAATGAAAGCATTCAAATTCAGAAGGAACGGAATTTTTCCTCCCGCGTTCAGTTTGATACAGTATTTTGGCAGATATCAATAAAACAATAAGCCGTAATCTCAATTTCGATCTCTCAGAGTATAGAAATTTCTAGCAAATTCTTACAAAATAACTCATATCTGCGCTTCGGACGTGATTCCCGACGCAATCCAAGTCCACTGCGTGTTGAGTGGACATCGAAGATCTCTACCGCGAAGTGGGAAAAAGTTTCCCGTCTCGCCGTAAAGGCCAGGTTGTATTGTGTGTTTTGACAAAAAACAACATCAACAAGAATTTCATGATTTCACGAAAAATGAAAAATTGTTAAATACTAAGAACTATTGAATCGGACAGCTTCATGGACCCGAAGCAAGCGTAAATAACACAATTTGCAGGTAAAAACAGCGCTCATTACAAAAAACTGTATTAATTCAGAATAACTTATAAAAAGAATTGTTTTTTTTTAAAATTACACCATAATATATGTTTGCTCAGGCCGATTTAAAGACCAAACTTAAAAAAGAAAGCATGCAAAGCTCAGCAGGAACGGAATTGTTGCTCCGGCGTTCAATTTGATACAGTATTTTGGCAGATATCAATAAAACAGTAAGCCGTAATCTCAATTTCGATCTCTCAGAGTATAGAAATTTCTAGCAAATTCTTACAAAATAACTCATATCTGCGCTTCGGACGTGATTCCCGACGCAATCCAAGTCCATTGCGTGTTTAGTGGACATCGAAGATCTCTACCGCGAAGTGGGAAAAAGTTTCCCGTCTCGCCGTAAAGGCCAGGGTGTTTTGTGTGTTTTGACAAAAAACAACATCAACAAGATTTTCATGATTTCATGAAAAATGAAAAATTGTTAAATACTAAGAACTATTGAATCGGACAGCTTCATGGACCCAAAGCAAGCGTAAATAAAACAATTTGCAGGTAAAAACAGCGCTCATTACAAAAAAACTGTATTAATTCAGAATAACTTATAAAAAGAATTGTTTTTTAAAATTACACCATAATATATGTTTGCTCAAGCCGATTTAAAGAGCAAACTAAAAAATGAAAGCATTCAAATTCAGAAGGAACGGAATTGTTCCTCTCGCGTTCAATTTGATACAGTATTTTGGCAGATATCAATAAAACAATAAGCCGTAATCTCAATTTCGATCTCTCAGAGTATAGATATTTCTAGCAAATTCTTACAAAATAACTCATATCTGCGCTTCGGACGTGATTCCCGACGCAATCCAAGTCCATTGCGTGTTGAGTGGACATCGAAGATCTCTACCGCGAAGTGGGAAAAAGTTTCCCGTCTCGCCGTAAAGGCCAGGGTGTTTTGTGTGTTTTGACAAAAAACAACATCAACAAGAATTTCATGATTTCACGAAAAATGAAAACTTGTTAAATACTAAGAACTATTGAATCGGACATCTTCATGGACCCGAAGCAAGCGTAAATAACACAATTTGCAGGTAAAAACAGCGCTCATTACAAAAAAACTGTATTAATTCAGAATAACTTATAAAAAGAATTGTTTTTTTTTTTGAAATTACACCATAATATATGTTTGCTCAGGCCGATTTAAAGACCAAACTAAAAAAGGAAAGCATGCAAGCTCAGCAGGAACGGCATTGTTTCTCCGGCGTTCAATTTGATACAGTATTTTGGCAGATATCAATAAAACAGTAAGCCGTAATCTCAATTTCGATCTCTCAGAGTATAGAAATTTCTAGCAAATTCTTACAAAATAACTCATATCTGCGCTTCGGACGTGATTCCCGACGCAATCCAAGTCCATTGCACGATGAGTGGACATCAAAGATCTCTACGGCGAAGTGGGAAAAAGTTTCCCGTCTCGCCGTAAAGGCCAGGGTGTTTTGTGTGTTTTGTCAAAAAACAACATCAACAAGAATTTCATGATTTCACGAAAAATGAAAAATTGTTAAATACTAAAAACTATTGGCTCGGACAGCTTCATGGACCCGAAGCAAGCCTAAATAACACAATTTGGAGGTAATAGCAGCGCTCATTACAATAAAAACTGTATCAATTCCGAATAACGCATAAAACGAATTGTTTTTTGTATTTACACCATAATATATGTTTGCTCAGGCCGATTTAAAGAGCAAACTAAAAAAGGAAAGCATGCAAAGTTCAGCAGGAACGGAATTGTTACTCCAGCGTTCAATTTGATACAGTATTTTGGCAGATATCAATAAAAGAAAAAGCCGTAATCTCAATTTCGATTTCTCAGAGTATAGAAATTTCTAGCAAATTCTTACAAAATAACTCATATCTGCGCTTCGGACGTGATTCCCGACGCAATCCAAGTCCATTGCACGATGAGTGGACATCAAAGATCTCTACGGCGAAGTGGGAAAAAGTTTCCCGTCTCGCCGTAAAGGCCAGGGTGTTTTGTGTGTTTTGTCAAAAAACAACATCAACAAGATTTTCATGATTTCACGAAAAATGAAAAATTGTTAAATACTAAGAACTATTGAATCGGACAGCTTCATGGACCCAAAGCAAGCGTAAATAAAACAATTTGCATGTAAAAACAGCGCTCATTACAAAAAAACTGTTTCAATTCAGAATAACTTATAAAAAGCATTGTTTTTTAAAATTACACAATAATATATGTTTGCTCAGGCCGATTCAAAGAGCAAACTAAAAAATGAAAGCATTCAAACTCAGAAGGAACGGAATTGTTCCTCCCGCGTTCAATTTGATACAGTATTTTGGCAGATATCAATAAAACAATAAGCCGTAATCTCAATTTCGATCTCTCAGAGTATAGCAAAATCTTACAAAATAAATCAAATCTGCGCCTCGGACGTGAGTCCGGACGCAATCCAAGTCCATTGCGTGTTGAGTGGACATCGAAGATCTCTACCGCGAAGTGGGAAAAAGTTTCCCTTCTCGCCGTAAAGGCCAGGGTGTTTTGTGTGTTTTGACAAAAAACAACATCAACAAGAATTTCATGATTTAACGAAAAACGAAAAATTGTTAAATACTAAGAACTATTAAATCGGACAGCTTCATGGACCCGAAGCAAGCGTAATTAACACAATTTGCAGGTAAAAACAGCGCTCATTGCAAAAAACTGTATCAATACAGAATAACTTATAAAAAGATTTGTTTTTTAAAATTACACCATAATATATGTTTGCTCAGGCCGATTTAAAGACCAAACTAAAAAAGGAAAGCATGCAAAATTCAGCAGGAACGGAATTGTTGATTCCCGCGTTCAATTTGATACAGTATTTTGGCAGATATCAATAAAACAATAAGCCGTAATCTCAATTTCGATCTCTCAGAGTATAGAAATTTTTAGCAAATTCTTACAAATTATTTCAAATCTGCGCCTCGGACGTGATTCCGGACGCAATCCAAGTCCATTGCGTGTTGAGTGGACATCGAAGATCTCTACCGCGAAGTGGGAAAAAGTTTCCCGTCTCGCCGTAAAGGCCAGGGTGTTTTGTGTGTTTTGTCAAAAAACAACATCAACAAGAATTTCATGATTTCACGAAAAACGAAAAATTGTTAAATACTAAGTACTATTGGCTCGGAAAGCTTCAGGGACCCGAAGCCAGCCTAAATAACACAATTTGGAGGTAAAAACAGCGCTCATTACATTAAAAAATGTATCAATTCCGAATAACGCATAAAACGAATTGTTTTTTAAAATTACACAGTAATATATGTTTGCTCAGGCCGATTTAAAGACCAAACTAAAAAGGAAAGCATGCAAAGTTCAGCAGGAACGGAATTGATTTTCCCGCGTTCAATTTGATACAGTATTTTGGCAGATATCAATAAAACAATAAGCCGTAATCTCAACTTCGATCTCTCAGAGTATAGAAATTTCTAGCAAATTCTTACAAAATAACTCAAATCTGCGCTTCGGACGTGATTCCCGACGCAATCCAAGTCCATTGCGTGTTGAGTGGACATCGAAGATCTCTACCATGAAGTGGGAAAAAGTTTCCCGTCTCGCCGTAAAGGCCAGGGTGTTTTGTGTGTTTTGTCAAAAAACAACATCAACAAGAATTTCATGATTTCACGAAAAATGAAAAATTGTTAAATACTAAAAACTATTGGCTCGGACAGCTTCATGGACCCGAAGCAAGCCTAAATAACACAATTTGGAGGTAATAGCAGCGCTCATTACAATAAAAACTGTATCAATTCCGAATAACGCATAAAAAGAATTGTTTTTTAAAATTACACCCTAATAAATGTTTGCTCAGGCCGATTTAAAGACCAAACTAAAAAAAGGAAAGCATGCAAAGTTCAGTAGGAACGGAATTGTTACTCGCGAGTTCAATTTGATACAGTATTTTGGCAGATTACAAAAAAACAGTAAGCTGTAACCTCAATTTCGATCTCTGAGAGTATAGAAATTTCTAGCAAGTTCTTACAAAAAAACTCAAATCTGCGCATCGGACGTGATTCCGGACGCAATGCAAGTCCATTGCGTGTTGAGTGGACATCGAAGACCTCTACCGCGAAGTGGGAAAAAGTTTCCCATCGCCAGGGTGTTTTGTGTGTTTTGTTAAAAAACAACATCAAAAAGAATTTCATGACTTTACGAAAAACAAAAAACTGTTAAATACTAAGAACTATTGGCTTGGACAGCTTCTTGGACCCGAAGCAAGTGTAAATAACACAGTTTGAAGGTAAAAAACGCACTCATTCCAATAAAAACTGCATCAATTCAGAATAACGCATAAAAAGAATTTTTTTTTAAAAATTTACATCATAATAAATGTTTGCTCAGGCCGATTTAAAGACCAAACCGAAAAAGGAAAGCATGCACAGTTCAGTAGGAACGGAATGCTTACTCGCGCGTTCAATTTGATACATTTTTTTGCAGGTATCAATAAAACAATAAGCTGTAACCTCAATTTCGATCTGAGGGAGTATAGAAATTTCTAGCAAATTCTTACAAAACAACTCAATTCAGCGCCTCGGACGTGATTCCGGACGCAATCCAAGTCCATTGCGTACAGAGGACACCGAAGACATCTACCGCGAAGTAGAAGAAAATTGCCCACCTCGCTGTAAAGGCCAGGGTGTTTTGTGTGTTTTGTCAAAAAACAACATCAACAAGAATTTCATGATTGAAGAAAAATGAAAAATTGTTAAATACTAAGAACTATTGGCTCGGACAGCTTCATGGACCCGAAGCAAGCGTAGTTAACACAATGTGCAGGTAAAAACAGCGCTCATTACAAAAAACTGCATCAATTGAGAATCACGCATAAAAAGAATTATTTTTTAAAATTACACCATAATATATGTTTGCTCAGGCCGATTTAAAGACCAAACCAAAAAAGGAAAGCATGCACAGTTCAGCAGGAACGGAATGCTTACTCGCGCGTTCAATTTGATACCGTTTTTTGCAAATATCAATAAAATAATAAGCTGTAACCTCAATTTCGATCTCTGAGACTATAGAAATTTCTATCAAATTCTTACAAAAAAACTCAAATCAGCGCCTCGGACGTGATTCCGGACGCAATCCAAGTCCATTGCGTACTGAGAGGACACCGAAGACCTCTACCGCGAAGTAGAAGAAAATTGCCCACCTTGCCGTAAAGGCCAGGGTGTTTTGTGTGTTTTGTCAAAAAACAACATCGACAAGAATTTCATGATTGAAGAAAAATGAAAAATTGTTAAATACTAAGAACTATTGGCTTGGACAGCTTCATGGACCCGAAGCAAGCGTAATTAACACAATGTGCAGGTTAAAAGAGCGCTCATTACAAAAAAACTGCATCATTTGATAATAACGCATAAAAATAATTATTTTTTAAAATTACACCATAATATATGTTTGCTCAGGCCGATTTAAAGACCAAACTAAAAAAGGAAAGCATGTACAGTTCAGTAGGAACGGAATGCTTACTCGCGCGTTCAATTTGATAAAATATTATGGCAGATATCATTAAAACAATAGGCTGTAACCTCAATTTCGATCTGTGGGAGTATAGAAATTTCTAGCAAATTCTTACAAAACAACTCAATTCAGCGCCTCGGACGTGATTCCGGACGCAATCCAAGTCCATTGCGTACAGAGGACACCGAAGACATCTACCGCGAAGTAGAAGAAAATTGCCCACCTCGCTGTAAAGGCCAGGGTGTTTTGTGTGTTTTGTCAAAAAACAACATCAACAAGAATTTCATGATTGAAGAAAAATGAAAAATTGTTAAATACTAAGAACTATTGGCTTGGACAGCTTCATGGACCCGAAGCAAGCGTAATTAACACAATGTGCAGGTTAAAAGAGCGCTCATTACAAAAAAACTGCATCATTTGATAATAACGCATAAAAATAATTATTTTTTAAAATTACACCATAATATATGTTTGCTCAGGCCGATTTAAAGACCAAACTAAAAAAGGAAAGCATGTTACAGTTCAGTAGGAACGGAATGCTTACTCGCGCGTTCAATTTGATAAAATATTATGGCAGATATCAATAAAACAATAAGCTGTAACCTCAATTTCGATCTCTGAGAGTACAGAAATTTCTAGCAAATTCTTACAAAAAAACTCAAATCAGCACCTCGGACGTGATTTCGAACGCAATCGAAGTCCATTGCGTACTGAGAGGACACCGAAGACCTCTACCGCGAAGTAGAAGAAAATTGACCACCTCGACGTAAAGGCCAGGGTGTTTTGTGTGTTTTGTCGAAAAACAACATCAACAAGAATTTCATGATTGAGGAAAAATGAAAAATTGTTAAATACTAAGAACTATTGGCTCGCACAGCTTCATGGACCCGAAGCAAGCGTAATTAACACAATGTGCAGGTTAAAACAGCGCTCATAACAAAAAAACTGCATCATTTGAAAATAACGCATAAAAAGCATAAAAAGAATTATTTTTTAAAATTACACCATAATATATGTTTGCTCAGGCCGATTTAAAGACCAAACTAAAAAGGAAAGCATGTACAGTTCAGCAGGAACGGAATGCTTACTCGCGCGTTCAATTTGATAAAATATTTTAGCAGATATCAATAAAACAAAAAGCTGTAACCTCGATTTCGATCTCTGAGAGTACAGAAATTTCTAGCAAAGTCTTACAAAATAACTCAAGAGAGTACAGAAATTTCTAGCAAATTACAAAACAACTCAATTCCTACAAAACAACTCAAAACAACTGACTTAAAGACCAAACTAAAAAACGGAAAGCATGCAAAGTTTAGTAGGAACAGAATTGTTACTCGCGCGTTCAATTTGATACAGTATTTTGGCAGATATCAATAAAACAATAAGCTGTAACCTCAATTTCGATCTCTGAGAGTATAGAAATTTCTATCAAATTCTTACAAAACAACTCAAATCTGTGCCTCGGACGTGGTTCTGGACGCAATCCTAGTAGTCCTCCATTTCGTGTTGAGTGGACATCGAAAACCTCTACCGCGAAGTGGGAAAAAGTTTCCCATCTCACCGTATAGGCCAGGGTGTTTTGTGTGTTTTGTCAAAAAACAACATCAAAAAGAGTTTCATGATTTCACGAAAAACGAAAAATTGTTAAATACTAAGAACTATTGGCTCGGACAGCTTCATGGACCCGAAGCAAGCGTAAATAACACAATTTGAAGGTAAAAACCGCGCTCATTCCAATAAAAGCTGCATCAATTCAGAATAACAAAAAAAGAATAAAAAGAATTAATTTTTAAAATTACGCCATAATAAATGTTTGCTCAGGCCGATTTAAAGACCAAACCGAAAAAGGAAAGCATGCACAGTTCAGTAGGAACGGAATGCTTACTCGTGTGTTCAATTTGATACAGATTTTTGCAGATATAAATAAAATAATAAGCTGTAACCTCAATTTCGATCTCTGAGAGTATAGAAATTTCTAGCAAATTCTTACAAAACAACTCAAATCAGCGCCTCGGACGTGATTCCGGACGCAATCCAAGTCCATTGCGTACTGAGAGGACACCGAAGACCTCTACCGCAAAGTAGGAAAAAATTGCCCACCTCGCCGTAAAGGCCAGGGTGTTTTGTGTGTTTTGACAAAAAACAACAACAACAAGAAGTTCATGATTTCAAGAAAAATGAAAAAATGTTAAATACTAAGAACTATTGTCTCGTACAGCTTCATGGACCCGAAGCAAGCGTAATTAACACAATTTGCAGGTAAAAACAGCGCTCATTACAAAAAAACTGCATCAATTCAGAATAACGCATGAAAAGAATTATTTTTTAAAATTTCACCATAATAAATGCTTGCTCAGGCCGATTGAAGACCAAACTAAAAAAGGAAAGCATTTACAGTTCAGTAGGAACGGAATGCTTACTCGCGCGTTCAATTTGATAAATTATTGTGGCAGATATCAATAAAACAATAAGCTGTAATCTCAATTTCGAGCTCTGAGAGTACAGAAACTTCCAGCAAATTCTTACAAAACAACTCAAATCTGCGCCTCGGACGTGATTCCGGACGCAATCCAAGTCCATTGCGTACTGAGAAGACACCGAAGACCTCTACTGCAAAGTAGGAAAAAGGTACCCACCTCGCCGTAAAGGCCAGGGTGTTTTGTGTGTTTTGTCGAAAAACAACATCAACAAGAATTTCATGATTGAAGAAAAATGAAAAATTGTTAAATACTAAGAACTATTGTCTCGTACAGCTTCATGGACCCGAAGCAAGCGTAATTAACACAATTTGCAGGTAAAAACAGCGCTCATTACAAAAAAACTGCATCAATTCAGAATAACGCATGAAAAGAATTATTTTTTAAAATTTCACCATAATAAATGCTTGCTCAGGCCGATTGAAGACCAAACTAAAAAAGGAAAGCATTTACAGTTCAGTAGGAACGGAATGCTTACTCGCGCGTTCAATTTGATAAATTATTGTGGCAGATATCAATAAAACAATAAGCTGTAATCTCAATTTCGAGCTCTGAGAGTACAGAAACTTCCAGCAAATTCTTACAAAACAACTCAAATCTGCGCCTCGGACGTGATTCCGGACGCAATCCAAGTCCATTGCGTACTGAGAAGACACCGAAGACCTCTACTGCAAAGTAGGAAAAAGGTACCCACCTCGCCGTAAAGGCCAGGGTGTTTTGTGTGTT
Organism: Convolutriloba macropyga; assembly: GCF_964194025.1. Lineage (NCBI taxonomy): Eukaryota > Metazoa > Xenacoelomorpha > Acoela > Convolutidae > Convolutriloba > Convolutriloba macropyga. The sequence continues at coordinate 4,028,777 of NC_134478.1, read as the reverse complement.
TTGACAAAAAACAACATGAACAAGAGTTTCATGATTTCACGAAAAACGAAAAATTGTTAAATACTAAGAACTATTGGCTCGGACAGCTTCATGGACCCGAAGCAAGCGTAAATAACACAATTTGAAGGTAAAAACCGCGCTCATTCCAATAAAAACTGCATCAATTCAGAATAACATAAAAAGAATAAAAAGAATTAGTTTTTAAAATTACGCCATAATAAATGTTTGCTCAGGCCGATTTAAAGACCAAACCGGAAAAGGAAAGCAAGCACAGTTCAGCAGGAACGGAATGATTACTCGTGCGTTCAATTTGATACAGATTTTTGCAGATATAAATAAAATAATAAGCTGTAACCTCAATTTCGATCTCTGAGAGTATAGAAATTTCTAGCAAATTCTTACAAAACAACTCAAATCAGCGCCTCGGACGTGATTCCGGACGCAATCCAAGTCCATTGCGTACTGAGAGTACACCGAAGACCTCTACCGCAAAGTAGGAAAAAATTGCCCAACTCGCCGTAAAGGCCAGGGTGTTTTGTGTGTTTTGACAAAAAACAACAACAACAAGAATTTCATGATTTCAAGAAAAATGAAAAATTGTTAAATACTAAGAACTATTGGCTCGGACAGCTTCATGGACCCGAAGCAAGCGTAATTAACACAATTTGCAGGTAAAAACAGCGCTCATTACAAAAAAACTGCATCAATTCAGAATAACGCATGAAAAGAATTATTTTTTGAAATTACACCATAATAAATGTTTGCTCAGGCCGATTGAAGAACAAACAAAAAAAGGAAAGCATGTACAGTTCAGTAGAAACGGAAAACTTACTCGCGCGTTCAATTTGATAAATTATTGTGGCAGATATCAATAAAACAATAAGCTGTAACCTCAATTTCGATCTCTGAGAGTACAGAAACTTCCAGCAAATTCTTACAAAACAAATCAAATCTGCGCCTCGGACGTGATTCCGGACGCAATCTAAGTCCATTGCGCACTGAGAGGACACCGAAGACCTCTACCGCAAAGTAGGAAAAAATTACCCACCTCGCCGTAAAGGCCAGGGTGTTTTGTGTGTTTTGACAAAAAACAACATCAACAAGAATTTCATGATTTCAAGAAAAATAAAAAAATTGTTAAATACTAAGAACTATTGGCTCGGACAGCTTCATGGACCCGAAGCAAGCGTAATTAACACAATTTGCAGGTAAAAACAGCGCTCATTACAAAAAAACTGCATCGATTTAGAATAACGCATGAAAGGAATTATTTTTTAAAATTACACCATAATAAATGTTTGCTCAGGCCGATTTGAAGACCAAACTAAAAAAGGAAAGCATATACAGTTCAGTAGGAACGGAATGCTTACTCGCGCGTTCAATTTGATAAATTATTGTGGCAGATATCAATAAAACAATAAGCTGTAACCTCAATTTCGATCTCTGAGAGTACAGAAATTTCCAGCAAATTCTTACAAAACAACTCAAATCTGCGCCTCGGACGTGAATCCGGTTGCAATCCAAGTCCATTGCGTACTGAGAGGACACCGAGGACCTCTACCGCAAAGTAGGAAAAAATTACCCACCTCGCCGTAAAGGCCAGGGTGTTTTGTGTGTTTTGACAAAAACCAACATCAACAAGAATTTCATGATTTCAAGAAAAATGAAAAATTGTTAAATACTAAGATCTATTAGCTCGGACAGCTTCATGGACCCGAAGCAAGCGTAATTAACACAATTTGCAGGTAAAAACAGCGCTCATTACAAAAAACTGCATCAATTTAGAATAACGCATGAAAGGAATTATTTTTTAAAATTACACCATAATAAATGTTTGCTCAGGCCGATTTGAAGACCAAACTAAAAAAGGAAAGCATGTACAGTTCAGTAGGAACGGAATGCTTACTCGCGCGTTCAATTTGATAAATTATTGTGGCAGATATCAATAAAACAATACGCTGTAACCTCAATTTCGATCTCTGAGAGTACAGAAATTTCCAGCAAATTCTTACAAAACAACTCAAATCTGCGCCTCGGACGTGAATCCGGTTGCAATCCAAGTCCATTGCGTACTGAGAGGACACCGAGGACCTCTACCGCAAAGTAGGAAAAAATTACCCACCTCGCCGTAAAGGCCAGGGTGTTTTGTGTGTTTTGACAAAAACCAACATCAACAAGAATTTCATGATTTCAAGAAAAATGAAAAATTGTTAAATACTAAGAACTATTAGCTCGGACAGCTTCATGGACCCGAAGCAAGCGTAATTAACACAATTTGCAGGTAAAAACAGCGCTCATTACAAAAAACTGCATCAATTTAGAATAACGCATGAAAGGAATTTTTTTTTAAAATTACACCATAATAAATGTTTGCTCAGGCCGATTTGAAGACCAAACTAAAAAAGGAAAGCATGTACAGTTCAGTAGGAACGGAATGCTTACTCGCGCGTTCAATTTGATAAATTATTGTGGCAGATATCAATAAAACAATAAGCTGTAACCTCAATTTCGATCTCTGAGAATACAGAAATTTCCAGCAAATTCTTACAAAACAACTCAAATCTGCGCCTCGGACGTGAATCCGGTTGCAATCCAAGTCCATTGCGTACTGAGAGGACACCGAGGACCTCTACCGCAAAGTAGGAAAAAATTACCCACCTCGCCGTAAAGGCCAGGGTGTTTTGTGTGTTTTGACAAAAAACAACATCAACAAGAATTTCATGATTTCAAGAAAAATGAAAAATTGTTAAATACTAAGAACTATTTGTCGGACAGCTTCATGGACCCGAAGCAAGCGTAATTAAGACAATTTGCAGGTAAAAACAGCGCTCATTACAAAAAAACTGCATCAATTCAGAATAACGCTTGAAAAGAACTTATTTTTAAAATTACACCATAATAAATGTTTGCTCAGGCCGATTTGAAGACCAAACTAAAAAAGGAAAGCATATACAGTTCAGTAGGAACGGAATGCTTACTCGCGCGTTCAATTTGATAATTTTTTGTGGCAGATATCAATAAAATAATAAGCTGTAACCTCATTTTCGATCTCTGAGAGTATAGATGTTTCTAGCAAATTCTTACAAAACAACTCAAATCAGCGCCTCGGACGTGATTCCGGACGCAATCCAAGTCCATTGCGTACTGAGAGGACACCGAAGACCTTTACCGCAAAGTAAGAAAAAATTGCCCACCTCGCCGTAAAGGCCAGGGTGTTTTGTGTGTTTTGACAAAAAACAACATCAACAAGAATTTCATGATTTCAAGAAAAATGAAAAATTGTTAAATACTAAGAACTATTTGTCGGACAGCTTCATGGACCCGAAGCAAGCGTAATTAAGACAATTTGCAGGTAGAAACAGCGCTCATTACAAAAAAACTGCATCAATTCAGAATAACGCTTGAAAAGAACTTATTTTTAAAATTACACCATAATAAATGTTTGCTCAGGCCGATTTGAAGACCAAACTAAAAAAGGAAAGCATATACAGTTCAGTAGGAACGGAATGCTTACTCGCGCGTTCAATTTGATAATTTTTTGTGGCAGATATCAATAAAACAATAAGCTGTAACCTCAATTTCGATCTCTGAGAGTACAGAAATTTCCAGCAAGTTCTTACAAAACAACTCAAATCTGCGCCTCGGACGTGATTCCGGACGCAATCCAAGTCCATTGCGTACTGAGAGGACGCCGAAGACCTCTATTTTGAAGTGGGAAAAAATTTCCCACCTCGCCGTAAAGGCCAGGGTGTTTTGTGTGTTTTGACAAAAAACAACATCAATAAGAATTTCATGATTTCACAAAAAATGAAAAATTGTTAAATACTAAGAACTATTGGCTTGGACAGCATCATGGACCCGAAGCAAGCGTAATTAACACAAATTGCAGGTTAAAACAGCGCTCATTACAATAAAAAGTGCATAGTATTTTGGCAGATATCAATAAAACGATAAGCTGTAACCTGAATTTCGATCTCTGAGAGTATAGAAAATTTTAGCAAATTCTTACAAAACAACTCAAATCTGCGCCTCGGACGTGATTCCGGACGCAATCCAAATGCATTGCGTACTGAGAGGACACCGAAGACCTCTACCGCGAAGTCGGAAAAAATTTAGGACTAATTTTTTGAGCAAAAAAAGTTAAACATCAAAAAATCTTAAACGCCACTGTTCCTCTTTCTTTAAATTGTTTTGATCTATCTAGAAATCCAATGTTTTGCGACTCTTAGCCTTATATATCTTTCTTTAATTGATTTACTTCAAAAAATCAAGATTTAGAAAAAAAATTCTTGGCAACCATATCCAAGACCATAAAGTTTCATGGTACCTGTAAGAACCACGAAGGTGCATGGTCTTGCATATGGTTGCCAAGAAACCATGAACAACAAGCTTTCTGCAATACGTATTCGAACACTTTTTTGGAGATAAGATCTTATCCAGTATCAGCTCGAAAATAGCCTTTGAACGATTTAAATTTCACCATATATGGTCATCCATGGCACCATGAACGTTTATGGTCATATATATGGCTGCCAAGAAACCATGAACTTGAACTTTTTTCAAAGTTTCAACAGAGACTTTTCACCACTAAAATTTTTCAGAGGCACTTATTTCACGCTTTTTCATCCTACGTTTGAAATTTCCTATGGTCAGGTATATGGTTGCCAAGTTTGGCAGGGTAGGAGGAGGAGTCTGGTTCCCGTGTTGTTCAATATGTGAATATAGTAGTGATTACGGTCACGGCTTGCCCCCCCCCCCCGTGATGCCCATATAGTAATAACCTTGTTGTTCCCCTCAATACTATATTTTTAGAACTGCAATTGTAAATGAGGCCTGAAAATTTTTTAATTTATTTTTTATCCTCCTAGTAAATTCAGAGTTTTCAAATGCTGAACTTCTTTTCTGAGAACTTTGATTTCAGACTGATATTTTTTTGAGCAATTATTGCACAGTATGATTTTGACATGCATCAGAACAAATTCCGAGTATCTAATTTATTCTGATCATTCCAATTTTCGACATGATCATGATACCTGGCAGATTAGAATACAGATTCACAGTTACCATGATTTAGCGCTGGAAAAAATGTGAACTCAGTCCGGGACCAATAAAACTTCTAGAAAAATTCATTATTGAGCTGGTCACTTCAGCTTTTGAAAGTTGTGAAAAAAGGTTTTTGTCTACTACCTGATCTGTCACAATTAAAAAACCACCACAATTGAACGTTTTCTGCAATACGTATTCGAACACTTTTTTGGAGATAAGATCTTATCCGGTATCTGCTCGAAAATAGCCTTTGAACGATTTAAATTTCACCATATATATGGTCATCCATGGCACCATGAACGTTTATGGTCATATATTTGGCTGCCAAGAAACCATGAACTTGAACTTTTTTCAAAGTTTCAACACAGACTTTTCACCACTAAAATTTGTCAGAGGCACTTATTTCACGCTTTTTCATCCTACGTTTGAAATTTCTTATGGTCAGGTATATGGTTGCCAAGTTTGGCAGGGTAGGAGGAGGAGTCTGGTTCCCGTGTTGTTCAATATGTGAATATAGTAGTGATTACGGTCACGGCTTGCCCCCCCCCCCCTGATGCCCATATAGTAATAACCTTGTTGTTCCCCCCAATACTATATTTTTAGAACTGCAGTTGTAAATGAGGCCCGAATATTTTTTAATTTATTTTTTATCCTCCTAGTAAATTCAGAGTTTTCAAATGCTGAACTTCTTTTCTGAGAACTTTGATTTCAGACTGATATTTTTTTTGAGCAATTATTGCACAGTATGATTTTGACATGCATCAGAACAAATTCCGAGTATCTAATTTATTCTGATCATTCCAATTTTCGACATGATCATGATACTTGGCAGATTAGAATACAGATTCACAGTTACCATGATTTAGCGCTGGAAAAAATGTGAACTCAGTCCGGGACCAATAAAACTTCTAGAAAAATTCATTATTGAGCTGGTCACTTCAGCTTTTGAAAGTTGTGAAAAAAGGTTTTTGTCTACTACCTGATCTGTCACAATTAAAAAACCACCACAATTGAACGTTTTCTGCAATACGTATTCGAACACTTTTTTGGAGATAAGATCTTATCCGGTATCTGCTCGAAAATAGCCTTTGAACGATTTAAATTTCACCATAAATGGTCATCCATGGCACCATGAACGTTTATGGTCATATATATGGCTGCCAAGAAACCATGAACTTGAACTTTTTTCAAAGTTTCAACAGAGACTTTTCACCACTAAAATTTGTCAGAGGCACTTATTTCACGCTTTTTCATCCTACGTTTGAAATTTCTTATGGTCAGGTATATGGTTGCCAAGTTTGGCAGGGTAGGAGGAGGAGTCTGGTTCCCGTGTTGTTCAACATGTGAATATAGTAGTGATTACGGTCACGGCTTGCCCCCCCCCCCCCGTGATGCCCATATAGTAATAACCTTGTTGTTCCCCTCAATACTATATTTTTAGAACTGCAATTGTAAATGAGGCCCGAATATTTTTTAATTTATTTTTTATCCTCCTAGTAAATTCAGAGTTTTCAAATGCTGAACTTCTTTTCTGAGAACTTTGATTTCAGACTGATATTTTTTTTGAGCAATTATTGCACAGTATGATTTTGACATGCATCAGAACAAATTCCGAGTATCTAATTTATTCTGATCATTTCAATTTTCGACATGATCATGATACTTGGCAGATTAGAATACAGATTCACAGTTACCATGATTTAGCGCTGGAAAAAATGTGAACTCAGTCCGGGACCAATAAAACTTCTAGAAAAATTCATTACTGAGCTGGTCACTTCTGCTTTTGAAAGTTGTGAAAAAAGGTTTTTGTCTACTACCTGATCTGTATCCAATTAAAAAACCACCACAATTGATGAATCTTTCAGCAAATAGGAATCATGAGAAATAACGACAACTTTCTCGCATAATCTGATGGAAGTAAATGACATGAACATTTCTTTTTCACATGAAAATCTAAATCCTCGAAATTAGGCATAATCATAGTGTGATGCCAAATTGACGCTTTCTATCGGGTTAACATCGTCAGTGGTTAGAATGTTCGATACATGCTTTGTCGCGGATGGCGACGTCCACAATCGGAACGAAGAAGACAAACTTACAAGAAGAAAACCTTAAAATCATTCAACTTTCCCAACTTTCCTAGGGAATGAACTAGAACACTTTTCTATCACCTTTTATGCTTGTGCCTGTTTATTTTTGTCTATAAATTCAAAAATGAGCTTAATTTTTCCTTAGCCTATCTTTAAGCTAAACATATTAAAACTATCTCTAGAACGTCGGTATAGCAACGGCAGGATGAGTTCCATGGCTTTTCCAGTTCTTGTAAAACTATGAAGATTTTTCGCTAGTATTCCAGTTTCCTATGGAAAATTGCCTAGTTTATGTTTTTGTATATTGGTCAAATTAAGGCTGATATTCATATACGGTTTGTTCCAGGGTTTTTGTTCCCGCTTTTATTTGCGAAAAAGTTTAGATTGCGTTCTCACTCGTCAAAACAACTTTCACTGGTTCAAAATTCAGATGGAAAAATAGATTTTGCACAATTTTGACCTGTTTCAGTAATTTTTGTATGTTTTTATAAATGTTTCTCAGATCAGAATTCCACTTGGCTGTCATCAAAACCTAACATCGAAACCTAAAAACTTACAGATTGGAAATTTCGCAACAAGTTATAAGCCATATATAATGTAATCATTAATTAAAAAATAGTGCGAGAGCACTATTTGCATCAACAGAATTCATTTAATGGAGCTAAAGAGGAAATTTTTAGCAGAGTGGTAATGAAACTTGCAAACATAAATTGGGCTGCATTTCATCCAAAAATTTGTTTCGGGGAATGATTAACCATGGCAAACTATACTTTTTATGCTTCAGCTAAATCCTGCCATAAAAAGGGGAACCAGATTGCAGTGAAATTTTGTAAAACACGTTACTTCTCTCAAAAAATAAAAAAACTATCACTGATTTAGTTAATTTTGGCTATTTTTTGGAATTTTTTTTATTCCTATCAGTCAACGAAGATACAGAATACTTGTATTAGAGCCTACTCGATCTAAGTCGATTTGCAATTAAGAAAATATTGTGCTAAGAGAAGGACATATCAGCAATCGCAATAATTGTGAGAAAAGAAGTGATAATATGAAACCAATGATGAGAAAAAAACAAAATATATCACGCTTCTTAGGTCTTCGTCAAAAGACATTTCTAAGCGAATACTCCAATCAGTAAATTTTTGGCAAAGATTTTTATTTCTCCAGCGTTTCTAATGACGTGAGAATAAATACAAGGCTGCAACCATTTTTGAACAAATTTTTCAGTACCACAACCTGCTTAGCCCTCCTGTTGTTGCGACAAGGTATTTAACTTTCGGAAGTTTTTCAGACCCACCTGTGACCGTAGACGCCTCTTCAAGTGTCAATGTTTTGAGAAAGATTAATATTGTAAAATCATTCACTTTTGAGTAAAATCATTACAGATTTGTTGTTCTAAAGGAAACAAATCTAGCTCTACCTCTGCGAACAAATCTCATTTATTTCAAAATTTGTTTTTAATCATGAAGTTTTTCATTAAATTCTTCTGTGAATGCATTTTTTTTGTTTTCATCTCTATTGAGATTTCTTTATTGGGGTTTTGGTAGAATATTTTCTTAAATTATTGTTTCTCTTTTGAAAGGGTAATAACGTTTGTTCGCAATAGTTTCTGTAATGTATGTACTACAGGCTGCTATGGCTCTCTTAATTGATGGGTCTCTGTATGCCTCGCAGATACAATTTTAAACAACACAAATCTTGTAAAAAGGGAACATTCGCTCAAGAATATCAAAGGAAACGCCTATGTTGTATCTTAGATGAGTCCGAACATGTTCAATTTTTCTCGCAGAAATCTGAGATTTACTGGAAATTAAAGTTTGATGTCTGTGAAAGCTTGTTTGAATTCCAATTATGTTTTTTCTTTTCCGTAAGTTGTACAATAGTGAATGGACAAATTGGCAACATGTTAGATAAAAAAAACTCCTCATCGATGAAAATAATTCCAACATCCGTCTGTCCATACTCTGTATCTTTATCATGGAGCTATCGAATAATCTCTCTTTTTGCAACACAACTTTATATGTAGGTGAAAGAGATATAAATTACTATCGTTTTGTTTCAGCCGTTCAAGTATTGGTGTAGAATTCTGTACATGAGACCTTTCAATTGGTTCCCTAAACCAAAGTTTTTCAACTTCGAGAAGCAAAGTTTTGTGAGAAGATATTGACAAAAGTTACTGACGTTTTTTGTTCTTTTCGTTTTTTTTACTGTCCACCTCAGCTCAGATTACTTCCCGGGTCGAGGTTTTTGGGTAAATTTTTGTAAGAAATGCGGTGAATGCGGTGAATTTTCGTAAGAAATGCGGTGATTGCGGTGAATGCGGTGAAAATAAATATTTCACCGCATTTCACCGCATTTCTTACAAAAATTCACCGCGAAATTCATCGCATTTCTTACAAAAATTCACCGCATCGACTTATGTGGCAAAATAATGTAAGAAATGCGGTGAAAGCGGTGAATGCGGTGAAAAAAAATAATTCACCACATTTCACCGCATTACAAAAATTCACCGCGAAGTTCACCGCATTTCTTACAAAAATTCACCGCATATGATTTCCAAAGTTTACTCAATCTGATATAAATTCACAAGAAATTTGAAAGATAGCAGTGACAGTTGGCGCAGTGGACTAAGTAGTGCAAGACATGGAGGAGGTCAGAGGTTCGAACCCCTGTGCGGACGAATGTTTTTTGTAAGAATACTGAGAACGCGGTGAAAATAAATAATTCACCGCTATTCACCGCATTCACCGCAAAAAGATGTAAGAAATACGCGGTGAAAATTATTTTTTTTCACCGCATTTCACCGCATTTCTTACGAAAATTCACCGCCAAACCTCGACTCGGGTTTGTTAACAAAGTAATTCTTAACCGGAGCGACTTCATTACCCGTGGATGTACGTAAATGCTTTTAAAAACTTGTTTTATTATTATTAATAATAAAATCGACCTGTTCAAGAAATAACTCGTGGGCTTTACTATTCTTTTATATTTTTGTCGTTCTTTGCTTGTTCTCATTAAATTATTCCTGTCATTAATGTTGATTAAACCAGAAATTATACAGCAATGCTGACTTGTATCCGCACGTCTATCTACCAAGTGAATTTAGAACCGTATTTTCAGTTTTATTAAAGCTTTTTATTATTATAATTTGTAGTTATTGTTCATAATTTTGTCCTTCATTTACACCTCGATTTACATTCCCATCAAATTAGAAGTTTAACATTTTGGAAAGATATCGCGTTCGTCAGCCGTTTTAACATCGTCAACTTTAAATTTCGTGTTAATTCGACCGAGACCCATGCTGAGCCGTCCTGTTGTTGCGACAAGGTATTTAACTTTGTGAAGTTTATTAGACACACCTTTGGTCGTGCCTCTTCGTGTGTCAATGTTTTGAGCAAGACGAATGTTGTTATCATATGGAAGCATGGCGTCATTCAACATATTGACTTCTTCGACGTTATCATTTCCTTGGAAATTTCTCTTTTTTATTGATGTTTGTGCTGAGTTTCGAATAACTTCAACCCCTTTAATTCGTATATCACATTTCTGTTCATTTTTAATGTTCTTTATAGACCTTTCCGAGGTTAAAACCTCGTCTTATGAAAAGACCATGCTCGACTCAAACAGCCAATGGAAAGACTTTAGCTGGACCTAATCATTCAACTAGACTTTGGCTCAACCCAATTTTTTGATGCTGGACTTTAGCTCAACCCAAAAATCATGCTCAACTTTAGCTCAACCTAAGATTTTCACACTGGACCCAAAAAATCTACATCTGCGATAAAAACTGACTAGTGCTTATAATGTAGTCAACGGTTTTGACCGTTCAAACATTTCAGTGCTTCTAATATTTCATACATAATTGAACTGTGCTATTATGAATATTAAAAAAAAACAAATTAATTGAATTATAACACACTAAACTCATTGCCGATGAAAGTTTGGGTTGATAGAGCTTTTTTTACCAGTTGAATTCTGCCGAACAAATCGGCAATACAGGTCACCCGCGAAAACTAATTTAATTTAAGAATTTAATGTTTTTTTTTAAAGGTTTTTCGAAGGTGGACTGCCTGTTGCAACACTAGCTCGATGTTGCCGGTAGATGTTATACATCTACAAAAAAAGTATAGAAAAGTTAACTATTATAATCCCACAAAAATCAATCCTCGACTCATGAAAAGACCATGCGTGATCTATTAAAAGACCATTCTAGAGCTTAATTTGTTATCAAAAAAACTTATTGGGACCAATGACAAGACTTTATCGCGACTCTAACTTGGAGCTGGAACGTGTATTTGTAGTTAATATTAACTAGAATCATAAATCTTCTCATAAGTCGAGGTCCAAACCTGGGCTTTATCTTTATCTTAAAATCATTAGCTCTAAAATTTCGTTCACATACTTCTGTCTTGGCAATAGCCCTAGTGAACACATTAGCCAAATCATAGATATTAGTTTTTGTCTCTGTTCCAAAAAAAGGAAAACATTTTCCTATTTGATTGAAGAACTGTTCGAATTAGAATCTATCCCATTTGGTATTAATTGTTTGCTTTCGCATAAAAATTAGTAATCTAAACATTTCCCTACTAACAGTGAATAAATCACCCCTATTATCTAAGGGTAAAAATGGAACGAGAAAATGAAAAACTTCAACAGCTTTGGTATCTACTGTCATTAGTTTTGTTCACAAAAACAGGTGGCGTTCATCGCAGACAGCGAAGGCAGAAACACAAATCTTCTGTCTATAAAGCATCCTAATTAGACTGATTGTAGTAGCCAGTACGCCTAATGACACAGGAAGGCTTAGTTCCAATCAAAGAGGCTCGGCAATGTGCGTTTGGACATAATGCTCCGACCTCGCCCATCCACATTTCGGCTCAAATGTCTAACAGATGAGGATGGGATAGAAAACTTTCAAAAATTTCATGTGTTTCTCGACAAAAACTAGTGTATGAATAAAAAATGCGTCCAACTCAAATCACTCAGTGGACTTAACAATGCCGCTTTAGAAGGCCGAGGATATTTGCTTTTATTACGAATAAGAATACGTGACAAGACGAACAACAAAATCAAACAACAACAACCAACATTAAAAAAATCCAAAACTCGATTTCTATATGCAGAAAAACTTTAAATCAAAGTGTAAATAGCAGCAGGTAAAACCTAAACAAAACAAAAAAAAAGTTCTTTGTTGTTTTGCTAGGACCGACTTGGAACCAGTCCTTAATGAGACTCGGTAACAACTAGACATAGAACAACAAAAGCGGCTAACAATCGATGCTCATATTTTTTGAAAGAAATTGGTTCCAAAGTTTTGAAAACACTTCGATATGAACTGAAATCCTTAAAAACGTTTGTAATATCTTCATTTTTAACTTAATAAGATGAGACATTGGGACCTGTCATTATTAAAAAGTTTTACAAGCGACTACAAGAAAACAACAAAGACAGAAAGAAAAACAAAATCTCTAATCAATTTTGGATAAAACGACATCGAAGCCGTTAAAACCATAATCAATTGGCTAAGAATAAGACGTTTTTGATTGCGCGTTTTCTGACCAATAAATTGATATGTGACCACTCAATAGTGAGACTAGTTCACAAGTAGACATGGAAAAAGCAAAGTTAAAAACAAAGTTTTTTTTCGAGAATAATTAATTTAAAAGTCCTGAAAATGATTAGCAATACATTGTAAATATCTAGGTTTATTTGTTCCTTATACAAAACCATTGCAATCTTTTGTGATTGGAGTTTTTCACACAAGTTTGAACAGAACGTCAAATAGAGACAAAAACGAAAATATCAAAATGTTTTATTTTCGAAAAAACTTGTTTCGAAGCCATAAAACCATATTGAATTCACCTAAATCATTAGATATGTTAAATTGTTTCTTCATTTGATGACAATACGTGATAAGTGACCGGTAATTGATGAGACTATTACCTCTTTTTAACAGACAATTCTTCTCAGCATTAATAGGTTCAATTAATTCTCAAAATGAAGCTCTTGAGACCTGTCTTTTATCAGAAAACGTAAACGTTATCAAAATATAACGTCAAATACAGACGAATATTGTGAAGAAAATAATAGAAAAACCAATTTCAATCCCGTTATGACCATAATCAATTTGCTCAAAACTTTAGCTATATTCAACTTCAACTTCACCTTTTTCCAATGAAAATACAATGATATGTTACCTCTATTTAACGAAAACAAGTAATTATTAACGAAAATAGACGAAAAAGATGAGAACAAGCAAAGTAAAAAAAAAATTTTAATTTTTTGAAAAAAATACTTTTCAAAAGTCATGAAAACCATCAGCTGTTATTTTAAGTCAATGAACAGGCTCCTTCATTCCTGCATTGGCATCTATTGGGACCTGTCATCTATCAAAATATGCTATACGTTTACAAAAATGCACTCAAACCGAGACAAAAATTTACAAAGACTAAAATTCGGAAGAAAACCGGCGCCGAAGCCGTTAAAATCATTTTTTTCAGCTTAAAAACTTGGTTTATTCAAATGCGTCTTCCTTTGAAGCCAGAAAAGTGATATCTGAGTTGTATTTAATATGATTGGATAACAAGAACGCATATAAAACAAAAGATTCAAAGCTAAAAAATTTAGTTATGTTCAAAGTCATAATAACAACCTGTGGAAAGCATTGAAACCTGCCACACAGCAGAATTGATCATACGTTTAACTAAAGAACTTCAAATACAGACGAAATTAAAAAGGCTATTCAATTTTTTTTTGCAAAAATCAGTTGTCAAAGCTATTGAAACTATAACTATTCCTCTGAAACATAGGACTTCTCCAATTGTGTCTGTTTTGAACGCCAAAGTGTGATATGTGACCCGTGGTTTGAGGCAATAGGTAAAAAAAGGCAATAATTATAGAATATCAAAATTAAAAAAACTTTTACATTTCTTGAAAAATTTAAATTTCAAGTCATGAAAACCATCAGCTAACGACTAAATTCACTAAATAGCCCCACATATTCCTTTAAAACAAGATTCAATAACCTTGGGACCTCTTATTATTCAGAAATTGTCAAAGAGCTAAAAGAAGAAAGGCAATCAAAGACGAAAGGGAAACGAATTCCATTGAATTCTTCTAGAAAACGGCGTCCAAGTGGTCAAAATCATAAAACCGTTTCATGGAAAATTATAAGTTCAATTGTGTCTAATTATGAACCCCAATAAAACGATAATGGTCCTATAATTAATGTGATAAGGCGACAAAACCAGAAAAAAGCGAACCTGAAGAATGGGCAAGTTACCTCTATTTAACGAAAACAATTAATTATTAACGAAAATAGACGAAAAAGATAAGATCACGCAAAGTCAAGAAAAATTTTAATTTTTTGAAAAAAATATTTTTCAAAGTCATGAAAACCATCAACTGTTAGTTCATGTCAATAAACAGGCTCCTTCATTCCTGCATTGGAATCTATTGGGACCTGTCATCTATCAAAATATGCTATACGTTTACAAAAAATTTACAAAAACATACTTCTGTCTTGGCAATAGCCCTAGTGAACACTTAAGCCAAATCATAGATATTAGTTTTTGTCTCTGTTCCAAAAAAGGAAAACATTTTCCTATTTGATTTAAGAACTGTTCGAATTAGAATCTATCCCATTTGGTATTAATTGTTTGCTTTCGCATAAAAATTAGTAACCTAAACATTTCCCTATTAACAGTGAATAAATCACCTCTATTTTATAAGGGTAAAAATTGGACGAGAAAATCAAAAACTTCAACAGCTTTGGTATCTAGCGTCATTAGTTTTGTTCGCAAAAACAGGTAATGTTCATCGCAGACAGCAAAGGCAGAAACACAAATCTTTTGTCTATAAAGCTTACTAATTAGACTGATTGTAGTAACCAGTATGCCAAATGACACAGGAAGGCTTAGTGCCAATCAAAGAGGCTCGGCAATGTGCGTTTGCACATAATGCTCCGACCTCGCCCATCCAAATGTCGGCTCAAATGTCTAACAAATGAGGATGGGATAGAAAATTTTCAAAAATTTCATGTATTTCTCGTGAAACGACATTGAAGCCGATAAAACCATAATCAATTGGCTAAGAAAAAGAAGTGTTTGATGGCTCGTTTTTTGACCAATAAATTAATATGTGACCACTCAATAGTGAGACTAGGTGACAAGTAGCCCTGAAAAATGCAAAGTTAAAAACAAAGTTTTTTTTCGAGAACAATTATTTTAAAAGTCAAGAAAATGATTAGCAATACATTGTAAAAATCTAGGTTTGTGTGTTTCCCTATACGAAACCATTGCGACCTTTTTTGATTGGAGTTTTTCCACACAATTTCGAACAGAACGTCAATAAAGACAAAAAAAAGAAAATATCAAAATATTTTATATTCGAAAAAACTTGTTTCGAAGCCATAAAACCATATTGAATTCACCTAAATCATTAGATATGTTAAATTTTTTCTTCATTTGATGACAATTGTGATAAGTGACCGGTAATTGATGAGACTAATAAATCTTTTTAACAGACAATTCTTTTCAGTCATTCATCAGAGCAGTAATTTAAAATCATTAATAGGTTCAATTAATTCTCCAAATAAAGCTCTTGAGACCTGCCTTTTATCAGAAAACGTCAAACGTTAACAAAAATAACGTCAAATACAGACAAATACAAAAAAGAAAAAAATAGAAGAACCGGTTTCAATCCCGTTATGACCATAATCAATTTGCTTTAGCTATATTCAATTTCGCCTTTTTCCAACAACAATACAATGATATGTTACCTCTAATTAACGAAAACAAGTAATTATTAACGAAAATAGACGAAAAAGATAAGATCACGCAAAGTCAAGAAAAGTTTTAAGTTTTTGAAAAAAATACTTTTCAAAATTCATAGTCTTCAAAAGTACTGCCATTATTAAAAAATTTTACAAGCGACTACAAAAAAACAACAAAGACAGAAAGAAAAACAAAAGCTCAAATCTATTTAGCGATAAAACGGTATCGAAGCCGTTAAAACCATAATCGATTGTCTAAGAATAAAAAATTTTTGATAATACCATATTGAACCATATTGAATAAAACCATATTGAATTCACATAAATCATTAGATATGTTAAATTTTTTCTTCATTTTTTGACAAAACGTGATAAGTGACCTGTAATTGATGAGACTAATACATCTTTTTAACAGACAATTCTTTTCAGTCATTCATCAGCAATAATTTAAAATCATTAATAGGTTCAATTAATTCTCCAAATGAAGCTCTTGAGACCTGTCTTTTATCAGAAATCGTCAAACGTTAACAAAAATAACGTCAAATACAGACAAACATCGAAAAGAAAAAAAAGAAAAACCGATTTCAATCCCGTTATGACCATAATCAATTTGCTTTAGCTATATTCAACTTCGCCTTTTTCCAAAAACAATACAATGATATGTTACCTCTATTTAACGAAAACAACTAATTATTAACGAAAATAGACGAAAAAGAAAAGATCACGCAAAGTCAAGAAAAATTTTAATTTTTTGAAAAAAATGTTTTTCAAAAGTCATGAAAACCATCAGCTGTTATTTCAAGTCAATGAACAGGCTCCTTCATTCCTGCATTGGAATTTATTGGGACCTGTCATCTATCAAAATATGCTATACGTTTACAAAAATGCACTCAAACCGAGACAAAAATTAACAAAGACTAAAATTCGGCAGAAAACCGGCGCCGAAGCCGTTAAAATCATTTTATTCAGCTTAAAAACTTGGTTTATTCAAATGCGTCTTCCTTTGATGCCAGAAAAGTGATATCTGAGTTGTATTTAATATGATTGGATAACAAGAAGGCATATAAAACAAAAGATTCAAAGCTAAAAAACTAGAGTTATGTTCAAAGTATTAAAAACCTGTGGAAGGAATTGAAACCTACCACACCGCAGAAATGGTCACACGTTTGAATAAAGAACTTCAAATACAGAGAGAAAAAAAGCTAGGTAATTTTGTTTGCAAAAAACCAATGTTAAAGCTATTAAAAACACAAATATTCCTCTGAAAAAAAGGATTACTCCAACTGTGTCTGCTTTGAACGCCAAAGTGTGATATGTGACTTGTGGTTAGTGACAATACGTAAACAAGGCAAAAAATACAGAACTTAAAAAAACTTTTACATTTCTTGAAAGGTTATATTTCAAGTCATGAAAACCATCAGCAAACAACTAAATTCACTAAATAGCCCCATATGTTCTTCCAAAGCAAATTCAATAACCTTGAGCCCTCTTATTATTCAGAAATTGTCAAACCACTACCAGAAGAACGGCAACAAAAGACAAAAGCAAAATGAATTCCATTCAATTCTTCTGAAAACTGTGTCGAACTGGTCAAAACCATAGAAGTTCAATTGTGTTTTTTTGAACACCAATAAAATGATAATTACCCTATAATAAATGTGACAATGTGACAACACCAGAAAAAAAGCGAACGGAAGAATGGGCACGTGTCCGCAAAGCAGATTTTTGTAAAATTATTAGTTTTGATGCGAGAAAACTTTTACTTAAAACCTAAAGCCGCCAAAAAGGCTAAGCTGAAGATGATTTCTGTCTATGCTGAAATTATGCTGCAAGTTGACCACAAAATACGCAAAAAATAGTGGCAGTGCTCTACACTTGCTTGTTTATTTTAAAAACAATGAATTTAAAATGAGTTCCGACATAAAAAAACTATAAACATTACCTGGCATTTTTTCATGAAGTCAATTGGACCAGGCATCTGAGCCTTAATATTATATGTTCTGTGCTGTAATGAACACAAAAATTCGATAATTTTTTCAGAAAAAAAGGCAGCCACTGATTAAAGTGTAGACTGTATCTGCATTTTCGAATTCCACTATAAGATCAAAACTAGCATTTCTAATAATATTCTGACAGTAAGAAGATGCAAAGTTTCCTAGTTTAAAGGATCTCGATCTTTTGAAAAAAAGTTTATTTATCAAAGAAAAATGATGTTGTTTGTACAATTGTCGAGATATATTTTCTAAAATCCAACAGAATTTCAAACCCAGAAAACTTTCAAAGAGAGCGGATAGGACAATTTGACTTTAAGTGACCTGAAGCAAATTAGTAAATTAGTAATCTAAACATTACGTTTATTTATCAAAGAAACGTTTATTTATCAAAACGTTCTAAACTAAACGTTTATTTATCAAAGAAAAATGATGTTGTTTGTACAATTGTCGAGATATATTTTCTAAAATCCAACAGAATTTAAAACCCAGAAAACTTTCAAAGAGAGCGGATAGGACAATTTGACTTCAAGTGACCTGAAGCAAATTAGTAAATTAGTAATCTAAGCATTTCCCTATCAACAGTGAATAAATCATCATTATTATCTAAAGCTAATAATGGAATGAGAAAATGAAAAATTTTAACAGCTTTGGTATCTAGAGTCATTAGTTTTGTTCACAAAAACAGGTGGCGTTCATCGCAGACAGCGAAGGCAGAAACACAAATCTTCTGTCTGTAAAGCATCCTAATTAGACTGATTTTAGTAGCCAGTACGCCAAATGACACAGAAAGGCTTAGTTCCAATCAAAGAGGCTCGGCAATGTGCGTTTGCACATTTGCACATGATTCTACGACCTCGCCCATCCACATTTCGGCTTAGATGTCTAACAAATGGGGATGGAATAGAAAATTTTTAAAATTTCAATTATTTCTCGAAAAAAACTATTGTATGAATGAAAAATGCGTCCACCTCAAATCACTCAGTGGACTAAAAATGCCGCTTCAGAAGGCTGAGGAGATTTGACATTATTAAGAATAAGAATACAAGACAAGACGAAATACAAAATTAAAGAACAACAACAAATATTAAAACTCAATTTCTCTATGCCGAAAAACCTTAAATCAAAGTGTAAATAGCGGCAGGAAAAATCTAAACTAAACGAAAAAAATAGTTCGTTCTTGCTCACTAGGACCGACTTGGAACCAGTCCTTAATGAAACTCGGTAACAACTATACACAAAACAACAAAAGCGACTAACAATTGACGCTCATATTTTTTGAAAGAAATTGGTCCTAAAGTAATGAAAACACTTAGATATGAACTGAATTCAATAAAAACGTTTGTAATATTTTCATTTTTAACTCCATAGGACGAGGCATTGGGAACTGTCATTATTAAAAAATTGTTCAAGCAACTACAAAAACAACAAAGCCAGAAAGAAAAACAAAAGTTCAAATCTATTTTGCGATAAAACGGTATCGATGCTGTTAAAACCATAATCGATAGTCTAAGAATAAAAAAAATTTTGATTGCCCATTTTTTGACCAATAAATTGAAATGTGGCTACTCAATAGTGAGACTATGTAACAAGTAGACATGAAGACGCAAAGTTAAAAAGAAATTTTTTTATTTTTCGGGAACAATTAATTTAAAGGTCATGAAATAAATAAGCTATACATTGTAAAAATCTGGGTTTGTTTGATCCCCTATAAGAAAACATTGAGACCTTATTTGACCGGAGTTTTTCCTACAATTTCAAACAGAACGTCAAATAGAGACAAAAACGAAAATATCAAAATAATTTTTTTTCTCAAAAAACAAGTTTCGAAGCCATGAAACCATATCAAATTGACCTAAATCATTAGATATGTTAAGTTTTTTCTTCATTTTACGACAAAAACTTGATAAGTGACCTGTTATTGATGAGACTAATACCTCTTTTTAACAGACAATTCTTTTCAGTCAATAATCAGCGATAATTAAAAATCATTTATAGGCTCAATTAATTCTCCAAATGAAGCTGTTGAGACCTTTCTTTTATCAGGAAATGTCATACGTTAACAAAAATAACGTCAAATACAGAAAAACTTTGAAAAGAAAAAAAATTGAAAAACCGTTTTCAATCCCGTTATAATCATAATCAGTTGCTCAGAACTTTAGATATGTTCAACTTCACTTTTTTCCCATGACAATACAAGGTATGTTACCTCTATTTAACGAAAACAAGTAATTCTGAACGAAAATAGACGAAAAAGATAAAATCGCGCAAAGTCAAGAAAGATTTTAATTTTTTGAAAAAAAAACTTTTCAAAAGTCTTGAAAACCATCAGCTGTTATTTCAAGTCAATGAACAGGCTCCTTCATTCTTGCAGTGGAATCTATTGGGACCTGTCATCAATCAAAATATGCTATACGTTTACAAAAGACACTCAAACAGAGACAAAAATTTACAAAGAGTAAATTTTGGCAGAAAACTGCCGCCTAAGCCGTTGAAATAATTAATTCAGCTTAGAAACTTGCTTTAACCTAATGCGCCTTCCTTTGAAACCAAAAAAGTGATATCTGAGTTGTATTTAATATGATTGGGTAACAAGAACGCATATAAAACAAAAGATTCAAAGCTAAAAAATTTAGTTATGTTCAAAGTCATAATAACAACCTGTGGAAAGCATTGAAACCTGCCACACCGCAGACTTGATCATACGTTTAACTAAAGAACTTCAAATACAGACGAAATTAAAAAGACTATTCAATTTTTTTTTGCAAAAATCAGTTGTCAAGGCTATTGAAACTATAACTATTCCTCTGAAACATAGGATTTCTCCAATTGTGTCTGCTTTGAACGTCAAAGTGTGATATGTGACCCGTGGTTAGTGGCAATAGGTAAAAAATAGGCAATAATTATAGAATATCAAAATTAAAAAAACTTTTACATTTCTTGAAAAATTTAAATTTCAAGTCATGAAAACCATCAGCTAACGACTAAATTCACTAAATAGCCCCACATATTCCTCTAAAACAAGATTCAATAACCTTGGGACCTCTTATTATTCAGAAATTGTCAAACAGCTAAAAGAAGAAAGGCAATCAAAGACGAAAGGGAAACGAATTCCATTGAATTCTTCTAGAACACGGCGTCCAAGTGGTCAAAATCATAAAACCGTTTCATGGAAAATTATAGGTTCAATTGTGTCTAATTATGAACCCCAATAAAATGATAATGGTCCTATAATTAATGTGATAATGCGACAAAACCAGAAAAAAGCAAACCTGAAGAATGGGCAAGTGTTCGCAAATAATTTTTTTGAGAAACTATTGGTTTTGATGCAAAAAAACGTTTACTTAAAACCTAAAGCCGCCAAAAAGACTAAGCTGAAGATGATTTCTGTCTATGCTGAAATTAAGCTGAAAGCTGGCCAAAAAATACGCCAAAATAGTGGCAGCTTGTTTATTTTACAAACAAATGAATATAAAATGATTTCGGACAAAACAAATGAACACAAAAATTCCATCATGGTTTCAGAAAAAAAGTCCGCTACTGATTACAATGTAGATTGTATTTGGATTTTAGAATTCCACGATCAGATCAAAACTAGCCTTTCTAATTATATTCGGATATTAAGAAGATGCATTGTTTGCCAGATTAAAGGATCTCGACCATATGACAAAAAAAGTTCATTTATCAAAGAAAAATGATGCTTTTTGTACAATTATCGAGATATATTAGCTAAAATCCAGCAGAATTTCAAACCCAGAAAACTTTCCAAGAGAGCGGAGAGGAAAATTAACTTTTCGTCAACTGAAGCAAATTGTATCAGCAATTCTTAGCTGTTCGCTTCCGGCAAAAATAATTTGACTAAATAAACTTATTTCTTGCAGTTTTTGATAAAAAAGACCAATTTTTATAAATAAGTTGCAACAAAAAAAACGGAGAGTTAGATAAAAAGCGCCATTGACACTCTTATATCTCAGCACTTTTTTAAGACAATTATAACAAATTACAGCAAAATTGACAAAAAGTTATGCGAAAAAATAAGGGAAACTGTAAATGAAAGCAACGGCAATCGTCTATTATTCACTAAACATAAGACCTTGTTAACTCCCTGAATAAAACCAAAGTCAAACAAAAAATCTTGATAATTCCAAATATTACGCTGGACGGCTTTCCAATGATACCACTCACAGCTCTCTACGATGAAAATATCGTTTGGCCAAAATTGACTGAACAAAAAAAAACCATTTCGTTATATAGTTTTCATCCCACTAAAGTGGGTCGAAATAATCAATCATAACTACCTTCAAACATAGATAAGAACATACTAAATTAAGTGTAATAGAGAAACGATTCCCAGTTGTTAGAGACAGCATAACTGCAAATAGTAATTTTAAGACTGTTTCAAGTGGAAAATGAAATACACAAATCAAAATATGCACCGGATATATAGACATCTAGCTGTTTGGCATAGATAAGCATACCCGGGTTGAGGTTTTTGAGTGAATTTTTGTAAGAAAAGCGGTGAGTGCGGTGAATATTTGTAAGAAATGCGGTGATTGCGGTGAAAGCGTTGACAAAAAATATTTCAGTGTCGTACAAATATTCACCTGGAAATTCAACGCTTTTCTTACAAAAATTTAATGCATGATTTTTTGTTGTAAATTAATGTAAGAAATGCGATGAAAACGATGAAATGAGTGAAAAAAATAATTCACCGCATTTCTTACAAAATTTTAAGAATTTTGTAAGAAATAAGAAGTTGAAAGCATTCAGGAGTTGAATACACCTAAGGCAGCTTCGTTTTTAGCGTTGGCCCAACTTTCTGCAATGCCTCTCTAACAGCCATTCAGGAAAAAAAAAGCAGTTGCAATACCCATTGCTGTCGGAAAAATTTTCCGCCGTCTTGTGGCTAAATGTCATGTTTCCTTTGCAAATGAGGAAACATTTGAAATTTTCTGTCCCAATCAACTTGGAGTTGGCATAAAGGGAGAGCGGAATCTATTATCCACTTAAAAAAATAATATATGACGAGTGCGGAAAGAGACAAAGCTTAGGTGTCCTCCAGTTGGGTTTTGAAAACGCTTTCAATTCCATCAAACGACAAGGAGTTTTATCAGAACGCCTGAAACAAATAGCATGTATATATATATATATATATATATATATATATATATATATATATATATATATATATATATATATATATATATATATATCCGTTTGTTAGCTCGTGCGACGCAAAACACAGTTCACAGTTCTACAACGGGCGTGCTATAAAGAGTAAAAGTAGGGTCACTTTTGTTTTCCTTGGCTCTAATGCCTCTCATTAACAAGTTTAAGCAGGAAATCCTCTTGCTATTACAGAACTCTTGACGACGACGGCATTTTAACGGCAACTGAAGCCGAACTAATGCATAGCTTAGTTATTTTTGAAAGTGAAGGCAAAGACTTGGGCTTCAACGTAAAGACTTCCAAATGTATGTTGTGGTCGCCACAAACCATGAGAAGTTTAGATCAAAACCTTAAGCGTGCTGATCCTGAAGGTTTTGAAGTACTGGGGGCATCAATTAGAACGGAGACTCATCATACAATAATCATATCTAAGAAGGTGGAAACAACTGAGCCTCTCCTAGATCGCATACTTAAAATTTGCATTGGTACTCCCAAAATGTTGTTCTCTCTACGCACAGTTAAACCAAACCCCTCGGTTACTCAACTCTTTCTGCATTTTGACAATGCATAGAGGGATTGCCTAGAATAATTAGCCCAGGGAAACGTTACGGGCGGCAATTGGAAACAAGCAAACTTGCCCATCAAACTGGGTGGATTGGGTTTGAGATGCTTAAGTGATCAACATCTAGCAGTTTTTTTTGAGTTCAGTGGAAGCTTTTGTTTGGATAAAACCAACTCTGAAAAAAATTAAAGAATTATCTCGTTGGATCGCAAGATGTAGATAAGAGAACTCAGAAGAAAATTCAGGAAAAGTTTGATTGAAGTCACTCAATGATTTTCTATCATAGGCAAATGTGCGAGAAAGAGCTCGGTTGCAGTATTTTTCGCTCTTAAAAGAGGTGCTTGGTTAACCACTCCTCCTACTTCCGCACTGGGACTGCACCTGGAAGCGGACGAGATCCAAAGTAGCGTCAAATATAGCTGGGTATCCCTATATATGATGCTCCCCAAATTTGTCTCTACTTAAGATGGTCTCATCGATATATATGGGGACCATTCTTTAACATATCGAGGACGAGGAGATACTATTCGTTGTCACGACCATGTGAGAGATAAAGTGTTCGCTTTTTGTGTCTGACGTAATTTTACCCTCTTAGACAGAAGGAAAACCAGCAGCGCTTGATGTAACAGTGTTGTCATCCCTGCAATCAACAATAATTGCAAATGCGGAGGATACATCTGGTTATCCGTTAACATATACTGACGACTGCAAACTAGCTGCCCATGACGCTGACTGCCGAGAGGCCGGAGAGAATTGTTTGCCGCTGTCATTTGAAGTTCTTGATGGTTGGTCTTGCCTTCTCGGAATGTTCTAGCGTTGCGATCAACCGAATGGCTCAATCTAATTCAATCTAATTGATTCGAGGGAACGCAAATATGATAATCACCCGATTCGCCTAACTATTGACAATAGATGCTTGTTCCTGATTAGTGCAGAGTTTTTTCATTAAATGCATCCTTCTGGAGCTGTGTAGGGGTTTTTTTGTCACTAATGAGAGGTGACCACAACAGATTGTGTGGTTATTGTCCAATTAAGATATTTACAATTCACCACTACAATTAGCTTTTTTGTAAAGATGCTGAGAGCGCGGTGAAAACAAATGATTCACCGCCATTCACCGCAGTCACCGCAAGAGATGTAAGAAAATGTGATGAAAAAATTTTTTTAACCGCGTTTCATTGATTTCTTATAAAAATCCACCACCAGACCTCGACCCGGGTATGTGCTGGATGCTTATCTTTTCACATGCTTGTTAGGTTTCAATTGTAGCAAGTCTGCTGTATGTTCGGTTTTAAGTGTAGGAGCGTTGGAGCGTAGAGAACTGTGAATAAATTGGGATAAAGTAAATGACAAAAAAGCAGTAAGCTGAATATCAACGCAGGAGAAATCACGAGAAAGCAAACTGATGCATTTTTTTTTCATATGATCACATCGAAACATCGGTAAGATGGAAAAATGAACCAAACGCCCATCAAATTTCAACCTAATTGGTACCTTTTCAATTTTGATTCCAACAAGAACAGTTTTTGTTCAAATGACAGTTTTTTTGTAAATTGAGATAGAAAGTTCAATAAATTTGCTCAATTTTGATTTTGAAGTTTCGCAATGAAGCATGAAGAATATCTAGCGAAAAGAACAGTGTCATACTTTAGACTATCTGATGAACCAAACCTCGATTGTTCGTATGGGTAAAAACGACTGATTTAAATAACTTATTTGAACTGTACAAACCGAAGGGTCTAAAGCCGAACTTAACCCGAACTTCCATACGACCAGAAACCTCATTCCAAAGCTTTACTTTTTGCTCGTTTCTTTTCAGAGGGTAGCTTTTCTGATGGGTTGGGTTGTACATCGTGTACAGAAAATCCAGGTAGGTGCGACCAAAGCTGGCTCTGTCCGGGTAACCTCATCCTGGGTGATTTTCATGCGCTCATAGAGTGATTAGCTCACTTCATTGCTGGCAATTAAGAGAAACGCCAAAAAAGAGAATGTCATGCAATGGGCTCTTTATCTGATACAGTCGAAAATCATATCAAGTTTAATTTTAATTTCTTAATTTTAGCATTAGTTTTTTTAACAGATGACAATATAAATAAAGTATTAAAATGTTAAAGGAATAAAAATTGTTTCCACTCACCGGCGTTGTCAGGATATTGGCTTCGAATAGTTCGAGCTTTATGAGTAAAGTAAATATCGCAATACCCAAGTATCAATCGTGGTGGGGTTAGAAGAACGTACGAGACAGAGATTAGAGCAAACGCTCTTGAAAGCTGTCGTTTTCGGCTGTTGTGTTTCTTCTTCTGTTCAGCAGAGCTTCCATTCTGAACTGGACTGGATCGAAGAGCAGCAAAAGTTCGACCGTAGAAATAGCAACAACTGATTACACCCACTACGTCCATAATATCCACCAATGCCGATGTAACGTAATAGTCGTAGATGAACTCCAACTGCCAATTTGACGACCTTTTTTGAATTCTGAGAAGTTATTTTTTTCGTTAATTGATTATAAGAGTTTTATCATCGATTTTCATGAAACAAATATATGATAACGATATTGAGAGATTTGTTAATGTTCAAAACAATTCTCTGATCAGATTATTTTTAACGCACTTTAGTCTAAACAGAGGCAACTACGAGCGCACTTTTGTCTGATCAGAGGTGGTTTCGAGCGCACTTCAGTCTGATCAGAGGCTAATTCGAGCGCACTTCAGTCTGATCAGGGCATGGCTTTCGAGCACATAATAGTCTGATCAGAAGAGGTTTTCGAGCGCACTTTAAGCGCACACGGAGCTTCGAGTGCACGATAGTCTAATCAGAGGACACCTCAGTCTGAGTCGGTCTGATCAGAGGTCGCTTTTGTCTGGGACGGTCCGATTAGAAGCCATTTTGGTCTGTACCTCAACCTGGGGAAGCAATTCCGTATTCTAATACATGTGCCTTGAGCAACGAACCGTCTGAGAGCGGTTTTGAGCTAAACTAGCCCAATTTAGACTAAGATGACTTAGCAAAGCAAGGCCAAATTACGTCACACATGAGCTGAATCGACCCCTTTGGCTGACAAAAGGCTAACAGGTCCTGTCTAGACTTTTTGCCGCCAGTGTTACTTTAGATATTTTATGTGTACGAACGTGAGGGTTGTTATGTGTGAACGAATAAGAGCTTATCGTTGAAAAATACGGATCGTTCTCTTGAATAAAGACTATTCTTTTACCGTTTTCTGTAGTTCGAGTCTTTGACGTTATATAGCTCGAATATATTGGTCCACCCAGTGAAAGTAATCGGGTTAAGGATTACATCGTCGGATTACATCGTCGACTTCTATCTGCACTTCTGACACAAATACGCTGGGTCAGTAACTACAATTGGAACTTCTGAAGAACAGATGCTGGCTCAGTGACATCTATCGGCCTTTCTGGCACACATACGCTGGGTCAGTGACTACAATCGGAACTTCTGAAGCTCAGAGGCTACGTCAGTGACTACTATTGGTGCTTCTGCTGCACAGAGGCTGGGTCAGTGACTACTATCGGCACTTACGGCACACAGAGGCTGGGTTAGTGACTACTATTGGTACTTCTGGCGCACAGAGGCTGAGTCAGTGACTACTATTGGAGATTCTGACGCACATAGGCTGGGTCAGGGACTACAATTGGTGCTTCTGGCGCACAGAGGCTGGGTCAGTGACTACTTTTGGAACTTCTGGTGCGCAGGCTGCGTCAGTGACTACTATTGGAACTTTTGGTGCACAGAGGCTTGGTCAGTGAATACTATTGGTACTTCTGGTGCACAGAGGCTGGGTCAGTGATTACTATTGGAACTTCTGGCGCACAGAGACAGGTTCAGTGACTACTATTGATACTTCTGGTGCAGAGAGCCCGGGTTAGTGACTGCTATTGGTCTTCTGGCAAACAGACGCTGGATCAGTGAAAGTTTATAATCTTCAGGCAGATAGAGGATTGGTCGTTCGTTCAGAAAGTGTCATTTAGGGCATGGAAGTCTTCAACGTTCTAAGCAAGGTCAACTCTATCTCTATTTGGTGCTTCTTTTTTTGAGTGCTCAGTTTTTGAGTGCTCAATTAGCCGAATAACTTTGAGTGCTCAATTAGCCGAATAGTTTTGAGTGCTCAATTAGACGAATAACTTTGAGTGCTCAATTAGCCGAATAACTTGGGTGTTCAATTAGTCGAATAATTTTGGGTGCTCAATTAGCCAAACAACTTTGGGTGCTCAATTAGCCGAATAACCTTGAGTGCTGAATTAGCCGAATAACCTGGGTGTTCAATTGGCCGAATAACTTGGGTGCTCAATTAGCCAAATATTTTGGGCTATTCAATTAGCCGAAAATTTTTGGGTGTTCAATTAAATGAAAAGTTTCCTAGTGTTCAATTAGCCGAAAGCTTTTGGAGTGTTCAATTAGCCGAAAAAATTTCCTAGTGTTCAATTAGTCGAAAATTTTCCTAGTGTTGAATTAGCCAAAAAATTTCCTAGTGTTCAAGTAGCCGAAAATTTTTGGAGTGTTCAGTTAGCCGAAAAAATTTCACATGTACAATTAGCCTAAAAGTGTTCTAGTGTTCAACTAGCCAAAATTTTTTCGAGTGTTCAATTAGCCGAAACATTTCCTAGTGTTAAATTAGCCGAAATTTTTTCGAGTTCATTTAGCCGGAAAATTTCCTAGTGTTCAATTAGCTGAAAATTTTCGAGTGTTCAAATAGCCGAAAGAGTTCCTAGTGTTCAATTAGTCGAAAATTTTTTGTGTGCTCAATTAGCATAAAATTCTTTCGAGTGTCCATAAGGCCAAAAATATTCCGAGTGTTCACTTATCCGAAAACAAAGTGGTCATCAATAACTTTGTATGACAGCAAAAATAAAAGCAAATGCTCTCTATTGTTGGTGCTAGCTCCCTTAGTTGAACAATAAGCAAATTGCGTGAACCTCACTACTCCCGTGACGTAAAATTTTCCATTGCCGAGCCTTGCTTGAGGTTCAAAGCTTTCAAGCAAAGGAAAACTGTGCAGTATAAGTTAAGCTTTGAGTACCCACACAGATAAAGTGATTATTTGGCACGACGCCATAAATAATAGTTTAACGCCTCATCACAATGATAAGCGTAACCCATTATCCGCAAAAGAGTTAATTGAGGAGATTCATTTTGTTAAGAACAAAATAAGCGCAGTAATCTACTGCCCCTGGCAAGGAGCTCCTGATATCTCTGCAGTACTTAAACAGACAGATTTTGTTGTAGTCCACGTTTTAAAAGATTTGCTTTCAAAGCAAGGGACCCGGCAGGTGTTAACGACTACACACAACTGCATGAAACATTCTCTTGTGAGATCAAGTCCCTTACAAATGAAAGGTTCTATAGCTTCAATCTTAACCGTCTTATTAAAAAAACACGCCCGAAGAGACTGAAACAGCGACGTCGGAAAGCTCGTGATAACAGGGCTGCTGCTCTTTTGGAGGATTCTACTTTCGAGCCTAGTCTAGCTTAAGTTCAAGGTTTTAGCTTGGTAGTGATTTCCTCCTGGCTAGTGCCGGTGCTGTAGAATTGAGCCCGTCGGGCTTTCCTGTTAATCTTAAAACATTTCCTCATAAACGAAACAAAGCCTCATAACCGCTTAGGACCCCAATCGTTTTGAAAAACATTAACCCTTCATTTTTACTCCCATAGTTGGTGTTCAACAGTTGTTCAATTAGCGGAAAAATTTCCTAGTGTTCAATTAGCTGAAAGTTTTCGAGTGTTCAAATAGCCGAAAGAGTTCCTAGTGTTCAATTAGTCAAAAATTTTTTGTGTGCTCAATTAGCATAAAATTCTTTCGAGTGTCCATAAGGCCAAAAATATTCCGAGTGTTCACTTAACCGAAAACAAAGTGATCATCAATAACTTTGTATGACAGCGAAAATAAAAGCAAATTCTCTCTTTTGTTGTTGCTAGCTCCCTTAGTTGAACAATAAGCGAATTGCGTGAACCTCAGTACTCCAGTGACGTGAAATTTTCCATTGCCGCGCCTGGCTTGGGGTTCAAAGCTTTCAAGCAAAGGAAAACTGTGCAGTATAAGTTAAGCTTTGAGTACCCACACACAGATAAAGTGATTATTTGGCACGACGCCATAAATAATAGTTTAACGCCTCATCACAATGATAAGCGTAACCCATTATCCGCAAATGAGTTAATTGAGGAGATTCATTTTGTTAAGAACAAAATAAGCGCAGTAATCTACTGCCCCTGGCAAGGAGCTCCCGATATCTCTGCAGTACTTAAACAGACAGATTTTGTTGTAGTCCACGTTTTAAAAGATTTGCTTTCAAAGCAAGGGACCCGGCAGGTGTTAACGACTACACACAATTGCATCAAACATTCTCTTGTGAGATCAAGTCCCTAACAAATGTAAGGTTCTATAGCTTCAATCTTAACCGTCTTATTAAAAAAACACGCCCGAAGAGACTGAAACAGCGACGTCGGAAAGCTCGTAATAACAGGGCTGCGGCTCTTTTGGAGGATTCTACTTTCGAGCCTAGTCTAGCTTAAGTTCAAGGTTTTAGCTTGGTAGCGGTTTGCTCCTGGCTAGTGCCGGTGCTGTAGAATTGAGCCCGTCGGGCTTTCCCGTTAATCTTAAAACATTTCCTCATAAACGCAACAAAGCCTCATAATCGCTTAGGACCCCGATCGTTTTGAAAAACATTAACCCTTCAATTTTAGTCCCATAGTTGGTGTTCAACAGGTGTTCAATTAGCCGAAAAATTTCCTAGTGTTCAATTAACCGAAAAAATTCCCTAGTGTTCATTTAGTGGAAAATTTTCCTAGTGTTCAATTAGCCGAAAAAATCCCTAGTGTTCAAGTAGCCTAACAGTTTTCTTAAGTTCAACTAGCCAAAATTTTTTCGAGTGTTTAATTAGTCGAAACACTTCCTAGTGTTCAATTAGTCGAAAATTTTTCGAGTGCTCAATTAGCATAAAACTCTTTCGAGTGTCCATAAGACCAAATATTTTCCGAGTCTTCACTTAACCGAAAACAAAGTGGTCATCAATAACTTTGTATGACAGCAAAAATAAAAGCAAATGCTCTCTATTGTTGGTGCTAGCTCCCTTAGTTGAACAATAAGCAAATTGCGTGAACCTCACTACTCCCGTGACGTAAAATTTTCCATTGCCGAGCCTTGCTTGAGGTTCAAAGCTTTCAAGCAAAGGAAAACTGTGCAGTATAAGTTAAGCGTTGAGTACCCACACGCAGACAAAATTATTATTTGGCACGACGCCATAAATAATAGTTTAACGCCTCATCACAATGATAAGCGTAACCCATTATCCGCAAAAGAGTTAATTGAGGAGATTCATTTTGTTAAGAACAAAATAAGCCTAGTAATCTACTGCCCCTGGCAAGGAGCTCCCGATATCTCTGCAGTACTTAAACAGACAGATATTGTTGTAGTGCACGTTTTAAAAGATTTGCTTTCAAAGCAAGGGACCCGACAGCTGTTAAAGACTACACACAATTGCATCAAACATTCTCTTGTGAGATCAAGTCCCTAACAAATGTAAGGTACTATAGCTTCAATCTTAACCGTCGCATTAAAAAAACACGCCAGAAGAAACTGAACCAGCGACGTCGGAAAGCTCGTGATAACAGGGCTGCTGCTCTTTTGGAGGATTCTACTTTCGAGCCTAGTCTAGCTTAAGTTCAAGGTTTTAGCTTGGTAGTGGTTTCCTCCTGGCTAGTGCCGGTGCTGTAGAATTGAACCCGTCGGCCTTCCCTGTTAATCTTAAAACATTTCCTCGCAACAAATAAACGCAACAAAGCCTCATAATTGCTAGGGCCCCCGATCGTTTTGAAAAACATTAACCCTTCAATTTTACTCCCATAATTTAATATTAAATAATGATTTTGCTGAGTGCATAAGTGTTCATTATTAGTGAAGATCAATTTTTAAAGCAATTCTAAGGATGGAAGCTCAAGTAAAATAAACTATTTGAAGCAAGATCTAAGGCAGAATCAAACATAAACGAAGTGTACAGAGGCTTATATGAAGCTATAGAAGGCGCAGTACGAAAAGCACGAGTCGAAACCATAGTAGGCAAGGCAAAAGATTTTTTGTCTACAGCAATTTCCCGAAACTGATCAGTTGATAAAGTTAGTCGCCCGAAACCCTGAAAAACACAAATCTCTGAGGACCTTGACTCTGGTTGAAAGAAGCAAGCGAAACACACTATAAGTATGTGATAAGGGCGCGCCAAAACATCGAGTCACTCACAGAACCTCAAAGTACCGGCAAAACTCAGAGGAAAGCGTCGTCGAGTAGAGGTACAACAATCAATTCGGTGGCATCAATTCAAAAACGCCTGATAGCAAACTGAAGCGAAAAGAGGTAGAAAGAGACAGCGAAAGTAAATTAAAACTGGCTCAACAAAAACATCAACTAGAGCTGAACACAATCAGCGAAGAAAACAGAAAAAGACTTTTTGAAGCTAAAAAGAACGAGCTCGAGGCGATGGAGTCCTCGGATGAAAGCATAGGTAATGGGTAATGAACTTGACGAGCAACTAACGGCAAATAAGATCGACACCATTGAGCGTGTAACTGATTGGGTAAACAATGACCACCCCAATAAAACATTGTCTGCTGCGATCAAAATAATGCCTTCAGGAGAACCACGAAATTCAGAAGCCGCTAATGCAGGCCTTGCTGCTCCACAGATAGAGATAAATTCACTCATTGGTAGATCAAGAGATCATGTACCAGTTGAAAGGTTGCAAAAAAATGACGTGCGAATTGGTCAATCCCTAACAGACATTACTCAAGTCCCGCAATCCCCATTAGGAGGTTTCCACGATCAATCAAAATTGGCTAGTACTAATAGTAGCTTTGTTCGCACACCCAGAGCGGTGTCGTGATTCCTTTGTTTGCGAAATAATGATTCGCAGCAACCTGATCAAAATCTGCAAACGGACAGTCAGAACATTCAAGTAGCCGTTAACTTAACGAACCATGTCGTTAGCCCTAACCATCCTTCTGCCCAGGGTGAAATAGTAAATCTGACGACAAATGACAACAAATAAAATAACTTTGAACAACAGCAGATCCAATAAGCGAACGTAAACAACAATATGATGCTAAGTCCAAACACAAACATTCACATTTTAGTGAATCAGAGCACAAACAATCAAAATCTCGTTGCAAATACAAACAACACAAATTTTGTCTTAAGTGAACCGTTCAAAACTCAGAATCAAACTGCGCACGTTCAGAGTAGACATCATCAAATTCCGAACCCTCGTCAAAATTATTATCTAATGGCAAGCTACCTCTTAAAAAACTTATCATATTTGATATGCCAGCCATAGATATTGTAGCCCAGTCAGTTTCTCAAGTGCATGCACAACAACTGCCAAACACCAATATGAGCCCACCTGTGTCATCGTTTTCGAGTGGGGGTACAAGTTTTTTTCATCAAAACCCGTTCTCAACAGCTACCGTTTTAAATCAGTCAAGAAAACCAGTGTCGGTAACTTTGCAATAAAATGCAGCTCCAATGCTCATTTCTCATCAACAAAGAATGCCCATATACCCATCGAAATCTTTAAAGCCGCTTCCCGTACAACAATTACCTCAACCCAATCAGTCATTCAATGTGAAAGATTTGGCTGACGCGATAATTCTAGTCATCTCAATCCCTTGCCTAAATTGAACCTTGCGAATTACAATTGAGACCTACTTTTGTGGCACCAATGGATAGGGAAGTTCAGAAGTGCAATAGAATCCGAGAATCTTTAAGATGCTGCCAAGTTGACCTAGGACTTTTAACGGGAAAAGCTAAGAAGTCCATAGAACAGTCCGCGTACAATGAACAATTAGAACACTGACGAGATGAAAGTCTCGGAAGGAAAATTTGGTCAACCGCACGCCATTGTTGGTGCTCATCTGGATAATTTGAACAACTACCCACCATTAAAGATGCATAACTCCGAAAACATTACTGTCTTTGCTTCGGTAATTTCTAGTCTGGCTGGCGTGTTTCGTTCATTTTTTATGATGCCGATCTTCAAAGTTCGCTTTTAGTGAATCAGGCCTAGGATAGGCTGCCGCCAAATCTCAAGGAATCTTGGTGCTCACACATTGTGAGGAACCAATGGGACCGTCCAACATTGCAGGAATTCAATGATTGCCTTCAGACGAAAACTGACACTCATGACAGCATGAAAACAGCCAAGTTCAAAACAAAATCTGAAGAGCAGCTTTTCTCGTCAAAAACGAAAACTACATCAAAAGTTTTTGCATCTAGTTCAAAATTAACTGACGCAGAAAGGAAAAACCAAACTCCAAGACCCTTTAGGGATGAACCTTGCCCTCATTGTAAGTCTAATCATCCTTTGTGGCGATGTCCAAAAATTACAAGCGAGAACCCAACAATAGAATTAGAATCGTCGCTGAGAAGAGACTCTGCTTCTTTTGCTTGAAATGGTGACATCAGTTTAAAATTTGACCCAACCCAAAAAAAAAATGTGAACATTCTGGTTGCACTAGTTCACACAGTTCATTGCTACAAGGAGCTGATCGTATATTCCCAAGAAACAATCTAAAGAAAGGAAGTAATGCTAACAATGCTCCAACTACACAGTCTTCATCGTCAGTGAGAGGTGGTGTTAAGAATAAACTACCATCTCAGAGTAGCTTGTCCTCTTATCCCTCAGTATCGTACGTAAAAGGTCTTCTACAAGTGAAACAGGTTGAAAGAATTATCCCCACTGATGAGATAACAAAGTTTTCGCGATATGTGATCCCGCATGTAGTCATTCATGGACTTCGAATGTTGCAGCTGAGCATCTTCAACTTATGGATAAAAGTCTCAGATTATTGGTTTGCGGCATAAACACTCAGCAAACAAATAATACACTTGTAACAGATGTCACAGTAAAACCTGTAGCGGAAAACACTTGTGAAAGTTTCCAGGTTAGTCCATATATTAGGGAAAACCTAAACATTGGTTCTGATATAGTGGACGTTCCCCAGTTGCAAGAAACCTACCCGTATTTGAGTGTTCTGGAACCCGTTCAGTATAGCTATTCGAATATCGAAATGATTCTAGGCCAGGACGTGTACCACGCCATCCGCCAGATTGAGTTTCTTGTAAGTGAATTAAAATGGGCTCCTGTTGCCGTCGTCTACCAATAGGATGGGTTGTGAGTGGTCTACTGCCTTCAAGCTCTAATTTAGTTTCGTACTAATTCAAAACTATTATTGAGCCACAACAAGATTTAGTAGAACAGTAAAGAACCTGGTACGAATTGGAGTCTTACGGTGCAATGAAAGAAGTTGGCCCAAGGTCATCAGCAGACCGCAGAGCAGTCGACATCTTAGAGAAAACAACAACGCAGCATCAAAGATACCTAGCTGGAATGCTTTGGGCTAATGACGACCTCGACTTACCAAACACCTATTACTCAGCGCTCGTGCAGCTAAGTTCTTTCGAGAAAAATCTTTCTGATGACGAAAACTTTCGATCTGAAGATTCAAAAAACATAAATGATGATGTCGAGAAGGGCTACGTTTTTTGAGTAGTAAACCCAAAAGATCCAAGTCAACGATCCAAACGTGAATGGTACCTACCACATCACCCTAAAATAAATCCAAATAAACCTGCAAAAATTAGAAGTGTATTAAATGGTGGCGCAAATTATAAGGAAATTCATTAAATAAATCGTTACTGACAAGCCCTGACTTACTACAGCGTCCCATTCATACTCTCATCTGTTTTAGGCAGCATAAGTATGCCGTCTCCGCCGATATCGAAGGTATGTTCCTTCAAGTGGGCGACCAACTTGCTGATCAGCCCTGCTTCAGATTTTTGTGGCGGGAGGACCCATAATCAGAAGTGATGGTATACCAATACAGCAAAAGGAGGGTTCGGTGCGAAGGATTCGCCAACTTGCGCGAACATTGCGCTTCAGAAAACAGTAAAAGACAACATTCGTAAGTTCCCCGATGCTGCGCAAGCTGTTTTAGATAAGTTCTATATGGACGACTATTTAGATTCTCTAGAAACACCACACGAAGCACTAAGTAGAGCCAAAAATTTAGTTGATTTTTTGAAAACGGACAAATTCAAGTTTACAAATTTTATAAGTAACAAGCCACACTTACTCGATGAAACTGAAAACAGTGATCAATTTTGCCAACCTAAAGTCATCCTAGTTACTGATGAAGAAGCTTCTTCACATGTTCTGGGTCTAAAATGAGACCATCGCAATGATACTTCAGTCGTTTGTCGAGGCACGAAGTGCGACGAAAGCAAAAAAGTCACGCAACGCTTAGTTATCAGCCTAGTAGCAAAAGTCGTCGACCCCATTGGGTTGGTCGCGCAAATTACGGTAACTGCTCGACTGTTGTTGAAAGACATTTGGAGACTGAGTGGCCAACACTGGGATAACAACTTGCCAATTGAAATGATGAATAGGTTCAAAGTCTGGAGTTCAGATATGCGTAAACTATGCAACTTAACTATCCCTAGACGTTTCTTCTCCGGGACTTTTAATCAGTTGGATCTTCAAGTTTTCGGAGACAGCTCTCAGGATGTCTTTAGTTCAGATGCGTTCCTCAGGGCTAAATTAAAATCAGAAAAAAGTGAACGCACCAAAATCGGTATTGTGCTAGGAAAAGGGAGGGTTGCCCCCATGAAGTGTTTAACAGTTCCTAAACTAGACATACAGGCCGCCCTCCTGGAAAAACATTTGAAAGTTGACATAACTAAAACCCTAACAATTCCATTGAGCGGAGTCTTTCTGTGGACTGATAGCACCACAGTTCACTTGATGAGCAACCTATTTTTGTTGCTAACAGAGTTTCTGAAATTCTAGAGTCGACAACAGTTAATCAATGGTTCTAGGTGTCAACTTCAGACAAACCAGCAGATGCTGGAACTAGAGACATGTCAGATGAAAGCTTACGAGCGAGCAGTTGGTTGTCAGGGCCAAGCTTTTTGTTGACTCCTCAGTTCCCATTTCAACCCAGCACAGGCAAAAAAATTAGCCTTCAAACAAAATCAACCTCGTACAATTCGAACAAAAATGTAACTGCGCTTGAAGTGGCGTTTGCCGTCAATACGTCACAATCAGAAAAAATATTCATATAAAGATTTTGATCACAGAAAGCGGTACGTCCGGGCCCAATCTAATGCTGATTCAATTTGGAAACAATGGTTGGATGAGTACGTACCGGCTCTGAATGGCTGCAGTAATTGGTCAAAATCCGCATCACATGAGCTAAAAACAGGAGATCTGGTATGGCTCGCCGAAGACTCATCTCCTCGCGGCCATTGTCCTCTAGGACATATCGAAAAACTTGGCTTTGGTGACAACGGCTCTGCCCATTTTGCCGAAATAAGAACTAAGTCCAGTAACTATGTCAAACCCGTTGTTTAATTAATTCCAGTTTTTGGTACACCACTTTCGGGGCCGGAGGATGTTGTGAATACAAATGTAAGCGAGAAATGTGAACAAGAAATGTGAACGACTTTAAATTGCAAATGTATGCTAAAAACTAGCAAACATATCGCAATTAGTATATCACTGTACTCTCAATCTACGGACCGGTGGTTCGAGCCCCCTCCATGTCTTACCCTTAGAAGCAAAATTCAAATTCTAACACATGTGCCTTGAGCAGCGAACCGTTTGAGAACGGTTTTAAGCTTAACTAGCCCGATTTAGACTAAGATGAAATAGGCATAAAATTCTTAGAGTAGGAAAACATATTGAATGGTTAAACTTTAAGGCCACAGCAAGGCCAACTTTACTTCTCACGTGAGCTGTATTGACATCCATTGGCTTACAAAAGGCTAACAGGTCGTGTCTGGCCTTTTTGCCGCCAGTGTTACTTTAGATATCTTATGTGCACGAACGTGAAGGTTGTTATGTGTGAACGAATAGGAGCTTACCGTTGAAAAATACGTATTGTTGTCTTGAATAAGGATTGTTCTTTTAACGTTTTCCTGTCGTTCGAGTTTTTGACGTGATATAGCTCGAATAATTCAACCGGTTCTTTTCTTTTTTCGACACCAAGTCGGGTAATTTCAAAGTTACCGAGTGAAGTTTTACCGGCGATTATTAGCCAATCAAAATCGAGTGTTTTAATTACGGAATTAAATGAACAAAATACTTTCTATTATACGTATTTAGTCCCTAAAAAAATTCGCTTAACTTAATTTTAAGTAAACCTAATCATTAAACCTATCAAATAAGACAAGATTGGGCTCCATAACTTTCGGGTTTTTGGATTCACCCCCGTACCTAACTCCTAGTCTAAATCAGAACTGGGCAAATGTAAATCCAAGTGTCCCATGTAATTTTTTTTGGAACGCTTTCTCGATTGAAGTTTACTTCTTTCAAGCGTCTATTAAGGGCGCAAAAACAATCTTTCACCAGTCGTGGTGGCACAGAAAGGAGGGCAAACGTCTAGGAAGAGTGAGATCATGGGTTCGATCAACGTACGAAATTTTATTTTTGCACTTGGCCCAAGTTCGACCATTGTAATATCAGACTGAACGCACGTCTGACCAGTCAAAAAAGTGACATAAATCAGTCTATGATTCACTAATTACAAGGAATTGCATTTATACTGGCCCAGTACGTGGAGTTAGGTACTGGTCCGTACAAAATAGTGACCGGCATTGAACTGATTCTTGACCAGACAAAATACCGGCCAAATGAGCATCAAAGGTTGCTGTCTAAAATCCAATTAATACGTTGTAATCTTAATACATTGCTTACTGATAACGTTGTTGGCTATGTTGAGTTCAATATTTGGTCTTCTGTTTTTGTTGTACAGCAACAATCAACAACTACAATTGGCCCGTGTTACGTAAAAAACCAGTAAAAATTGAAAAACGCTATAAAAATGAGTTTTTGATAATTTTTTTCGGTAATCAATGGGTGTTCAACACCTAATCAATGGGTGTTCAACAGTAGTTATTCGCAAAAGCAAAGAGATGCTCTGAGCAGAAATTGAGAGCTATTTTCCATCAGTTGAAGCTCTTAAAATTGGAGAGTTTGTCTCTGTTTCAAGGAGGAAATTAGACGGCAATGGAGAACGCAATGTTTCACTAGGCGTCGAGTGGAAAAAAGGGCGAAAATATGGGTTATATGTGGGCTTAATTTCCATTGGCGCTGAGCCTGGTAGTAAAATTTAGCAGCGTTTTATTGTCCGGCAGTTGATCGC
The DNA here is from genome assembly GCF_964194025.1 of Convolutriloba macropyga. Taxonomy (NCBI): domain Eukaryota; kingdom Metazoa; phylum Xenacoelomorpha; order Acoela; family Convolutidae; genus Convolutriloba; species Convolutriloba macropyga. Next base: position 3,989,945 of record NC_134478.1, on the reverse strand, counting down.
CAGTTTGATTCTAGTAAAAGCATTCTAACCTTTAAAGATCGTGCAAGAGGATGTTAATCTTGAAAGATATTTCAAGACGACATTTATATTGAAAGATTCCTGAAAGTTTTTTTTCGTTCGAGTTCTGCTCTCATTGGTTCCCATTGGCGCATCAATCTTCATTCTGTGTAGAAATTGTTCACGTTTCAGTTGCTTCTAAATTTTCAGGAAAAATTAAGGATAAAACACTTGCGTTAAAAAAATTGCATAAGGACAACTATAGTTGTCCGTATGCAATTTTTTATTGCAAGTTTTTTATACTTAATTTTTAACGATAAATTTTTAAGGATACTTTTTTACTCCAATTGTAGAAATATTATCACAGAAAAAAAACAATATTTTTAATTGGGTAAACCCAAAAGTAACAAAAAACAAATAACTCGTCCAGTGGTCCTCAAGTTGCGTTAGCATTATTCAATGGAACGGTAGCATTTTGTGCTCAGCTATAGCTAAGCACAAATTGTTACTGTTCTATTCAATAATGCTAATTCAACTTGAGGACCACTGGACGAGTTATTTATTTTTTATTATTTTGGGATTTACCCAATTAAAAATATTGTTTTTATTTCTGTGATAATATTTCTACAATTGGATGTGAAATCTTATGTCGCTCACGTTTCCTTATCTTTAACGCATTCTGCACATATATGTAATATAGTTTTTGAAGTGATTGCAGGATCTTATAAAAAAGTGACGATGTAAAGTCTACTTCGCGTTTGACGCTGTTATTTGAGGTTTTTGGCTGCTATTCGGCTGTTAAACTTTAAAGAATAATGCTAAGTTTTGGGTGTAGATTATTCAAGATCCTTGCACGACGGATACTAATCTTGCAAAATCATGCAACATTCCAGAAAATTTTTGCAGGATCTAACAGGATTAGCATTCTAACCCGACTCTAGTGTTTACTCAATGATTCTTCAGAAAGGTTTCTTGACATTAAAAACAGCAGCCTGAATTCAAATGTCTTAACATTCATACTCAGAGTTGAAAAAATGAAAACTTTTTTCGTGATCCGAATTTCGCAAGCTAGTGCATTAAGTACATTTCGTACATTAAGGTTGCATTTTCGCAACAAATTCGTAGTGTACAAACACGAAAAAATGATCGACGCCTTTTTGTTCTCATTTCAATAGACATACAGAATTCTCAAGACTTCAATTGCAGTTTTAAAAAGACAGGAAATCGGTTTTACAATGAGCCAAATCATACATACGGCAAGTGTTGAAAGTAATTTTTAAAAATAGTGTTGAAAAATGAACCTTATTTGTAGAAGAACTGACAATCATGGGCTTCAGAAGAATATTAAATGCAAACTTTCTTCGATTCCACAAGAAGTAAAAGAAATTGAGGAATTCTGAATTGGATTTGTTGCAGGTCTTGTTGGCTTCATTCGGAAACTGGCGTTTTTTGAGTCTTTTTTAAAAGGAAACGGTAAATTCGAGTAATCAAGAACAGTTATTGGCTCATCGAAAAATTTCTACCAAAAATTAAAAAAAACTCACAAAGGTTAACCATTCGACGAGTGGAGGATATCAGGAATCTGGGTCCCATTATATTTCAGTACTGAATTAAGAAAAACTCGTTGTGAATGTCTGTATGACCGTAATTCTGATCATGGCACTTTATAGACATTTATCAGTAAATTTCATAGTAAAATTCGGAACATAGTACAAACATAATGAAATTCAATTCTGTATTCCCCAAAGCCATTGTGAACTTTGGTGTGTTTTTGATCGAGTCAAAACGGAAAAGAGCCATCAATTGGACATCGAGGATATTCGATATGCAATTGCCAAAAAATTCACCAAAATTAGGGTTGATAAAAAGCGGCGCATAAAAATTTTTAAGAGCATCTTTAATTGTAGTAACTACAATAAAACTGAGCGCTGCCATTAAGAATTCAAGGTCAAGTTCCTGGTACATGTACATTCCAGCCGTCTTGATGAAAGATGATGATCTGATTAGCATTAGCATGTGGGGGGGGGGGGGGGTTGAAAAACTGTTTCATGACATTCAATTCACAGTTAAATCCCGAATAGACAAAATCGATTTGAACAAAGAGAAGAAGAGGATGAGAAATGAGGGTGTGGGGGTTGGGAAAAGGTATTTTTAATTCCATAATTTTTAAACTTAATTTAGCTCCTAATCTAAAATTTCTCATTTCCATGATGCTCTTGGAAATTGCGATTTATTCCTAATTTTTCAAATAATCTTCCGGCCCTTTTACCTTTGGTATTCAGGCCGAGAATGTCCATATTGTAGTTTTGGGAGGAAAAAGTGTAGATTGTTTTTTGTGGATTATTTGGATTGTTTGTTCACAAATAGCATCAAAGATATTCGATAGGCAATTGAAAAAATCAGCAACATTCAGCTTAATTTAAAGGGGCTGTAGCGGCTGAGCTTACTATCTCAATTATCAAATTGAATAGCGCTTCAAGGCCATTTCAAGCATTAAAGCTAGAATAGCATGACAAGCGAAATTTATTGTTACATTCTGTCGAAGCCATACAGATTTGTTCATTTTGTTCATCATTTATATTTAGCAACTATTATTAGTACACAATCGTCATACATGAAGTTAAACTGCAACTCAAACTCGAACTAGGTTTTTATAGCCACGTATTCAAGTGTTCACAACCACAAAAATTTAGCACCTCAAACGGAGCAAGAGATACCCAGCTTGGTAGGCCAGATTCGATGAATTTTGCAATTTTCATACAAATTCAAAGAGGACGGGGCACTTTATAAGGTCTCCCGAACCCCAAACTCAATGTATTCAGAGAATATTACAACATAGTGAGCTACAACCAATCAGAGATGCAAGTTTGACATGTACGGCAGTATAAATAGAGCTTGAAAAACTACCAAAAATCAGTTGAAACTCTTAAATTAGGTTATATTAAACTGACATACAGTGCGTACTGAAGCACATTTCCTTGAGTGGTAAATCACTTGTTATCGTGTCTGGTTTCTGTAGATCATATTAGTGATTGTAGAGTCTTAGCTTTACTTTGACTTGTGAAAGAAGAATTATTTTTTATATTCTCAAAACTTTCTTTCTGAGGAACTTTGTTCCTCAGAAAGAGAAACTCTGTGCAAAGCATGAAGTCAGTTTCTCTTACTGGTTTTAACGAAGACCAGCATAATTTTGATATTGTTGGTTATTGAAGCCAATTGAGAGACACAAAATTGTTTATTAATTTGAATCAGATTTGCAGTACCCGGTTTGCTTTGAAAGCGCTCCCCTTAACAAGGAGGTTCGCTACAAACTTGAGATTTGGTTGACAGTTACTTGAAATCATCTTTAATAATTTTCTAGGAGCCCAATTTCAATTTCGAATTTAAAGTTGAGTTACTAACCAAATTTCAAACAAAATTAGATTGTTTCAATTTGAATTATTTTGTTATTCTGAGAGAAACAAGTTGGTTATACAGCAAAGCTGAGCAATTAGTTATCAGGAGTAATAGAGCAACAAGAACCGCAACGGTTATCTACAGTATAGCGGATAATATAGTTCACAAAAGATAACTGCAAAAACACAATATCCGGACAGATTTGAAACCGCTGAAACGAACTGTGCGGTGTTTAGTTTTCCCTGACGTTGATAGGAGAGCAGCCGTTACATTTGGTCCGCCGACCCGGACAATGGAAGGCAAACTGCTCTCCAATCTGTTAAACAGAGTGCCGAAGGCATCCCCAAAGAAAATCAAAAGAATCAACAGCGCAACGCCAGGGAGGCAGAGCGACACGTGCGAATGAAATTCACAAAACACGCTGAAAAGTTGACCTCGCTTAAAAGGAACAAGCAAAGCAAACAGCAACCAAGCAATTCGAGCAGAACCAGCAGAGGGGAGCTTCAATCAACCGCTCAAAGGTACGACAAGAAGTTCCAAGATTTCGTTGTTTTGCAAAATGTATTTTTAAAATATATTTTTTTCAAGCTAGTCAAGGAGTCGTTAAAATCTATTGCTACTACAAATCAGAGTTCTCCTATATCACTGGGATCCAAGTCAGAACGAATTTTTGACCTAGATTGCTTAGGAAAAAGTTAGATTTTCAAACGGTTTTTTCGTTGTTTTGCAAAATGTATTTTTAAAATATATTTTTTTCAAGCTAGTCAAGGAGTCGTTAAAATCTATTGTTACTACAAATCAAAGTTCCCCTATATCACTGGGATCCAAGTCAGAACGAATTTTTGACCTAGATTGCTTAGGAAAAAGTTAGATTTTCAAACGGTTTTTTCGTTGTTTTGCAAAATGTATTTTTAAAATATATTTTTTTCAAGCTAGTCAAGGAGTCGTTAAAATCTATTGTTACTACAAATCAAAGTTCCCCTATATCACTGGGATTCAAGTCAAAAAGAATTTTCTACCTAGCTTGCTTAGGAAGAAATTAGGATTTTCAAACGGTTTTTTCATTGTTTTGCAAAAAATTTTTTTGAAATATATTTTTTTCAAGCTAGTCAAGGAGTTGTTAAAATCGTTTGTTACTATAAATCAGAGTTCCCCTATATCACTGGAATCCAAGTCAAAACGAATTTTGGACCTAGCTTGCTTAGGAAAAAAGTTAGATTTTCAAATGTTTTTTTTCGTTGTTTTGCAAAATGTATATTTGAAATATATTTTTTTTCAAGCTAGTCAGGAGTTGTTCAAATCTATTGTTACTACAAATCAAAGTTCCCCTATATCACTGGGATCCAAGTCAGAAAGAATTTTTGACCTAGATTGCTTAGGAAAAAGTTAGATTTTCAAACGGTTTTTTCGCAAATTGTATTTTTAAAATATATTTTTTTCAAGCTAGTCAAGGAGTCGTTAAAATCTATTGCTACTACAGATCAGAGTTCTCCTATATCAATAGGATCCATGTCAAAAAGAATTTTTGACCTAGCTTGCTTAGGAAAAAAAAGATTTTCAAATGGTTTTTTTGTTGTTTTGCAAATGGTCTTTTTAAAATATATTTTTTCAAGCTAGTCAAGGAGTCGTTAAAATCTATTGCTACTACAAATCAGAGTTCTCCTATATCACTGGGATCCATGTCAAAAGGAATTTTCGACCTAGCTTGCTTAGGAAAAAAGTTAGATTTTCAAACGGTTTTTTTGTTGTTTTGAAAATGTATTTTTAAAAAAATTTTTTTTCAAGCTAGTCAAGGAGTTGTTCAAATCTATTGTTACTACAAATCAGAGTTCTCCTATATCACTGGGATCCATATCAAAAAGAATTTTTGACCAAGCTTGCTTAGGAAAAAAGTTAGATTTTCAAACGGTTTTTTTGTTGTTTTGAAAATGTATTTTTAAAATATATTTTTTTCAAGCTAGTCAAGGAGTTGTTAAAAGTTTTTGTTACTACAAATCAAAATTCCCCTATATCAATGGGATCCAAGGCAAAAAGAATTTTTGACCTAGCTTGCTTAGGAAAAAAAAGATTTTCAAATGGTTTTTTTGTTGTTTTGCAAATGGTCTTTTTAAAATATATTTTTTCAAGCTAGTCAAGGAGTCGTTAAAATCTATTGCTACTACAAATCAGAGTTCTCCTATGTCACTGGGATCCAAGTCAAAAGAATTTTCGACCGAGCTTGCTTTGGAAAAAATTAAGATTTTCAAATGGTTTTTCGTTGTTTTGCAAAAATTTTTTCTGAAATATATTTTCTTCAAGCCAGTCAAGGAAGTGTTAAAATCTTTTGTTACTACAAATCAAAGTTGTTCCCCTATATCAATGGGATCCATGTCAAAAAGAGTTTTTGACCTAGCTTGCTTAGGAAAAAAGTTAGATTTTCAAACGGTTTTTTCGTTGTTTTGAAAATGTATTTTTAAAATAAATTTTTTTCAAGCTAGTCAAGGAGTTGTTCAAATCTATTGTTACTACAAATCAAAGTTCCCCTATGTCACTGGGATCCAAGTCAAAAATAATTTTTGACCGAGCTTGCTTTGGAAAAAATTAAGATTTTCAAATGGTTTTTTCGTTGTTTTGCAAATTTTTTTTTGAAATATATTTTTTTCAAGCCAGTGAAGGAGTTGTTAAAATCTTTTGTTACTACAAATCAAAGTTCCCCTATATCAATGGGATCCATGTCAAAAAGAGTTTTTGACCTAGCTTGCTTAGGAAAAAAGTTAGATTTTCAAACGGTTTTTTCGTTGTTTTGAAAGTGTATTTTTAAAATAAATTTTTTTCAAGCTAGTCAAGGAGTTGTTCAAATCTATTGTTACTACAAATCAAAATTCCCCTATATCAATGGGATCCAAGTCAAAAAGAATTTTTGACTTAGCTTGCTTAGGAAAAAAAGATTTTCAAATGGTTTTTTGTTGTTTTGCAAATGGTCTTTTTAAAATATATTTTTTCAAGCTAGTCAAGGAGTCGTTAAAATCTATTGCTACTACAAATCAGAGTTCTCCTATATCACTGGGATCCAAGTCAAAAGAATTTTCGACCGAGCTTGCTTTGGAAAAAATTAAGATTTTCAAATGGTTTTTTCGTTGTTTTGCAAAAATTTTTTCTGAAATATATTTTCTTCAAGCCAGTCAAGGAAGTGTTAAAATCTTTTGTTACTACAAATCAAAGTTGTTCCCCTATATCAATGGGATCCATGTCGAAAAGAGTTTTTGACCTAGCTTGCTTAGGAAAAAAGTTAGATTTTCAAACGGTTTTTTTGTTGTTTTGAAAATGTATTTTTAAAATAAATTTTTTTCAAGCTAGTCAAGGAGTTGTTCAAATCTATTGTTACTACAAATCAAAGTTCCCCTATGTCACTGGGATCCAAGTCAAAAATAATTTTTGACCGAGCTTGCTTTGGAAAAAATTAAGATTTTCAAATGGTTTTTTCGTTGTTTTGCAAATTTTTTTTTTTGAAATATATTTTTTTCAAGCCAGTGAAGGAGTTGTTAAAATCTTTTGTTACTACAAATCAAAGTTCCCCTATATCAATGGAATCCATGTCAAAAAGAGTTTTTGACCTAGCTTGCTTAGGAAAAAGGTTAGATTTTCAAACGGTTTTTTCGTTGTTTTGAAAGTGTATTTTTAAAATAAATTTTTTTCAAGCTAGTCAAGGAGTTGTTCAAATCTATTGTTACTACAAATCAAAGTTCCCCTATATCACTGGGATCCAAGCCAAAAAGAATTTTCGACCTAGCTAGCTTAGGAAAAAATTAAGATTTTCAAATGGTTTTTTCGTTGTTTTGCAAAAAGTTTTTTTTGAAATATATTTTTTTCAAGCTAGTCAAGGAGTTGTTAAAATCTTTTGTTACTACAGATCAAAGTTCCCCTATATCACTGGGATCCAATTCAAAAAGATTTTTTGTCCTAGCTTGCTTAGGGAAAAAGATAGATTTTCATATGGTTTTTTCGTTGTTTTGCAAAATGTATTTTTGAAATATGTTTTTTTTCAAGCTAGTCAAGGAGATGTTCAAATCTATTGTTACTACAAATCAAAGTTCCCCTATATCACTGGGATCCAATTCAGCAATAATTTTTTACCTATCTTGCTTAGGAAAGAAGTTAGATTTTCAAACGGTTTTTTTGTTGTTTTAAAAATGTATTTTTAAAATAAATTTTTTTCAAGCCAGTCAAGGAGTTGTTAAAATCTTTTGTTACTGCAAATCAAAGTTCCCCTTTATCACTGGGATCCAATTCAAAAAGAAATTTTGTCCCAGCTTGCTTAGGAAGAAAGATAGATTTTCATATGGTTTTTTCGTTGTTTTGCAAAATGTATTTTTGAAATATAATTTTTTCAAGCTAGTCAAGGAGTTGTTAAAAATTTTTGTTACTACAAATCAAAGTTCCCCTATATCACTGGGATCCAATTCAAAAAGAATTTTTGTCCTAGCTTGCTTAGGAAAAAAGATAGATTTTCGTATGGTTTTTTCGTTATTTTGCAAAATGAATTTTTAAAATAAATTTTTTTCAAGCTAGTCAAGGAGTTGTTCAAATCTATTGTTACTACAAATCAAAGTTCCCCTATATCACTGGGATCCAAGTCAAAAAGAATATTCGACCGAGCTTGCTTAGGAAAAAATTAAGATTTTCAAATGGTTTTTTCGTTGTTTTGCAAAAAGTTTTTTTGAAATATGTTTTTTTCAAGCCAGTCAAGGAGTTGTTAAAATGTTTTTTTACTACAAATCAAAGTTCCCCTATATCAATGGGATCCATGTCAAAAAGAGTTTTTGACCTAGCTTGCTTAGGAAAAAAGTTAGATTTTCAAACGTTTTTTTCGTTGTTTTGAAAATGTATTTTTAAAAAAAAAATTTTTTCAAGCAAGTCAAGGAGTTGTTCAAATCTATTGTTACTACAAATCAAAGTTCCCCTATATCACTGGGATCCAAGTCAAAAAGAATTTTCGACCTAGCTAGCTTAGGAAAAAATTAAGATTTTCAAATGGTTTTTTCGTTGTTTTGCAAAAAATTTTTTTTGAAATATATTTTTTTCAAGCTAGTCAAGGAGTTGTTAAAATCTATTGTTACTACAAATCAAAGTTCCCCTATATCACTGGGATCCAATTCAAAAAGATTTTTTGTCCTAGCTTGCTTAGGGAAAAAGATAAGTTTTCATATGGTTTTTTCGTTGTTTTGCAAAATGTATTTTTGAAATATGTTTTTTTCAAGCTAGTCATGGAGATGTTCAAATCTATTGTTACTACAAATCAAAGTTCCCCTATATCACTGGGATCCAATTCAGCAATAATTTTTTACCTATCTTGCTTAGGAAAGAAGTTAGATTTTCAAACGGTTTTTTTGTTGTTTTGAAAATGTATTTTTAAAATAAATTTTTTTCAAGCTAGTCAAGGAGTTGTTAAAATCTTTTGTTACTACAAGTCAAAGTTCCCCTATATCACTGGAATCCAATTCAAAAAGAAATTTTGTCCTAGCTTGCTTAGGAAGAAAGATAGATTTTCATATGGTTTTTTCGTTGTTTTGCAAAATGTATTTTTGAAATAAATTTTTTTTTAAGCTAGTCAAGGAGTTGTTCAAATCTATTGTTACTACAAATCAAAGTTCCCCTATATCACTGGGATCCAAGTCAAAAAGAATATTCGACCGAGCTTGCTTAGGAAAAAATTAAGATTTTCAAATGGTTTTTTCGTTGTTTTGCAAAAATTTTTTTTGAAATATATTTTTTTCAAGCCAGTCAAGGAGTTGTTAAAATCTTTTGTTACTACAAATCAAAGTTTCCCTATATCAATGGGATCCATATCAAAAAGAATTTTTGACCTAGCTTGCTTCGGAAAAAAAGTTAGATTTTCAAACGGTTTTATCGTTGTTTTGAAAATGTATTTTTAAAATGAATTTTTTCAAGCTAGTCAAGGCGTTGTTCAAATCTATTGTTACTACAAATCAAAGTTCCCCTATATCACTGGGATCCAATTCAAAAACAATTTTCGACCTAGCTAGCTTAGGAAAAAATTAAGATTTTCAAATGGTTTTTTCGTTGTTTTGCAAAAAATTTTTTTTGAAATATATTTTTTTCAAGCTAGTCAAGGAGTTGTTAAAATCTATTGTTACTACAAATCAAAGTTCCCCTATATCACTGGGATCCAATTCAAAAAGATTTTTTGTCCTAGCTTGCTTAGGGAAAAAGATAGATTTTCATATGGTTTTTTCGTTGTTTTGCAAAATGTATTTTTGAAATATGTTTTTTTCAAGCTAGTCATGGAGATGTTCAAATCTATTGTTACTACAAATCAAAGTTCCCCTATATCACTGGGATCCAATTCAGCAATAATTTTTTACCTATCTTGCTTAGGAAAGAAGTTAGATTTTCAAACGGTTTTTTTGTTGTTTTGAAAATGTATTTTTAAAATAAATTTTTTTCAAGCTAGTCAAGGAGTTGTTAAAATCTTTTGTTACTACAAGTCAAAGTTCCCCTATATCACTGGAATCCAATTCAAAAAGAAATTTTGTCCTAGCTTGCTTAGGAAGAAAGATAGATTTTCATATGGTTTTTTCGTTGTTTTGCAAAATGTATTTTTGAAATAAATTTTTTTTAAGCTAGTCAAGGAGTTGTTCAAATCTATTGTTACTACAAATCAAAGTTCCCCTATATCACTGGGATCCAAGTCAAAAAGAATATTCGACCGAGCTTGCTTAGGAAAAAATTAAGATTTTCAAATGGTTTTTTCGTTGTTTTGCAAAAATTTTTTTTGAAATATATTTTTTTCAAGCCAGTCAAGGAGTTGTTAAAATCTTTTGTTACTACAAATCAAAGTTTCCCTATATCAATGGGATCCATATCAAAAAGAATTTTTGACCTAGCTCGCTTCGGAAAAAAAGTTAGATTTTCAAACGGTTTTATCGTTGTTTTGAAAATGTATTTTTAAAATGAATTTTTTCAAGCTAGTCAAGGCGTTGTTCAAATCTATTGTTACTACAAATCAAAGTTCCCCTATATCACTGGGATCCAATTCAAAAACAATTTTCGACCTAGCTAGCTTAGGAAAAAATTAAGATTTTCAAATGGTTTTTTCGTTGTTTTGCAAAAAATTTTTTTTGAAATATATTTTTTTCAAGCTAGTCAAGGAGTTGTTAAAATCTATTGTTACTACAAATCAAAGTTCCCCTATATCACTGGGATCCAATTCAAAAAGATTTTTTGTCCTAGCTTGCTTAGGGAAAAAGATAGATTTTCATATGGTTTTTTCGTTGTTTTGCAAAATGTATTTTTGAAATATGTTTTTTTCAAGCTAGTCATGGAGATGTTCAAATCTATTGTTACTACAAATCAAAGTTCCCCTATATCACTGGGATCCAATTCAGCAATAATTTTTTACCTATCTTGCTTAGGAAAGAAGTTAGATTTTCAAACGGTTTTTTTGTTGTTTTGAAAATGTATTTTTAAAATAAATTTTTTTCAAGCTAGTCAAGGAGTTGTTAAAATCTTTTGTTACTACAAGTCAAAGTTCCCCTATATCACTGGAATCCAATTCAAAAAGAAATTTTGTCCTAGCTTGCTTAGGAAGAAAGATAGATTTTCATATGGTTTTTTCGTTGTTTTGCAAAATGTATTTTTGAAATAAATTTTTTTTAAGCTAGTCAAGGAGTTGTTCAAATCTATTGTTACTACAAATCAAAGTTCCCCTATATCACTGGGATCCAAGTCAAAAAGAATATTCGACCGAGCTTGCTTAGGAAAAAATTAAGATTTTCAAATGGTTTTTTCGTTGTTTTGCAAAAATTTTTTTTGAAATATATTTTTTTCAAGCCAGTCAAGGAGTTGTTAAAATCTTTTGTTACTACAAATCAAAGTTTCCCTATATCAATGGGATCCATATCAAAAAGAATTTTTGACCTAGCTTGCTTCGGAAAAAAAGTTAGATTTTCAAACGGTTTTATCGTTGTTTTGAAAATGTATTTTTAAAATGAATTTTTTCAAGCTAGTCAAGGCGTTGTTCAAATCTATTGTTACTACAAATCAAAGTTCCCCTATATCACTGGGATCCAATTCAAAAACAATTTTCGACCTAGCTTGCTTAGGAAAAAATTAAGATTTTCAAATGGTTTTTTCGTTGTTTTGCAAAAAAATTTTTTGAAAATATTTTTTTCAAGCTAGTCAAGGAGTTGTTAAAATCTTTTGTTACTACAAATCAAAGTTCCCCTATATCACTGGGATCCAAGTCAAAAAGAATTTGTGTCCAAGCTTGCTTAGGAAAAAAGTTAGATTTTCTTATGGTTTTTTCGTTGTTTTGCAAAATGTATTTTTAAAACATATTTTTTTCAAGCTAGTCAAGGAGTCGTTAAAATCTATTGCTACTACAAATCAGAGTTCTCCTATATCAATGGGATCCATGTCAAAAAGAATTTTTGACCGAGCTTGCTTTGGAAAAAATTAAGATTTTCAAGTGGTTTTTTCGTTGTTTTGCAAAATTTTTTTTTAAGTATATTTTTTTCAAGCTAGTCAAGGAGTCGTTAAAATCTATTGCTACTACAAATCAGAGTTCTACTATACCAATGGGATCCATGTCAAAAAGATTTTTTGACGTAGCTTGCTTCGGAAAAAAACTTAAATTTTCAAATGGTTTTTTCGTTGTTTTTCGAAATGTCTTTTTATAACATATTTTTTTCAAGCTAGTCAAGGAGTCGTTAAAATCTATTGCTACTACAAATCAGAGTTCTACTATACCAATGGGATCCATGTCAAAAAGATATTTTGACGTAGCTTGCTTCGGAAAAAACTTAAATTTTTAAATGGTTTTTTCGTTGTTTTTCGAAATGTCTTTTTAAAATATATTTTTTTCAAGCTAGTCAAGGAGTTGTTAAAATCTTTTATTACTACAAATCAAAGTTCCCCTATATCACTGGGATCCAATTCAAAAAGATTTTTTGTCCTAGCTTGCTTAGGGAAAAAGATAGATTTTCATATGGTTTTTTCGTTGTTTTGCAAAATGTATTTTTGAAATATGTTTTTTTCAAGCTAGTCATGGAGATGTTCAAATCTATTGTTACTACAAATCAAAGTTCCCCTATATCACTGGGATCCAATTCAGCAATAATTTTTTACCTATCTTGCTTAGGAAAGAAGTTAGATTTTCAAACGGTTTTTTTGTTGTTTTGAAAATGTATTTTTCAAATAAATTTTTTTCAAGCTAGTCAAGGAGTTGTTAAAATCTTTTGTTACTACAAATCAAAGTTCCCCTATATCACTGGAATCCAATTCAAAAAGAAATTTTGTCCTAGCTTGCTTAGGAAGAAAGATAGATTTTCATATGGTTTTTTCGTTGTTTTGCAAAATGTATTTTTGAAATAAATTTTTTTTAAGCTAGTCAAGGAGTTGTTCAAATCTATTGTTACTACAAATCAAAGTTCCCCTATATCACTGGGATCCAAGTCAAAAAGAATATTCGACCGAGCTTGCTTAGGAAAAAATTAAGATTTTCAAATGGTTTTTTCGTTGTTTTGCAAAAATTTTTTTTGAAATATATTTTTTTCAAGCCAGTCAAGGAGTTGTTAAAATCTTTTGTTACTACAAATCAAATTTTCCCTATATCAATGGGATCCATATCAAAAAGAGTTTTTGACCTAGCTTGCTTCGGAAAAAAAGTTAGATTTTCAAACGGTTTTATCGTTGTTTTGAAAATGTATTTTTAAAATGAATTTTTTCAAGCTAGTCAAGGCGTTGTTCAAATCTATTGTTACTACAAATCAAAGTTCCCCTATATCACTGGGATCCAATTCAGAAACAATTTTCGACCTTGCTTGCTTAGGAAAAAATTAAGATTTTCAAATGGTTTTTTCGTTGTTTTGCAAAAAAATTTTTTGAAAATATTTTTTTTCAAGCTAGTCAAGGAGTTGTTAAAATCTTTTGTTACTACAAATCAAAGTTTCCCTAAATCACTGGGATCCTAGTCAAAAAGAATTTGTGTCCTAGCTTGCTTAGGAAAAAAGTTAGATTTTCTTATGTTTTTTTTCATTGTTTTGCAAAATGTATTTTTGAAATATATTTTTTCAAGCTAGTCAAGGTGTTGTTCAAATCTATTGTTACTACAAATCAAAGTTCCCCTATATCACTGGGATCCAAGTCAAAAAGAATTTGTGTCCAAGCTTGCTTAGGAAAAAAGTTAGATTTTCTTATGGTTTTTTCGTTGTTTTGCAAAATGTATTTTTAAAACATATTTTTTTCAAGCTAGTCAAGGAGTCGTTAAAATCTATTGCTACTACAAATCAGAGTTCTACTATACCAATGGGATCCATGTCAAAAAGATTTTTTGACGTAGCTTGCTTCGGAAAAAACTTAAATTTTCAAATGGTTTTTTCGTTGTTTTTCGAAATGTCTTTTTAAAATATATTTTTTTCAAGCTAGTCAAGGAGTCGTTAAAATCTATTGCTACTACAAATCAGAGTTCCCCTATATCAATGGGATCCAAGTCAAAAAGAATTTTTGACCTACCTTGCTTAGGAAAAAAAAGATTTTCAAATGGTTTTTTCGTTGTTTTGCGAAATGACTTTTTAAAATATATTTTTTTCAAGCTAGTCAAGGAGTCGTTAAAATCTATTGCTACTACAAATCAGAGTTCTCCTATGTCAATGGGATCCATGTCAAATCTAATTCTCGACCTAGCTTGCTTAGGAAAAAAGTAAGATTTTCAAACCGTTTTTTCGTTGTTTTGAAAATGTATTTTTAAAATAAATTTTTTTCAAGCTAGTCAAGGAATTATTCAAATCTATTGTTACTACAAACAAAAGTTCCCCTATATCAATGGGATCCAAGTCAAAAAGAATTTTTGACCTAGCTTGCTTAGGAAAAAAAAGATTTTCAAATGGTTTTTTCGTTGTTTTGCGAAATGTCTTTTTAAAATATATTTTTTTCAAGCTAGTCAAGGAGTCGTTAAAATCTATTGCTACTACAAATCAGAGTTCTCCTATATCAATGGGATCCATGTCAAAAAGAATTTTTGACGTAGCTTGCTTAGGAAAAAAGTTAGATTTCAAACGGTTTTTTCGTTGTTTTGAAAATGTACTTTTAAAATAAATTTTTTTCAATCTAGTCAAGGAGTTGTTCAAATCTATTGTTACTACAAATCAAAGTTCCCCTATATCACTGGGATCCAATTCAGCAAGTATTTTTGACCTAGCTTGCTTAGGGAAAAGTTAGATTTTCAAACAGTTTTTCCTTTGTTTTGCAAAATGTATTTTTGAAATATATTTTTTTTCAAGCTAGTCAAGGAGTTGTTAAAATCTTTTGTTACTACAAATCAAAGTTCCCCTATATCAATGGGATCCAAGTCAAAAAGAATTTTTGACCTACCTTGCTTAGGAAAAAAAGATTTTCAAATGGTTTTTTCGTTGTTTTGCGAAATGACTTTTTAAAATATATTTTTTTCAAGCTAGTCAAGGAGTCGTTAAAATCTATTGCTACTACAAATCAGAGTTCTCCTATGTCAATGGGATCCATGTCAAATCTAATTCTCGACCTAGCTTGCTTAGGAAAAAAGTAAGATTTTCAAACCGTTTTTTCGTTGTTTTGAAAATGTATTTTTAAAATAAATTTTTTTCAAGCTAGTCAAGGAATTATTCAAATCTATTGTTACTACAAACAAAAGTTCCCCTATATCAATGGGATCCAAGTCAAAAAGAATTTTTGACCTAGCTTGCTTAGGAAAAAAAAAGATTTTCAAATGGTTTTTTCGTTGTTTTGCGAAATGTCTTTTTAAAATATATTTTTTTCAAGCTAGTCAAGGAGTCGTTAAAATCTATTGCTACTACAAATCAGAGTTCTCCTATATCAATGGGATCCATGTCAAAAAGAATTTTTGACGTAGCTTGCTTAGGAAAAAAATTAGATTTCAAACGGTTTTTTCGTTGTTTTGAAAATGTACTTTTAAAATAAATTTTTTTCAATCTAGTCAAGGAGTTGTTCAAATCTAATGTTACTACAAATCAAAGTTCCCCTATATCACTGGGATCCAATTCAGCAAGTATTTTTGACCTAGCTTGCTTAGGGAAAAGTTAGATTTTCAAACAGTTTTTCCTTTGTTTTGCAAAATTTATTTTTGAAATATATATTTTTCAAGCTAGTCAAGGAGTTGTTAAAATCTTTTGTTACTACAAATCAAAGTTCCTCTATATCAATGGGATCCAAGTCAAAAAGAATTTTTGACCTAGCTTGCTAAGGAAAAAAAAAGATTTTAAAAATGGTTTTTTCGTTGTTTTGCGAAATGCCTTTTTAAAATATATTTTTTTCAAGCTAGTCAAGGAGTCGTTAAAATCTATTGCTACTACAAATCAGAGTTCTCCTATATCAATGGGATCCATGTCAGAAATAATTCTCGACCTAGCTTGCTTAGGAAAAAGTTAGATTTTCAAACAGTTTTTCCTTTGTTTTGCAAAATTTATTTTTGAAATATATTTTTTTCAAGCTAGTCAAGGAGTTGTTAAAAACTTTTGTTACTACAAATCAAATTTCCCCTATATCAATGGGATCCAAGTCAAAAAGAATTTTTTACCTAGCTTGCTTAGGAAAAAAAAAGATTTTCAAATGGTTTTTTCGTTGTTTTGCGAAATGTCTTTTTTAAATATGTTTTTTTCAAGCTAGTCAAGAAGTCGTTAAAATCTATTGCTACTACAAATCAGAGTTCTCCTATATCAATGGGATCCATGTCCAAAAGAATTTTCGACCTAGCTTGCTTAGGAAAAAAGTTAGATTTTCATACGGTTTTTTCGTTGTTTTGAAAATGTTCTTTTAAAATAAATTTTTTTCAATCTAGTCAAGGAGTTGTTCAAATCTATTGTTACTACAAATCAAAGTTCCCCTATATCACTGGGATCCAATTCAGCAAGTATTTTTGACCTAGCTTGCTTAGGAAAAAGTTAGATTTTCAAACGGTTTTTTCTTTGTTTTGCAAAATATATTTTTGAAATATATTTTTTTCAAGCTAGTCAAGGAGTTGTTAAAATGTTTTGTTACTACAAATCAAAGTTCCCCTATATCAATGGGATCCAAGCCAAAAAGAATTTTTGACCTAGCTTGCTTAGGAAAAAAAAGATTTTCAAATGGTTTTTTCGTTGTTTTGCGAAATGCCTTTTTAAAATATATTTTTTTAAGCTAGTCAAGGAGTCGTTAAAATCTATTGCTACTACAAATCAGAGTTCTCCTATATCAATGGGATCCATGTCCAAAAGAATTTTCGACCTAGCTTGCTTAGGAAAAAAGTTAGATTTTCATACGGTTTTTTCGTTGTTTTGAAAATGTTCTTTTAAAATAAATTTTTTTCAATCTAGTCAAGGAGTTGTTCAAATCTATTGTTACTACAAATCAAAGTTCCCCTATATCACTGGGATCCAATTCAGCAAGTATTTTTGACCTAGCTTGCTTAGGAAAAAGTTAGATTTTCAAACGGTTTTTTCTTTGTTTTGCAAAATGTATTTTTGAAATATATTTTTTTCAAGCTAGTCAAGGAGTTGTTAAAATGTTTTGTTACTACAAATCAAAGTTCCCCTATATCAATGGGATCCAAGCCAAAAAGAATTTTTGACCTAGCTTGCTTAGGAAAAAAAAGATTTTCAAATGGTTTTTTCGTTGTTTTGCGAAATGCCTTTTTAAAATATATTTTTTTAAGCTAGTCAAGGAGTCGTTAAAATCTATTGCTACTACAAATCAGAGTTCTCCTATATCAATGGGATCCATGTCAAAAATAATTCTCGACCTAGCTTGCTTAGGAAAAAAGTAAGATTTTCAAACGGTTTTTTCGTTGTTTTGAAAATGTATTTTTAAAATAAATTTTTTCAAGCTAGTCAAGGAATTATTCAAATCTATTGTTACTACAAACCAAAGTTCCCCTATATCACTGGGATCCAAGTCAAAAAGAATTTTCGACCTAGCTTGCTTAGGAAAAAATTGAGATTTTCAAACGGTTTTTTCGTTGTTTTGCGAAATGTCTTTTTAAAATATATTTTTTTCAAGCTAGTCAAGGAGTCGTTAAAATCTATTGCTCCTACAAATCAGAGTTCTCCTATATCAATGGGATCCATGTCAAAAAGAATTTTCGACCTAGCTTGCTTAGGAAAAAAGTTAGATTTTCAAACGGTTTTTTCGTTGTTTTGAAAATGTATTTTTAAAATAAATTTTTTTCAATCTAGTCAAGGAGTTGTTCAGATCTATTGTTACTACAAATCAAAGTTCCCCTAAATCACTGGGATCCTAGTCAAACAGAATTTGTGTCCTAGCTTGCTTAGGAAAAAAGTTAGATTTTCTTATGGTTTTTTCGTTGTTTTGCAAAATGTATTTTTGAAATATATTTTTTCAAGCTAGTCAAGGTGTTGTTCAAATCTATTGTTACTACAAATCAAAGTTCCCCTATACCACTGGGATCCAAGTCAAAAAGAATTTGTGTCCTAGCTTGCTCTGGAAAAAAGTTAGATTTTCTTATGGTTTTTTCGTTGTTTTGCAAAATGTATTTTTAAAACATATTTTTTTTCGACCTAGTCAAGGAGTCGTTAAAATCTATTGCTACTACAAATCAGAGTTCTACTATACCAATGGGATCCATGTCAAAAAGATTTTTTGACGTAGCTTGCTTCGGAAGAAACTTAAATTTTCAAATGGTTTTTTCGTTCTTTTGCAAAATGTATTTTTGAAAAATATTTTTTTCAAGCTAGTCAAGGAGTTGTTAAAATCTTTTGTTACTACAAATCAAAATTCCCCTATATCAATGAGATCCAAGTCAAAAATAATTTTCGACCTAGCTTGCTTAGGAAAAAATTGAGAATTTCAAACGGTTTTTTCGTTGTTTTGCGAAATGTTTTTTTAAAATATATTTTTTTCAAGCTAGTCAAGGAGTCGTTAAAATCTATTGCTACTACAAATCAGAGTTCTCCTATATGAATGGGATCCATGTCAAAAAGAATTTGTGTCCTAGCTTGCTTAGGAAAAAAGTTAAATTTTCTTATGGTTTTTTCGTTGTTTTGCAAAATGTATTTTTGAAATATATTTTTTCAAGCTAGTCAAGGTGTTGTTCAAATCTATTGTTACTACAAATCAATGTTCCCCTATATCACTGGGATCCAAGTCAGAAAGAATTTTTGACCTAGCTTGCTTAGGAAAAAGTTAGATTTTCAAACGGTTTTCTCGTTGTTTTGCAAAATGTAATTTGAAAATATATTTTTTTCAAGCTAGTCAAGGAGTCGTTAAAATCTATTGCTACTACAAATCAGAGTTCTACTATACCAATGGGATCCATGTCAAAAAGATTTTTTGACGTAGCTTGCTTCGGAAAAAACTTAAATTTTCAAATGGTTTTTTCGTTCTTTTGCAAAATGTATTTTTGAAATATATTTTTTTCAAGCTAGTCAAGGAGTTGTTAAAATCTTTTGTTCCTACAAATCAAAGTTCCCCTATATCAATGAGATCCAAGTCAAAAAGAATTTTTGACCTAGCTTGCTTAGGAAAAAAAAAGATTTTCAAATGGTTTTTTCGTTGTTTTGAAAATGTACTTTTAAAACAAATTTTTTTCAATCTAGTCAAGGAGTCGTTAAAATCTATTGCTACTACAAATCAGAGTTCTACTATACCAATGGGATCCATGTCAAAAAGATTTTTTGACGTAGCTTGCTTCGGAAAAAACTTAAATTTTCAAATGGTTTTTTCGTTCTTTTGCAAAATGTATTTTTGAAATATATTTTTTTCAAGCTAGTCAAGGCGTCGTTAAAATCTATTGCTACTACAAATCAGAGTTCTCCTATATCAATGGGATCCATGTCAAAAAGAATTTTCGACCTAGCTTGCTTAGCAAAAAAGTTAGATTTTCAAACGGTTTATTCGTTGTTTTGAAAATGTACTTTTAAAACAAATTTTTTTCAATCTAGTCAAGGAGTTGTTCAAATCTATTGTTACTACAAATCAAAGATCCCCTATATCACTGGGATCCAATTCAGCAAGTATTTTTGACCTAGCTTGCTTAGGAAAAAGTTAGATTTTCAAACTGTTTTTTCTTTGTTTTGCAAAATGTATTTTTGAAATATATTTTTTTCAAGCTAGTCAAGGAGTTGTTAAAATCTTTTGTTACTACAAATCAAAGTTCCCCTATATCAATGGGACCCAAGTCAAAAAAAATTTTTGACCTAGCTTGCTTAGGAAAAAAAAGATTTTCAAATGGTTTTTTCGTTGTTTTGCGAAATGCCTTTTTAAAATATATTTTTTTCAAGCTAGTCAAGGAGTCGTTAAAATCTATTGTTACTACAAATCAAAGTTCCCCTATATCACTGGGATCCAAGTCAAAAAGAATTTGTGTCCTAGCTTGCTTAGGAAAAAAGTTAGATTTTCTTATGGTTTTTTCGTTGTTTTGCAAAATGTATTTTTAAAACATATTTTTTCAAGCTAGTCAAGGAGTCGTTAAAATCTATTGCTACTACAAATCAGAGTTCTACTATACCAATGGGATCCATGTCAAAAAGATTTTTTGACGTAGCTTGCTTCGGAAAAAACTTAAATTTTCAAATGGTTTTTTCGTTCTTTTGCAAAATGTTTTTTTGAATTATATTTTTTTCAAGCTAGTCAAGGAGTTGTTCAAATCTTTTGTTCCTACAAATCAAAGTTCCCCTATATCAATGAGATCCAAGTCAAAAAGAATTTTTGACCTAGCTTGCTTAGGAAAAAAAAGATTTTCAAATGGTTTTTTCGTTGTTTTGCGAAATGTCTTTTTAAAATATATTTTTTTCGAACTAGTCAAGGAGTCGTTAAAATCTATTGCTACTACAAATCAGAGTTCTCCTATATCAATGGAATCCATGTCAAAAAGAATTTTCGACCTAGCTTGCTTAGCAAAAAAGTTCGATTTTCAAACGGTTTTTTCGTTGTTTTGAAAATGTACTTTTAAAATAAATTTTTTTCAATCTAGTCAAGGAGTTGTTCAAATCTATTGTTACTACAAATCAAAGTTCCCCTATATCACTGGGATCCAAGTCAGAAAGAATTTTTGACCTAGCTTGCTTAGGAAAAAGTTAGATTTTCAAACGGTTTTCTCGTTGTTTTGCAAAATGTAATTTTAAAATATATTTTTTTCAAGCTATTCAAGGAGTCGTTAAAATCTATTGCTACTACAAATCAGAGTTCTCCTATATCAATGGGATCCATGTCAAAAAGAATTTTCGACCTAGCTTGCTTAGCAAAAAAGTTAGATTTTCAAACGGTTTTTTCGTTGTTTTGAAAATGTACTTTTAAAATAAATTTTTTTCAATCTAGTCAAGGAGTTGTTCAAATCTATTGTTACTACAAATCAAAGTTCCCCTATATCACTGGGATCCAATTCAGCAAGTTTTTTTGACCTAGCTTGCTTAGGAAAAAGTTAGATTTTCAAGCGGTTTTTTCTTTGTTTTGCAAAATGTATTTTTGAAATATATTTTTTTTCAAGCTAGTCAAGGAGTTGTTAAAATCTTTTGTTACTACAAATCAAAGTTCCCCTATATCAATGGGATCCAAGTCAAAAAGAATTTTTGACCTAGCTTGCTTAGGAAAAAAAAGATTTTCAAATGGTTTTTTCGTTGTTTTGCGAAATGCCTTTTTAAAATATATTTTTTTCAAGCTAGTCAAGGAGTCGATAAAATCTATTGTTACTACAAATCAAAGTTCCCCTATATCACTGGGATCCAAGTCAAAAAGAATTTGTGTCCTAGCTTGCTTAGGAAAAAAGTTAGATTTTCATATGGTTTTTTCGTTGTTTTGCAAAATGTATTTTTAAAACATATTTTTTTCAAGCTAGTCAAGGAGTCGTTAAAATCTATTGCTACTACAAATCAGAGTTCTACTATACCAATGGGATCCATGTCAAAAAGATTTTTTGACGTAGCTTGCTTCGGAAAAAACTTAAATTTTCGAATAGTTTTTTCGTTCTTTTGCAAAATGTATTTTTGAAATATATTTTTTTCAAGCTAGTCAAGGAGTTGTTAAAATCTTTTGTTCCTACAAATCAAAGTTCCCCTATATCAATGAGATCCAAGTCAAAAAGAATTTTTGATCTAGCTTGCTTAGGAAAAAAAAGATTTTCAAATGGTTTTTTCGTTGTTTTGCGAAATGTCTTTTTAAAATATATTTTTTTTCAAGCTAGTCAAGGAGTCGTTAAAATCTATTGCTACTACAAATCAAAGTTCCCCTAAATCACTGGGATCCTAGTCAAAAAGAATTTGTGTCCTAGCTTGCTTAGGAAAAAAGTTAGATTTTCTTATGGTTTTTTCGTTGTTTTGCAAAATGTATTTTTGAAATATATTTTTTCAAGCTAGTCAAGGTGTTGTTCAAATCTTTTGTTACTAGAAATCAAAGTTCCCCTATATCACTGGGATCCAATTCAGCAAGTATTTTTGACCTAGCTTGCTTAGGACAAAGTTAGATTTTCAAACGGTTTTTTCTTTGTTTTGCAAAATGTTTTTTTGAAATATATTTTTTTCAAGCTAGTCAAGGAGTTGTTAAAATCTTTTGTTACTACAAATCAAAGTTCCCCTATATCAATGGGATCCAAGTCAAAAAGAATTTTTGACCTAGCTTGCTTAGGAAAAAAAAGATTTTCAAATGGTTTTTTCGTTGTTTTGCGAAAAGCCTTTTTAAAATATACTTTTTTTAAGCTAGTCAAGAAGTCGTTAAAATCTATTTCTACTACAAATCAGAGTTCTCCTATATCAATGGGATCCATGTCAAAAATAATTCTCGACCTAGCTTGCTTAGGAAAAAAGTAAGATTTTCAAACGGTTTTTTCGTTGTTTTGAAAATGTATTTTTAAAATAAATTTTTTTGAAGCTAGTCAAGGAATTATTCAAATCTATTGTTACTACAAACCAAAGTTCCCCTATATCACTGGGATCCAAGTCAAAAAGAATTTTCGACCTAGCTTGCTGAGGAAAAAATTGAGATTTTCAAACGATTTTTTCGTTGTTTTGCGACATGTCTTTTTAAAATATATTTTTTTCAAGCTAGTCAAGGAGTCGTTAAAATCTATTGCTACTACAAATCAGAGTTCTCCTATATCAATGGGATCCATGTCAAAAAGAATTTTCGACCTAGCTTGCTTAGAAAAAAATTTAGATTTTCAAACGGTTTCTTCGTTGTTTTGAAAATGTATTTTTAAAATAATTTTTTTTCAATCTAGTCAAGGAGTTGTTCAAATCTATTGTTACTACAAATCAAAGTTCCCCTATATCACTGTGATCCAATTCAGCAAGTATTTTTGACCTAGCTTGCTTAAGAAAAAGTTAGATTTTCAAACGGTTTTTTCTTTGTTTTGCAAAATGTATTTTTAAAATATATTTTTTTCAAGCTAATCAAGGAGTCGTTAAAATCTATTGCTACTACAAATCAGAGTTCTCCTATACCAATGGGATCCATGTCAAAAAGAATTTTCGACTTAGCTTGTTTCGGAAAAAAGTTAGATTTTCAAATGGTTTTTTCGTTCTTTTGCAAAATTTATTTTTGAAATATATTTTTTTCAAGCTAGTCAAGGAGTTGTTAAAATTTTTTGTTACTACAAATCAAAGTTCCCCTATATCAATGGGATCCAAGTCAAAAAGAATTTTCGACCTAGCTTGCTTAGGAAAAAAAGATTTTCAAATGGTTTTTTCGTTGTTTTGCGAAATGCCTTTTTAAAATATATTTTTTCAAGCTAGTCAAGGAGTCGTTAAAATCTATTGCTACTACAAATCAGAGTTCTCCTATATCAATGGGATCCATGTCAAAATAATTCTCGACCTAGCTTGCTTAGGAAAAAAGTTAGATTTTCAAACGGTTTTTTCGTTGTTTTGAAAATGTATTTTTATAACAAATTTTTTTCAAGCTAGTCAAGGAATTATTCAAATCTATTGTTACTACAAATCAAAGTTCCCCTATATCACTGGGATCCAAATCAAAAAAATTTTCGACCTAGCTTGCTTAGGAAAAAATTAAGATTTTCAAATGGTTTTTTCGTTGTTTTGCAAAAAATTTTTTTGAAATATAATTTTTTCAAGCTAGTCAACGAGTTGTTAAAATCTTTTGTTACTATAAATCAAAGTTCCCCTATATCACTGGGATCCAAGTCAAAAAGAATTTTTGACCTAGCTTGCTTAGGAAAAAAAAAGATTTTCAAATGGTTTTTTCGTTGTTTTGCGAAATGCCTTTTTAAAATATGTTTTTTTCAAGCTAGTCAAGGAGTCGTTAAAATCTATTGCTACTACAAATCAGAGTTTTCCTATATCAATGGGATCCATGTCAAAAATAATTCTCGACCTAGCTTGCTTAGGAAAAAAGTAAGATTTTCAAACGGTTTTTTCGTTGTTTTGAAAATGTTTTTTTTTAAAATAAATTTTTTTTCAAGCTAGTCAAGGAATTATTCAAATCTATTGTTACTACAAACCAAAGTTCCCCTATATCACTGGGATCCAAGTCAAAAAGAATTTTCGACCTAGCTTGCTTAGGAAAAAATTGAGATTTTCAAACGGTTTTTTCGTTGTTTTGCGAAATGCCTTTTTAAAATATGTTTTTTTCAAGCTAGTCAAGGAGTCGTTAAAATCTATTGCTACTACAAATCAGAGTTCTCCTATATCAATGGGATCCATGTCAAAAAGAATTTTCGACCTAGCTTGCTTAGAAAAAAATTTAGATTTTCAAACGGTTTCTTCGTTGTTTTGAAAATGTATTTTTAAAATAATTTTTTTTCAATCTAGTCAAGGAGTTGTTCAAATCTATTGTTACTACAAATCAAAGTTCCCCTATATCACTGTGATCCAATTCAGCAAGTATTTTTGACCTAGCTTGCTTAAGAAAAAGTTAGATTTTCAAACGGTTTTTTCTTTGTTTTGCAAAATGTATTTTTAAAATATATTTTTTTCAAGCTATTCAAGGAGTCGTTAAAATCTATTGCTACTACAAATCAGAGTTCTCCTATACCAATGGGATCCATGTCAAAAAGAATTTTCGACTTAGCTTGTTTCGGAAAAAAGTTAGATTTTCAAATGGTTTTTTCGTTCTTTTGCAAAATTTATTTTTGAAATATATTTTTTTCAAGCTACTCAAGAAGTTGTTAAAATCTTTTGTTACTACAAATCAAAGTTCCCCTATATCAATGGGATCCAAGTCAAAAAAAATTTTTGACCTAGCTTGCTTAGGAAAAAAAAGATTTTCAAATGGTTTTTTCGTTGTTTTGCGAAATGCCTTTTTAAAATATATTTTTTCAAGCTAGTCAAGGAGTCGTTAAAATCTATTGCTACTACAAATCAGAGTTCTCCTATATCAATGGGATCCATGTCAAAAATAATTCTCGACCTAGCTTGCTTAGGAAAAAAGTTAGATTTTCAAACGGTTTTTTCGTTGTTTTGAAAATGTATTTTTAAAACAAATTTTTTTCAAGCTAGTCAAGGAAATATTCAAATCTATTGTTACTACAAATCAAAGTTCCCCTATATCAATGGGATCCAAGTCAAAAAGAATTTTTGACCTAGCTTGCTTAGGAAAAAAAAGATTTTCAAATGGTTTTTTCGTTGTTTTGCGAAATGCCTTTTTAAAATATATTTTTTCAAGCTAGTCAAGGAGTCGTTAAAATCTATTGCTACTACAAATCAGAGTTCCCCTATATCACTGGGATCCAAGTCAAAAAGAATTTTTGACCTAGCTTGCTTAGGAAAAAAGTTAGATTTTCAAATGGTTTTTTCGTTGTTGTGCAAAATGTGTTTTTGAAATATATTTTTTTTCATGCTAGTCAAGGAATTGTTCAAACCTATTGTTACTACAAATCAAAGTTCCCCTATATCACTGGGATCCAAGTCAGAAAGAATTTTTGACCTAGCTTGCTTAGGAAAAAGTTAGATTTTCAAACGGTTTTCTCGTTGTTTTGCAAAATGTAATTTTAAAATATTTTTTTTCAAGCTAGTCAAGGAGTCGTTAAAATCTATTGTTACTACAAACCAGAGTTCTCCTATATCAATGGGATCCATGTCAGAAAGAATTTCCGACCTAGCTTGCTTAGGAAAAAGTTAGATTTTCAAATGGTTTTTTCGTTGTTTTGTGAAATGTATTTTTGAAATATATTTTTTTTCATGCTAGTCAAGGAATTGTTCAATTCTATTGTTACTACAAATCAAAGTTCCCCTATATCACTGGGATCCAAGTCAGAAAGAATTTTTGACCTAGCGTGCTTAGGAAAAAGTTAGATTTTCAAACGGTTTTCTCGTTGTTTTGCAAAATGTAATTTTAAAATATATTTTTTTCAAGCTAGTCAAGGAGTCGTTAAAATCTATTGCTACTGCAAATCAGAGTTCTCCTATATCAATGGGATCCATGTCAAAAAGAATTTTCGACCCAGCTTGCTTCGGAAAAAAGTTAGATTTTTGAATGTTTTTTTCGTTCTTTTGCAAAATGTATTTTTGAAATATATTGTTTTCAAGCTAGTCAAGGAATTGTTAAAATCTTTTGTTACTACAAATCAAAGTTCCCCTATATCAATGATCAATGGGCTCCAAGTCAAAAAGAATTTTTGACCTAGCTTGCTTAAGAAAAAAAGATTTTCAATTGGTTTTTTCGTTGTTTTGCAAAGTCTTTTTAAAATTTTTTTTTTCAAGCTAGTCGAGGAGTAGTTCAAATCTATTGTTACTACAAATCAGAATTTCCTTATATCACTGGTATCCAACTCAAAAAGAGTTTTTGACCTAGCTTGCTTTGGAAAAAAGTTAGATTTTCAAACCGTTTTTTCGTTGTTTTGCAAAATAAATTTTTAAATTAAATTTTTTTCAAGCTACTCAAGGAGTTGTTCAAATCTATTGTTACTACAATTCAAAATTCCCCTATGTCACTGGGATCCAAGCCAAAAAGAATTTTCGACCTAGCTTGCTTAGGAAAAATTAAGATTTTCAAATGTTTTTCTGTTGTTTTGCAAAAAAGTATTTTTATAATATATTTTTTACAAGCTAGTAAAGGATTTGTTCAAATCCAATGTTACTACAAACCAGAGTTCTCCTATATCAATGGGATCCATGTCAGAAAGAATTTCCTACCTAGCTTGCTTAGGAAAAAGTTAGATTTTCAAATGGTTTTTTCGTTGTTTTGTGAAATGTATTTTTGAAATATATTTTTTTTCATGCTAGTCAAGGAATTGTTCAATTCTATTGTTACTACAAATCAATGTTCCCCTATATCACTGGGATCCAAGTCAGAAAGAATTTTTGACCTAGCTTGCTTAGGAAAAAGTTAGATTTTCAAACGGTTTTCTCGTTGTTTTGCAAAATGTAATTTTAAAATATATTTTTTTCAAGCTAGTCAAGGAGTCGTTAAAATCTATTGCTACTGCAAATCAGAGTTCTCCTATATCAATGGGATCCATGTCAAAAAGAATTTTCGACCCAGCTTGCTTCGGAAAAAAGTTAGATTTTTGAATGGTTTTTTCGTTCTTTTGCAAAATGTATTTTTGAAATATATTGTTTTCAAGCTAGTCAAGGAATTGTTAAAATCTTTTGTTACTACAAATCAAAGTTCCCCTATATCAATGATCAATGGGCTCCAAGTCAAAAAGAATTTTTGACCTAGCTTGCTTAAGAAAAAAAGATTTTCAAATGGTTTTTTCGTTGTTTTGCAAAGTCTTTTTAAAATTTTTTTTTTCAAGCTAGTCGAGGAGTAGTTCAAATCTATTGTTACTACAAATCAGAATTTCCTTATATCACTGGTATCCAACTCAAAAAGAGTTTCTGACCTAGCTTGCTTTGGAAAAAAGTTAGATTTTCAAACCGTTTTTTCGTTGTTTTGCAAAATAAATTTTTAAATTAAATTTTTTTCAAGCTACTCAAGGAGTTGTTCAAATCTATTGTTACTACAATTCAAAATTCCCCTATGTCACTGGGATCCAAGCCAAAAGAATTTTCGGCCTAGCTTGCTTAGGAA
Organism: Convolutriloba macropyga; assembly: GCF_964194025.1. NCBI lineage: Eukaryota > Metazoa > Xenacoelomorpha > Acoela > Convolutidae > Convolutriloba > Convolutriloba macropyga. The sequence continues at coordinate 3,962,606 of NC_134478.1, read as the reverse complement.
AAATTAAGATTTTCAAATGTTTTTTTGTTGTTTTGCAAAAAAGTATTTTTATAATATATTTTTTACAAGCTAGTAAAGGATTTGTTCAAATCCAATGTTACTACAAATCAAAGTTCCCCTATATCTCTGGGTTCCAAGTCAAAAAGAATTTTTGACCTAGCTTGCTTAGGAAAAAAAAGATTTTTAAATGGTTTTTTCGTTGTTTTGCGAAATGCCTTTTTAAAATATATTTTTTTCAAGCTAGTCAAGGAGTCGTTAAAATCTATTGCTACTACAAATCAGAGTTCTCCTATATCAATGGGATCCATGTCAAAAATAATTCTCGACCTAGGTTGCTTAGGAAAAAAGTTAGATTTTCAAACGGTTTTTTCGTTGTTTTGCAAAATGTATATTTGAAATATATTTTTTTTCAAGCTAGTCAAGGAGTTGTTCAAATCCAATGTTACTACAAATCAAAGTTCCCCTATATCTCTGGGTTCCAAGTCAAAAAGAATTTTTGACCAAGCTTGCCTTAGAAAAAAGTTAGATTTCAAATGGTTTTTTCGTTGTTTTGCAAAATGTATTTTTGAAATATATTTTTTTTTCTTGCTAGTCAAGGAATTGTTCAAATCTATTGTTACTACAAATCAAAGTTCCCCTATATCACTGGGATTCAAGTCAGAAAGAATTTTTGACCTAGCTTGCTTAGGAAAAAGTTAGATTTTCAAACGGTTTTCTCGTTGTTTTGCAAAATGTAATTTTAAAATATATTTTTTTCAAGCTAGTCAAGGAGTCGTTAAAATCTATTGCTACTACAAATCAAAGTTCCCCTATATCTCTGGGTTCCAAGTCAAAAAGAATTTTTGACCTAGCTTGCCTTAGAAAAAAGTTAGATTTCAAATGGTTTTTTCGTTGTTTTGCAAAATGTATTTTTGAAATATATTTTTTTTTCTTGCTAGTCAAGGAATTGTTCAAATCTATTGTTACTACAAATCAAAGTTCCCCTATATCACTGGGATTCAAGTCAGAAAGAATTTTTGACCTAGCTTGCTTAGGAAAAAGTTAGATTTTCAAACGGTTTTCTCGTTGTTTTGCAAAATGTAATTTTAAAATATATTTTTTTCAAGCTAGTCAAGGAGTCGTTAAAATCTATTGCTACTACAAATCAGAGTTCTCCTATATCAATGGGATCCATGTCAAAAAGAATTTTTGACCTAGCTTGCTTCGGAAAAAAGTTAGATTTTCGAATGTTTTTTCGTTCTTTTGCAAAATGTATTCTTGAAATATATTTTTTTCAAGCTAGTCAAGGAATTGTTAAAATCTTTTGTTACTACAAATCAAAGTTCCCCTATATCAATGGGCTTCAAGTCAAAAAGAATTTTTGACCTAGCTTGCTTAAGAAAAAAAAAGATTTTCAAATGGTTTTTTCGTTGTTTTGCAAAATGTCTTTTTAAAATTTTTTTTTTCAAGCTAGTCGAGGAGTAGTTCAAATCTATTGTTACTACAAATCAGAATTTCCTGATATCACTGGTGTCCAACTCAAAAAGAGTTTTTGACCTAGCTTGCTTAGGAAAAAAGTTAGATTTTTAAATGGTTTTTAAGTTGTTTTGAAAATGTATTTTAAAAACAATTTTTTTTCAAGCTAGTCAAGGAGTTGTTCAAATCTATTGTCGCTACAAATCAAAGTTACCCTATATCACTGGGATCCAAGTCAAAAAGAATTTTCGACCTAGCTTGCTTTGGAAAAAAGTTAGATTTTCAAACCGTTTTTTCGTTGTTTTGCAAAATAAATTTTTAAATTAAATTTTTTTCAAGCTAGTCAAGGAGTTGTTCGAATCTATTGTTACTACAATTCAAAGTTCCCCTTTGTCACTGGGATTCAAGTCAAAAAGAATTTCCGACCTAGCTTGCATAGGAAAAAAGTTAGATTTTCAAACCGTTTTTTCGTTGTTTTGCAAAAAGTATTTTTAAAATGAATTTTTTTCAAGCTATTCAAGGAGTTGTTCAAATCTATTGTTACTACAATTCAAAATTCCCCTATGTCACTGGGATCCAAGCCAAAAAGAATTTTCGACCTAGCTTGCTTAGGAAAAATTAAGATTTTCAAATGTTTTTTTTCGTTGTTTTGCAAAAAGTATTTTTATAATATTTTTTTACAAGCTAGCAAGGATTTGTTCAAATCCAATGTTACTACAAATCAAAGTTCCCCTATATCTCTGGGTTCCAAGTCAAAAAGAATTTTTGACCTACCTTGCTTAGGAAAAAGGTTAGGTTTTCAAATGGCTTTTTCGTTGTTTTGCAAAAAGTATTTTTAAAATATATTTTTTTCAAGCTAGTCAAGTAGTTGTTCAAATCTATTGTTTCTACAAATCAAGGTTCCCCTATATTCTTAAAATCCAAATCATTTTTTTTGCTTTGGGATATTGTTTTATGTATATTTGCAATGTTTGGTTTTGTAATGGTTTTTTTAGCTATAGCTCTTCTTTTCTCTCCAACAGTGAGTATTGAAATTGTATTTTTAAGGACCTCTTCGACCATACCTTATGAAGAACCACAAACATAGTTTAAATAGCGTTCATAATAGTAATTGGTGCTTTATTTGTACTTTAGGGTACTCAAACTTATGTTAAAAGTGCCCATGAGCCTTGAAAATGCACCATTCTAACCCTCTGTCCAGAAAAAATCAAGTCTTGGATCCTTTCTGCCAAGAGAAATCCCAAGTCTTGTATCTTGCCTGCCAAGAGGTCACCAAGTCTTGGTTGTACTCCGCACAGAGTGACCCAAGACTTGGACATTCTCCTGGCAGAGAGACCCAATACTTGGGATTTCTCTGGGCAGAGAACCCCAAGTCTTGATTTTTCTCTGTCAATAGAAACCCCAGAGATCGACTGTGGACTGTTCTCCTAGCAGCCTTGTATTTGACATGATCAGACTCTGAATCAGGCCCAAGACCTCGCCTGATTTTTTTTCTGAATCAGGCCTGATGGTCTCTGGGGATTCAGTACGGGATCCCGAAAAAAATTAACATGTCACTTAAAAAATTAACTTTATATACTTTCCTTTATTTGACGATTTCTGTTCAAGAGTACGCTAAATGGAACTTTTGTTTGCGACAGAAGATACAGTTACCATTGGCCCTTCTGCCCCCTATTTTTGTGTTTGTTCGGCGAAATTTGGGTTCCAAAATTTGATTAACCTTTAGGTGGAAAAAAAAACGTTAGTGGAATGTGACCGGTTTAATGCGTGAGAACAGATAAGGGAAATTTTGAGGTGCTTGAACAGGTCATGGGTGCAAAATGGGCGGTTCCTATGTCTATGCCTGGAATTACTAAAAGACCGTCCGCGACCATTATAAGGCATGAAAAGACAGTCCGATATAATTTTGTTATGAAAAGATGTCTCGACTTTGGCTGGGACTAACACAACCGTCGCCGAATTTGTCTGGACAATAAAACGTGTCCTGGAGTTTGGACGGACAATAAAACGTGCTCTGCAACTCAGCTGGAGAATAAAAACATTATCTGGAACTTCGTTGGATATTGAAACCTGTTCTGGAGTTTGGCTGGACAAAAAAACGTGTCCTAGAATTACTCTCGCAACCGTAGCAATGTCTTGTTTTTAAATTCCTTTAAATTTGAAGACATATGTAGTGCAATTGATTGACAATTGGGTACGGTCGAAGAGGGTAAAGAGATCGAACCCAGTGCTGGAGTAATTTTCAGTTTGACTCATTTTTGTATATGAAAAGAATTTGGCTGACTCCCCCCCTCAGTCATTATAGGTCTTTTCATAAGTCGAGGCTTCGACCTGGGTTACCTGCCAATTTTCTTCTTGAGTCTCTTCTAGTGTTATAGTGAAAGTAGTACATTATAAGCATTCGATTCTTTTCTCAGTTTTTCCCGCATTTGCTTCATTTCTTTTACAACTTCCTCTAAAAATGAGTTCAAAATGTTGTAGATAAGTCATTTATTTGTAGACAAAAACGAAGACATTTGTTTTTGTTTTGCGAAGAAACTGTTACTGTAAAACGTGCTTTTTTAATATGCATTGGCCGCGAATCCTGCTAGTTTTTGGTTTCCAAAATTTTGTGCGCTCATGAATTTGGCTCTTAATTTAGTAGTAACAAACCAGTACACCCAGACCCACTTTTTGGCTGATTTTACCTAAACATGTCCGTTCATGCGCGCGGATAAAAATTTCTGGGCAATTAATCCCTGTATGTTAGTATTGTTGCCTGAAAATGTAATAGACTTACCTTAACTCCAGTTTGAAGCACTCAGGATTAATTCCCTCATTTATAAGGGATATTTAATCAAGCGCTTACACTGTGGAGAATATTGTCTGTATACCCGACAAGTGCCTGAGGGCAATAAATCCTGTCTATATTTGTCAGGAACGCTTTTACGCAGTAAGAGAAACCTGGGCTTCTCACGGAGAAGCTGAAAAGAAGTACTTTTTGAATAGACGCGAAACTTCTGCAAACAAGGTTTTGAATAGTTCTGCATTCTGATGAATATATTACCTGAGAGCTATATTTAGAACAGACACTCAAACTCGAATTCGTCTCGTTCAGACTGTTAATAGACTTCCCTTTCATTTATTACACAACAAGCTTTATGATTCAGAAGTATTACGTTTTGAAGAAATTCGTACCAGAAAACAATGAGTTTGAACAAGATAAAAGGAAGTAAAAGACATTTCAAGAGTTTATGTCAAAAATTAGGGAACAAAAAAGCATTCTGATAGATAATAATCTGACAAAACTTTGACCTCATTTATTGTTATTTTGTTCAAAAAAATCAGTGGTTTTTCCAGGGAAGACAATCGTCGAGTATAGAAATAACAATTGCAAGTTGAGGGTAACTTCTAGCCCCCCAAAAAAATCAGGTTAATAAAAATTGTTTCCATTTGGAAACAATTCGTCGTTTGGAGTGATGTTAAGAAATTTAAACCAGGAAGCCGAAAATTGTAAACATCTCGTTTTTATTTTCGATGAATCTGTCAGGAAAATAAACGAGGGGTGTCCATAAGAACAATTGGAAAGCGGTGGAACAACATTTAGTCAATTTGATTGCAAACAGCAGGAAAGAAAGCAGGAAAAAGCAAAAAATCCGTAACGACAAAAATCTTGTTTGATTTCCAAGCGCTTCAAAACTCCTATATAAAATGAATTGGTACAGGGAAGCAAAAGAGGAGAACATCTGGAAACCAATTGATCGGAATCTTGCTGTTTTATCATCAGAGCGCATCAAGATTCCCTCAGCAAGAGGAGTGGTGCGAAACAGATAACTTGTGGATTGTAATTTAAAAAAAACTTCTTTTTACTTCATGTAGCTATTCCATCATTTCTAATTTCTGCCTATATAACTCATCCACGGATCAAAAATTAAAACAAGGTAGCCGGAGCATCAAAAAATTTTCAAATAAGCGTCCCTTATTTTGTTAAGATTGCATCGCACCTAGAATATATATGACCCACCAAAAGTGAAATGTATATCAATTTTTTATCCGAGAGAAACTTTTCTTAGGAAAAAGTTTTTTCATTAGTGAAAACTAACACAAAAATACTTTGCCAAACTTAAATATTGCTCACATAAAGTATATATTGCTCCATAACTTCTATTTTTTACCTATATAACTCATCCACGGATCAAATTTTAAAACAAGGTGCCCGGAAAATTAAAACATTTTCAAATAAGCGTCCTTTAATTTGTTAAGATTGCATCACACCTAGAATATATATGACCCACCAAAAGTGAAATGTATATCAATTTTTTATCCGAGAGAAACTTTTCTTAGGAAAAAGTTTTTTCATTAGTGAAAACTAACACAAAAATACTTTGCCAAACTTAAATATTGCTCACATAAAGTATATATTGCTCCATAACTTCTATTTTTTACCTATATAACTCATCCACGGATCAAATTTTAAAACAAAGTGCCCGGAAAATTAAAACATTTTCAAATAAGCGTCCTTTAATTTGTTAAGATTGCATCACACCTAGAATATATATGACCCACCAAAAGTGAAATGTATATCAATTTTTTATCCGAGAGAAACTTTTCTCACGAAACAGTTTTTTCATTAGTGAAAACTAACACAAAAATACTTTGACAAACTTAAATATTGCTCACATAAAGTATATAGGAGTCATCAAAGGTCAATTTTACTTTATATTTCCCTCTTGATTTGAAGCCGTAGAGAAAGATTTCGAACTTAAATGTTGTTTAATTCGTGAAAACTAACACAAAACTACTTTAAAAAATCAATTGCGTCCAGACAAAATTCATATCAGTCACCAAATGTCAATTGTACATCAATTTTTTCTCTGAATGTAGAAAAGATAGAGAAAAATTTCTTAAGTGAAAGTTGTTTAATTAGTGAAAACTAAGATAAAAACACTAAAAACGTCAATTTGTTTAATATAAACTGTTTTATGATTCATTAACAGTCATTTGTACATCATTTTTCCACTCTTGATGTAGAAGTCAGAAAGAAAAAATTTTTTAAGTAAAATTCGTTTATTTAGTAAAAGTTAGCACAAACCTCATTTAAAAAGTCTCAATTTGGCTCAAAGAAAGTATATATGATGTACAAATGACACATATACACTTTTTTTGAGTCAAACTGACATTTTTTAAAGTACTTTGGTGCTAATTTTTACTAAACAAACAACTTACACTTAAGAATATTTTCAGTAAGAGGAAAAAATGTGTAAAAATGAATCATAAATACTTTATTTGAACCAAATTGACGCATTTTTAAAGTATTTTTTTGTTTGTTTTCAGAAATTAGACAACCTTTTTTGAAGAAATTTTTCTCTATGACTTAAGAAACAAAATCATGTACAATTGACCTTTGATGGCTCATATATAATTTATGTGAGCCAATTTGACACTTTTTTCAAGTATTATTGTGTTAATTTTCACTGATTAAACGTTTTAAAGATAGTTTTGTGTTAGTTTTCACAAATTAAACAGCTTTTGCTTAAGATATTTTTCTCTATGTTTTGTACGCTAAGAGGAAAAAAGATGTACAATTGACTTTTGATGACTCATAGGTACTTTGTATGAACACAATTTGTTTAGTCCATTTGTGTTAAATTTCAAAAATGAAAAATTTTTTCCTTGTCTGGGTCTTGTACATTAAGAGATAAAAAATTATTTACATTTGACCATTGATGACTCATATATACTTTATGTGAGCCAAATTGATCTTTTCAAAAGTATTTTTTTGTTAGTTTTCACAAATTAAACCACTTGTATTAATGAAATTTTTCTCTATGACTTGTACATTAAGAGGGGAAAATGATGTGCAAATGACTTTGATGACTCATAAACACTTTATGTGAGCCAAAGTAACAGTTTTTTTGAGTATTTTTTGTCAGTTTTTACAAATTAAACATTTTAAGATAATTTTATGGTAGCTTTTGCTTTTTAAACATTTTTCAGTTTAGAAATTTTTCTCTGTGCTTTTACTTTAATGATATACAATTGACTTTTGATTACTCATATAAAATTTCTTTGTGCAATATTCTAGTTTTTTAAAATTGTTTTGTGTTAATTTTCACTAATTAAACAGTTTTTGCTTTACAAATTTTTCTCTGTGACTTGTTCTTTAAGAGGAAAAAAGATGTACAGATGACGTTTGAAGTTTCATACATGCTTTGTGCGAACTAAACTGACATTTTTAGAGTAGTTTTGTTTTAGTCTTTAGTAATTAAACAACTTTTTCTTAAGAAATTTTTCTCTCGGACTGGATATTATGAGGTTTATGAGGAAAAAATTGATTACAGTTCACCTTTGATGGTTCACATATATTCCATGTGTGATGCAATCTTAACAAATGATAAATATGTCTTCGCCTTAGAGCCACTGTTAGACCTTAACTCAGCTCCTCTCCTTTACAAACAGGGAAAAAATGCTTGCTGACGATTAAGGGATACTAATTTTTAAATTTTTCGTTAGTTTTAACTAATAAAAAAACTTTTTCTTAAGAAAAGTTGCTCTCGGATAAAAAATTGATGGTGGGTCATATATATTCTAGGTGTGATGCACTCTTCACAAATTAAGGGACGCTTGTTTGAAAATTTTTTGATGTTCCGGCTATCTTGTTTTAAATTTTGATCCGTGGATGAGTTATATAGGCAAAAATTAGAAATGATGGAATAGCTACATGAAGTAAAAAGAAGTTTTTTTTAATTACAATCCACAAGTTATCTGTTTCGCACCACTCCTCTTGCTGAGGCAATCTTGATGCGCTTTGATGATATAACAGCAAGATTTCGATCAATTGGTTTCCAGATGTTCTCCTCTTTTGCTTCCCTGTACCAATTCTTTTTTGTAGTGGTTTTGATGCGCTTGGAAATGAAACAAGAGGTTTTGTTGTTCCGGTGTTTTCTTTTTTTTTGCTCTATGTAACCAAAGCGATTAGATGTCAGTTCTTCCACCGCTTTCCAATTGTTCTTATTGACACTACTGGTTTGTTTTCCTGACAGATTCCTTGAAACTAAAAAACAAAATTATTTTTTCGGCTTCCATGTTTTAAATTCTTAACATCACTTCAGACGACGAATTCTTTCCAAACGGAAAAAAATAATTGACCTGATTTCATTTGCTGGGTAGAAGTTACCATTTTGTTTATCAGATTATTATCTTTTTGAGAATGCTTTTTTTGTTCCTTAATTTTCTGACATAAACTCTATTGAAGAATCAATTACTTCCTTTTATTGCGTTCAAACTTGTTGCTTTCTGGTACGAATTTTGTCAAAACTTTATAGTCTGTATCAATTGTCTCCTTGTTTAATAAATGAAAGGGAAGTAGAATAACAATCTGGACGAGACGAGTTCGAGTTTAACTTTGGGTTCTAAATATAGCTCTCAGGTAATATTTGAATCAGAAAGTTGAATTCCTTGAAGCCATGTTTGCAGACGTTTCTCAGGTATTTAAAAATTACTTCTTCTAAGCCTCGCCGTGGGAAATATCTGAGCCTGCTTACACACTACAAATATATAGTTTGTTCACATTAGACGCCCAGATTTCTCTTACTGCGCAAAATCGTTCCTGACGATTATAGACAGGATTTATAGCCCTCAGGCATTTGTCGCGTATGCAAACAATTTTATCCACAGTGTAAGCGCTTGATTAAATATCCCTTATAAAAGCAGGAATTAAACCTGTGTGGGTCAAAATGGATTTAAGATAGTCTATTGCATATTCAGGCGAGAATACTGACATAGAGGGAATAATTGCCAAGCGGAGCTTTTCATCGGCGGGCATGATCGGACATGTTTGTGTAAAATCAGCCAAAAATTGGGTCAGGGTGTACTGGTTTATTACTACTTACTTTACTAAGGTTTGTGGTTTTAGCAATATAAAGTTTCTTGTCCTGTCATTCACCATTAAATATGACAATGGTTTCATCCATTTACTTCAAATTTTAAGTCCTTCCCATTATACCCCCACAAAATTATAGCCCCCCTTATGGTATGTTTACAATGATGCGGGGTATCTGACCACTGAGCGGGGGAGAACTATGATATTGAAAAAACGCCAAATTTTACTTTTTGAGCGAAAATTTTGCTTTTATTTTTGTTGATTCGATCTCACCCATGTATGTATGTATGTATGTATGTATGTATGTATGTATGTATGTATGTATGTATGTATGTATGTATTTATGTATGTACGTATTTATGAATGTTTGTATGTATGTATGGATTTATGAATGTTTGTATGTATGTATGTATGTATGTATGTATGTATGTATGTTTGTATGTACGTTTGTATGTACGTATGTATGTATGTATGTACGTATGTTTGTTTGTATGTATGTATGTATGTATGTATGTATGTATGTATGTATGTATGTATGTATGTATGTATGTATGTATGTATGTATGTATGTATGTATGTATGTATGTATGTATGTATGTATGTATGTATGTATGTATGTATGTATGTATGTATGTATGTATGTATGTATGTATGTATGTATGTATGTATGTATGTATGTATGTATGTATGTATGTATGTATGTATGTATGTATGTATGTATGTATGTATGTATGTATGTATTTATGTATGTACGTATTTATGAATGTTTGTATGTATGTATGGATTTATGAATGTTTGTATTTATGTATTTATGTATGTATGTATGTATGTATGTATGTATGTATGAATGTATGTATGTATGTTTGTATGTACGTTTGTATGTACGTATGTATGTATGTATGTACGTATGTTTGTATGTATGTATGTATGTATGTATGTATGTATGTATGTATGTATGTATGTATGTATGTATGTATGTATGTATGTATGTATGTATGTATGTATGTATGTATGTATGTATGTATGAATGTATGTATGTATGTATGTATGTGTGTATGTTTGTATGTATGTATGTATGTATGTATGTATGTATGTATGTATGTATGTATGTATGCATGTATGTATAAATGTATGTATGTATGTATTTATGTATGTATGTATGTATGTATGTATGTATGTATGTATGTATGTATGTATGTATGTATGTATGTATGTATGTATGTATGTATGTATGTATGTATGTATGTATGTATGTATGTATGTATGTATGTATGTATTTATGTATGTATGTATGTATGTATGTATGTATGTATGTATGTATGTATGTATGTATGTATGTATGTATGTATGTATGTATGTATGTATGTATGTATGTATGTATGTATTTATGAATATATTTATGAATGTATGTATGTATGTATGTATGAATGTATGTATGTATGTTTGTATGTACGTTTGTATGTAGGTAAAGTCTTTTTAGCGACATTGGGTCGAGCTTAAGTCCAGCCTTAACGTTGGGTCGAGCTAAAGTCTGATCGCAAATTTTGGGTCGAGCTAAAGTCTTTTGGGAAATTTTTGGGTCCAGCAAAAGTCTTGTATGACAATTTGAGTCGAGCTAAAGTCCAGCATGTCCTTAAAGTCGAGCTAAAGTCTTTTCATAGCTCAATTGAGTCGAGTATGGTCTTTTCATAGCGCATTTTGGTCGAGCATTGTCTTTTCATAAGTCGAGGTCTAGACCTGGGCAATGAAATTATACGAACAATATTTGTTCGGTTAAAAGAATTATAGTTGAATTAATAGAATTATTCCAGGTTTAATCTAAAGTTAAATCTTCGTTAATCAGCCATCATAATTATTTCGGGCATTTCCTTGTAGCTGCCCAACTGATGATTGAAAGTAAAAATTGTGAACATTTCAAGCTAGAAACACTCCCGATACTTTTTAGATTTCTTTAAAAAACCAATTTTTTGTTCACTAACTTGTTCAGAAGATTCATATTATTATTCAGAAGATGAGAATTCATTACATTACGTTGCCAAACCTACATTTTGAGCAAGCAGAAGTTTTCGTGCAAATATCAGCATTGTCCTATCCCCCATGTTTTAAGAGCAAGTTTTTGCGGACAGCGGTTCCAGTTAGGGAAACCAGTTCAAAGTTGCTCAAAATTGGGATCATTTGTCGCTGATATCCGCGGCTGCAGAATTTGGTGACAAGCGAGAAAGGCTGATGAATCATTGTCACTATTATTCCCAAATTTATGCCACTAACATCCGCGCTAAAGCAACTATATTCCGCGCAATGCTTCTAAAACCTGTTAAAGGAGAAAAAGTGGGATACAATGGGTTCTTTTTATCAAAAAGCGGTGATGGGTAATTATAATTTTAATCCGTGAAAGGTTTTAACCTAAATTAAGGGGTCAAAACCTAACTTAAATGGGTTGAACTTAACGTGCGAGATAATTATGCGTTTCATTCGTCAAGGATTCTGAAACTGATCAAATGAGGAAAAACTTGTTTGTTATTAGTACCTCGTATCAAATTGAATTGGAGGCTAATTATAATCATAACTACGGGAGAAGTGGTGACAAACGTCGCCATTCGTGTTCGCAAACGCGGACAATAAGGCTGATGTGTAGGATTGGCGACGTAATGTATGAGGATAGGAGTCAAACTTAGGCAGAGTGTAAGGTATTTTAACAATCTCTTTGGTCGCTGTTTTATTTTTCTCATCAGCCTTAAGTTTCTAGCTAAGTTTTTTCTGGTGCCATCTTGCTGCCTCAACCTTCTTCTAGTTCCCTTCTGCACACAGGTTTCATTTCTGTAAAAATATTGACGTCCTGTCATCCGGCAGCGTCTGCGAGCAATTGCTCTATCTAACACCTAGTCTAAAACTAATGCCAAATTTGCAACTATGTGCGATTTTTTGCTTGGTAGTGCCGTTTATGTAAATATTTGCTAATTATCTCTGCAAATTATTGTTTATAAATAAGTGCAAATTTGACATTAATTCTACACTAGGGCGATTAGTGCTTTTTTAATAAAGAGGTGCTTAAGTATCATTGATTTGAAGTAAGCGTACAGCCGATTTAATAGGACTCCAAAAAACAAACTTATAATAAACTTAACAACCTGTTTGGAAATTGTAATGAAATATACAGACTCAAATCCGATAATTGTGTTTTGAATGATATTCCCACTGAAAGGCTATAAAAAACAACAACAACGAAGATTTCTTATTTTTAAATTGCAAAGATTTCTTGTCTGGGTTTGCTTTTTCATCTCAATTCATCAGTTTTCTTTATGAAAAGTTTTAAAATGAGTAATGGTTATAAATAAAAAAGATTTACACGTTAAAAACAGCTAAGATCTTGCTTCATTTTTCAAAATCTTTAAACAGTGCCTGATTAGGTCAACACTGTTCGAAAGGAGATTTTGTGCTTTTATGAAGAGATTGATCTCTGAATGACTCGAATGAATTAGATGTGAAGTTAAATATAAATCTTAATGGAAGCTTCATTTTCCCATATTGAAATATTCACTTGGGTTGCCACGGAGTAGACAGAGAGAACAAATAAGCAAAATAGATAATAGGACGTCAGAATAGAATAGAACAACTTTCGCTTAGTGGCCGAGAGAATAGTTTCCATGTCGAATGGTTTACAAACGGCAACATACCTCTCGTAAGCCATGAGAGACACTATAGCACCTCGAGACATCGAAACTAGCTGAGTATGTACAACTGAAGCTCTGTTGTTCATCAAATCCATGTTCAGCTTGTAAAAAGTTCCTCCTTTGTCACAGTTTACTGGGACAGACAACCCTTACCAACGTTAACAAAATTTTCGAGCACAACTTAAAAGATTAAATGTGATTTATAAGTTGCAAGACTAAAAAGTTTTAAAAGCAATATCTGCAAATCCTGTTTAAAAATTGAGGTAAAATACCATAGACAATATTACGCTTAAGAGCGTTGCAACAAAATAAAAACTGTGCGTTTAAATTATGTCTGAAATGCGCTAAAAATCCTAGAAAACTTCTGCGCATTCTACCCATTCAGATCGCTCTGCTTCTGATGGTCTAGAGCTGATAATGTCAACTCTCTCCACTATCTCCTTTCACATCCGGGGCGAGGATATTCCCCAAAAATCACGGAAAAAGAGTGAAAAGAATGTATAAATAAAAAAATTACAACTCTATTTCTCCGCTTAATTAACGGCGGAAGGGTGTAATTATAGGAGTGTAATTTTAAAAAATAAAACTGGAAGGAGGTAATGAGGATTGATCCCCTATCTTCCCCCTATTACTGTCATCGATTGCTTTAAACAATGCGCCAACTGACACTAGGCTCAGAAGTTTCAATTTGGTTATATTGTTAATTGTGTAAGAGCCCTGGTCGAGACCCGATGTTAATCTTGCAAGATCTTGCAAGACGATGTTAATCTTGCAAGATCTTGCAAGATGATTTTTTAATCTTGCAAGATCTTGCAAGATTCTTGCAAGATTAACATCCGAATATCAAACCTCAGAAAAAAAAGAAAAATGATTCAAACGGCAAAATTTCAAATCCAAATGTTCATGCGTTTTGTTTGGTGGGTGAAATAACGTTTTTGCTGATAAAATGGGTACATGGTGAAATTCGTAAATTTGTCATTTTTCTTGGCCTTCCAATACTTTTGAAAAATGTTTCATAGCTTGAACGGAACTACTACTGACGTAGATCTTTAGCCCCGGGTCGAGGGGTCAGCACCTGTAAGCGCATATTTTTGTAAGAAAACAGCTGAATGTGCTGAAATTATGTAAGATTTGTGGTGAATGCGCAGAAAATTAAGAATTTGGTGGTGAATCTGCTGAAAAAGTATTTCAGCAACTTTCAGCTCATTTCTTAAATAAAATCAGCATATGATTAAGCACCTTTCTTACATATTTTCAGCACATGGTGAATCCGCTGAAAAAAAATATTTCAGCACTTTTCAGCGCATTTACATAAAATCAGCATACGATTAAGCACCTTTCTTATATTATTTCAGCACATGGTGAATACGATTAAGCACCTTTCTTATATTATTTCAGCAAATGTTGAAGTAAGCGTACAGCCGATTTCATTGAAATCCAAAAAACAAACTTATAATAAACTTAACAACCTGTTTGGAAATTGGAATGAAACATACAGACTCAAATCCGATAATTGTGTTTTGAATGATATTCCCACTCAAAGGCTATAAAAAACGACAACAACGAAGATTTCTTATTTTTAAATTGCAAAGATTTCTTGTCTGGGTTTGCTTTTTCATCTTAATTCATCATTTTTCTTTATGAAAAGTTTGAAAATGAGTAATTGGTTATAAATAAAAAAGATTTACACGTTAAAAACAGCTAAGATCTTGCTTCATTTTTCAAAATCTTTAAACAGTGCCTGATTAGGTCAACACTGTTCGAAAGGAGATTTTGTGCTTTTATGAAGAGATTGATCTCTGAATGACTCGAATGAATTAGATGTGAAGTTAAATATAAATCTTAATGGAAGCTTCATTTTCCCATATTGAAATATTCACTTGGGTTGCCACGGAGTAGACAGAGAGAACAAATAAGCAAAATAGATAATAGGAAGTCAGAATAGAGTAGAACAACTTCCGCTTAGTGGCCGAGAGAATAGTTTCCATGTCGAATGGTTTACAAACGGCAACATACCTCTCGTAAGCCATGAGGGACACTATAGCACCTGGAGACATCGAAACTAGCTGAGTATGTACAACTGAAGCTCTGATGTTCATCAAATCCATGTTCAGCTTGTAAAAAGTTCCTCCTTTGTCACAGTTTACTCGGACAGACAACCCTTACCAACGTTAACAAAATTTTCGAGCACAACTTAAAAGATTAAATGTGATTTATAAGTTGCCAGACTAAAAAGTTTTAAAAGCAATATCTGCAAATCCTGTTTAAAAATTGAGGTAAAATACCATAGACAATATTACGCTTAAGAGCGTTGCAACAAAATAAAAACTGTGCGTTTAAATTATGTCTGAAATGCGCTAAAAATCCTAGAAAACTTCTGCGCATTCTACCCATTCAGATCGCTCTGCTTCTGATGGTCTAGAGCTGATAATGTCAACTCTCTCCACTATCTCCTTTCACATCCGGGGCGAGGATATTCCCCAAAAATCACGGAAAAAGAGTGAAAAGAATGTATAAATAAAAAAATTACAACTCTATTTCTCCGCTTAATTAACGGCGGAAGGGTGTAATTATAGGAGTGTAATTTTAAAAAATAAAACTGGAAGGAGGTAATGAGGATTGATCCCCTATCTTCCCCCTATTACTGTCATCGATTGCTTTAAACAATGCGCCAACTGACACTAGGCTCAGAAGTTTCAATTTGGTTATATTGTTAATTGTGTAAGAGCCCTGGTCGAGACCCGATGTTAATCTTGCAAGATCTTGCAAGACGATGTTAATCTTGCAAGATCTTGCAAGATGATTTTTTAATCTTGCAAGATCTTGCAAGATTCTTGCAAGATTAACATCCGAATATCAAACCTCAGAAAAAAAAGAAAAATGATTCAAACGGCAAAATTTCAAATCCAAATGTTCATGCGTTTTGTTTGGTGGGTGAAATAACGTTTTTGCTGATAAAATGGGTACATGGTGAAATTCGTAAATTTGTCATTTTTCTTGGCCTTCCAATACTTTTGAAAAATGTTTCATAGCTTGAACGGAACTACTACTGACGTAGATCTTTAGCCCCGGGTCGAGGGGTCAGCACCTGTAAGCGCATATTTTTGTAAGAAAACAGCTGAATGTGCTGAAATTATGTAAGATTTGTGGTGAATGCGCAGAAAATTAAGAATTTGGTGGTGAATCTGCTGAAAAAGTATTTCAGCAACTTTCAGCTCATTTCTTAAATAAAATCAGCATATGATTAAGCACCTTTCTTACATATTTTCAGCACATGGTGAATCCGCTGAAAAAAAATATTTCAGCACCTTTCAGCGCATTTACATAAAATCAGCATACGATTAAGCACCTTTCTTATATTATTTCAGCACATGCTGAATCCGCTGAAAAAATATTTCAGCACCTTTCAGCGCATTTCTTACATAAAATCAGCATATGATTAAGCACCTTTCTTACAAAATTTCAGCACATGGTGAATCCGCTGAAAAAAATATTTCAGCACCTTTCAGCGCATTTCTTACATAAAATCAGCATACGATTAAGCACCTTTCTTATATATTTTCAGCAAATGGTGAATCCGCTGAAAAAATATTTCAGCACTTTTCAGCGCATTTCTTACATAAAACCAGCATATGATTAAGCACCTTTCTTATATACTTTCAGCACATGGTGAATCCGCTGAAAAAATATTTCAGCAACTTTCAGCGCATTTACATAAAATCAGCATACGATTAAGCACCTTTCTTATATTATTTCAGCACATGGTGAATCCGCTGAAAAAATATTTTAGCACCTTTCAGCGCATTTCTTAAATAAAATCAGCATATGATTAAGCACCTTTCTTACAAAATTTCAGCACATGGTGAATCCGCTGAAAAAAATATTTCAGCACCTTTCAGCGCATTTCTTACATAAAATCAGCATACGATTAAGCACCTTTCTTATATATTTTCAGCAAATGGTGAATCCGCTGAAAAAATATTTCAGCACTTTTCAGCGCATTTCTTACATAAAACCAGCATATGATTAAGCACCTTTCTTATATACTTTCAGCACATGGTGAATCCGCTGAAAAAATATTTCAGCAACTTTCAGCGCATTTACATAAAATCAGCATACGATTAAGCACCTTTCTTATATTATTTCAGCACATGGTGAATCCGCTGAAAAAATATTTTAGCACCTTTCAGCGCATTTCTTACATAAAATCAGCATATGATTAAGCACCTTTCTTACATAATTTCAGCACATGGTGAATCCGCTGAAAAAAATATTTCAGCACCTTTCAGCGCATTTCTTACATAAAATCAGCATACGATTAAGCACCTTTCTTATATATTTTCAGCAAATGGTGAATCCGCTGAAAAAATATTTCAGCACCTTTCAGCGCATTTCTTACATAAAATCAGCATATGATTAAGCACCTTTCTTACATATTTTCAGCACATGGTGAATCCGCTGAAAAAAATATTTCAGCAACTTTCAGCGCATTTACATAAAATCAGCATACGATTAAGCACCTTTCTTATATTATTTCAGCACATGGTGAATCCGCTGAAAAAATATTTTAGCACCTTTCAGCGCATTTCTTACATAAAATCAGCATATGATTAAGCACCTTTCTTACATAATTTCAGCACATGGTGAATCCGCTGAAAAAAATATTTCAGCACCTTTCAGCGCATTTCTTACATAAAATCAGCATACGATTAAGCACCTTTCTTATATATTTTCAGCAAATGGTGAATCCGCTGAAAAAATTTTTCAGCACCTTTCAGCGCATTTCTTACATAAAATCAGCATATGATTAAGCACCTTTCTTACATATTTTCAGCACATGGTGAATCCGCTGAAAAAAAATATTTCAGCACCTTTCAGCGCATTTACATAAAATCAGCATACGATTAAGCACCCTTCTTATATATTTTCAGCAAATGGTGAATCCGCTGAAAAAATATTTCAGCACCTTTCAGCGCATTTCTTACATAAAATCAGCATATGATTAAGCACATTTCTTACATAATTTCAGCACATGGTGAATCCGCTGAAAAAAATATTTCAGCACCTTTCAGCGCATTTCTTACATAAAATCAGCATACGATTAAGCACCTTTCTTTTATATTTTCAGCAAATGATGAATCCGCTGAAAAAATATTTCAGCACCTTTCAGCGCATTTCTTAAATAAAATCAGCATATGATTACGCACCTTTCTTACATATTTTCAGCACATGGTGAATCCGCTGAAAAAAAATATTTCAGCACCTTTCAGCGCATTTAAATAAAATCAGCATACGATTAAGCACCTTTCTTATATTATTTCAGCACATGGTGAATCCGCTGAAAAAATATTTCAGCACCTTTCAGCGCATTTCTTACATAAAATCAGCATATGATTAAGCACCTTTCTTACATAATTTCAGCACATGGTGAATCCGCTGAAAAAAATATTTCAGCACCTTTCAGCGCATTTCTTACATAAAATCAGCATACGATTAAGCACCTTTCTTATATATTTTCAGCAAATGGTGAATCCGCTGAAAAAATATTTCAGCACCTTTCAGCGCATTTCTTACATAAAACCAGCATATGATTAAGCACCTTTCTTATATACTTTCAGCACATGGTGAATCCGCTGAAAAAAAATATTTCAGCACCTTTCAGCGCATTTACATAAAATCAGCATACGATTAAGCACCTTTCTTATATTATTTCAGCACATGGTGAATCCGCTGAAAAAATATTTCAGCACCTTTCAGCGCATTTCTTACATAAAGTCAGCATATGATTAAGCACCTTTCTTACATAATTTCAGCACATGGTGAATCCGCTGAAAAAAATATTTCAGCACCTTTCAGCGCATTTCTTACATAAAATCAGCATACGATTAAGCACCTTTCTTATATATTTTCAGCAAAAGGTGAATCCGCCGCTGAAAAAATATTTCAGCACCTTTCAGCGCATTTCCTACATAAAATCAGCATATGATTAAGCACCTTTCTTACATATTTTCAGCACATGGTGAATCCGCTGAAAAAAAATATTTCAGCACCTTTCAGCGCATTTACATAAATTCAGCATACGATTAAGCACCTTTCTTATATTTTTTCAGCAAATGGTGAATCCGCTGAAAAAATATTTCAGCACCTTTCAGCGCATTTCTTACATAAAATCAGAATATGATTAAGCACCTTTCTTACATAATTTCAGCACATGGTGAATCCGCTGAAAAAAAAATTTCAGCACCTTTCAGCGCATTTCTTACATAAAATCAGCATACGATTAAGCACCTTTCTTTTATATTTTCAGCAAATGGTGAATCCGCTGAAAAAATATTTCAGCACCTTTCAGCGCATTTCTTACATAAAAAATCAGCATATGATTACGCACCTTTCTTACATATTTTCAGCACATGGTGAATCCGCTGAAAAAAAATATTTCAGCACCTTTCAGCGCATTTACATAAAATCAGCATACGATTAAGCACCTTTCTTATATTATTTCAGCACATGGTGAATCCGCTGAAAAAATATTTCAGCACCTTTCATCGCATTTCTTACATAAAATCAGCATATGATTAAGCACCTTTCTTACATAATTTCAGCACATGGTGAATCCGCTGAAAAAAATATTTCAGCACCTTTCAGCGCATTTCTTACATAAAATCAGCATACGATTAAGCACCTTTCTTATATATTTTCAGCAAATGGTGAATCCGCTGAAAAAATATTTCAGCACCTTTCAGCGCATTTCTTACATAAAATCAGCATACGATTATGCACTTTTCTTACAAATTTCAGCACTTGTGAAAATTTCAATTTCAGCGGCTTCAGCACCTTTCTTACATAAATTAAATAATTTTCTTAAAGGTTTTGAACAGCTTCTCAGCGCTTTTCTTGCACGTTATCTTGAGATCAGATGACAATCGTATGACTTCTATAAGAAATTTTCAAGGATTTGTTGAATTAAATGAATAAATTGTCGAATTTCTTGAACAACCTTCTTTAATAACTTTTTGAAAAAGACGAGTCACAAAGTATATCATAGCTTATTTGGTGATGGAGACAACGTACTTTTAGACTTAGTGTAGGAAAAGATGCCAATCTTTTGACTTGTAAAAGAAATTTTCAAAGAATTGTTGAATTGGGTGAAGAAAATGTCGAACTTCATGAAAGACGTTTGTTAATATTTTCCTGATACAGACGAGTTAGAACCTGTGTGTTGGCTTAATAGTTGGCCATGACATTGTACTCTTAGAGTTTGTGCAGAAACAGATGCCAATCTTTTGACTTGTATAAAAAATTTTCAAAATTTTGTTGGACTAGTTGAAGAAATTGTCGAATTATTTTTAGCGGAACGAACAGTTAGAACTTTTTGTTACCGATGTTTTAGGTATTTTAGCATGTTATTGTTGTCGTAGAAAACATCCAATTAATGGGAGGTCTAAATAGTTTCTTATTGAGATTTAATTGAATCTTTAATGTTTCTTTATAAGGACAAAGAGAAAACAACAAGCGTTTTTTTGTAACTGATATTTCGCAATTCACAACAAGAAACTATTTGTACAAAACGATATATTAATTGTACAACCAATCCCCAAGTCATCCATCACAGAGCAAGAAAAAACTATTGAAAAAACGGGGTTTCGGTTTTACGGTGCTTTTAATAATTCTTCTTCGAGTTCCTTATTTGTCAGATCACAAAAACACCCCGGCCTCTAGGTCGAGGTGTGAATTTTTTTCCACTTGGCAGTGGGGGTCTTGGGTGTTCAATAACTACTGAGTAAACTACAATTGCGGTTAGAAAAGTCCGCGTGGCACCATTTCTGGTCGCTTTGCATAATTTTGCCAAAAATTGTGGTCTCTCAATAGCCCAAAAATGAGGGTACGCTTCATATGTTTGATAATTTCTCCGAAATTACTGTACCAAATTAGGCGCGCATTGTCGCGTTTTGTTGAATGTGATCTTCCGTTGCTTGCATTTTTGAGTTGGTTTCTCAAATTGGTCTAAACAAAAAGTTATTAGGTTTTAAACTTGAAAAAATTGAAGTAAAATTTTTTTTTTGGGGGCAGGCTTATTGTTTCTTACGATTATTCCTGAACTCCCTTACCAATATGACCAGGCATAGTCGCGTTTTGTTGATTGTAAGGTTTCTGAAAGTCTGCAGTCTTCAGTTGGTGTCTAAAATGGCCTGCTCAGAACGTTATTAAGCCGTAAGTTTCAAATTTTTAAAAACTAAAGGTGTTTTAAATGTTTTTCAGTCCTGACGTAGTTTATCTTCTAAATTGGGTTATTGTTGCTTGCAAATTGTATTATTTAGGCTTTGTTTGGGTCCTCGGAGGTCTTCGAATCCTTTGTTTTTGAGAATTCATTAATTTTACATTTTTTGCGAAAACATGAAATTCTCGTTTGAATTACTTTTTTGTCAAAACACACAAAACACCCTGGCCTTTATGGCGAGGTGGGATCTTTTTCCCACGTCGCACTAGAGGTTTTTGGGTGTTCAGTAACTACTGAATGGACTTGACTTGCGTTCAGATTTGTCTACGCGGCACCGATTTTAGCCGTTTTGCTAGATTTTGCGAGAAATTGGGCTCTCCCAATAGCCCAAAAATCGGAGTACGCTTCATGTCATCAATGATTTCTCCAAAACTACTGTACCGAATTAAACGGGCATAGGCTCGTTTTGTTGCAAATGAACCCCTTGTGATTACTCTATTCGGTTGTCATTCTGCATCAATAACCGAAAAAAATTATTCATGTCCAAACTTTTCATCAATTTGCAATTTTCATTGCAAATTTTCATTGCAAATTCTACTCATCATTTGCAATTTTCGGTCATTTGGGGTACCAAAATTTCGGTACCACAAAACAGCTGATTTTAGTTAAAAGTTATAGTTCGTTAGCTTTGTCAGAATGAGAGGAGTGCTCCCATATATATTTCTCATACCATTTTAGCCTGTGCAGATCCCGAATTTTGGGTCTGCAGCCGGAGTACTCTGCTTTTTGGTCATTTTGGTACGGTACCTTTTTTTTACTATAACTCCTTGAAGAGTGCACCGATTGGACTCATTTTTTAATATGATGCGTATCTCAAGAAGTGCTACAAACTGTACCAAGGGGTTTGTTTTTGTTCCGCCGTTTTAGAGAAATTGACCAGTAAACTTGCCCTCGGTTTTAGCACCAGAAGCGGTTGACACCATCAGTTTGACACCATTGACACCTTGAAGCTATGAATTGTGTTTAAAAAATTAGTGTTTTGAATAGCCCGTCTAACGTACATTCCGAATATGTATACTTTATATAGCGTTTTCGCAGGTTTAGATGTTCAATTTTGGCTCTGCAGCCGGAGTGCCCTGCCTTTTTGGTCATTTGGTACGGTACCTTCGCTTTGCAATAACTCGTTGTAGAGTTGTTGAGTGATGAAACTTTTTCTGTTAAAACCAGCTTGAGCTAAGTTTTGTTTTGATATAGGTGTCGTTTCGTTTCGATCAGCCGTTTTCGAGAAATTGGCCAGGACATGTACCCCATCTTTGACCTGCTGAAGCAGGGTACCAGTACATACAGAGCTCTATCACATCACCTATAATGCGGTTTAAAGCTTGTTTATTGGTGCGTTAGATCCGCCCGATAATGGGAATTGTTCCCATATATATTTTATATGTCGTTTTATGTAGTTCAGAAGGTCAATTTTAGCTCTGACTGTGCTGCATCTATCCTCTGGGGTCATTTGGTACGGTACCTTATTTTTGCTATAACTCCTCGAAGAGAGCACCGATTGGGCTCATTTTTTAATATGATGCGTATCTCAAAACAGTGCTACAATTTGCACTAAGGGCGTTTTTTTGTTCAGCCGTTTTAGAGAAATTGGCTAGAAAGTTGACCTCATTTTTACCTACTGAGGGGAGAAGCACTAACTTGAGTACTATATTAAACCTTATTTGTGTGAATTGAACGGTGAATTTTTGTGTGTCAGATTTTTGTGTTAGTAGGGAGTGTGTCCATATATATTTTATGTATATCATTCTCAAATTTTCATGATGTTTTTAGCGAAACAGCAGTCGGACCGGGGTCCCTATTGGTCATTTTTACAGTACCTTAATTTTGAAATATCTCCTCGTAGAGTAAACCGATTTTGGATCTGTTTGTTGATTTGAACTCACCGTGAGCCGTAATTTAATCCCTGTAAATGTCATTTTGTTTCTTTCAGCCGTTTTCGAGAAAGTAGCCAGGACACATACCCCTAATTTGACTTTTTATTGTCCGGTGTGCTTCACGTTTCTGCTTGAAATGATTAAAATAATCTCGAGGAGTTGTTCAGAGCAAATCAAACTCGGTTTGGAGTGTCACCAGTTCAGTTAAAGTGTAAAACAAAAAGGATTTTTGGTATAGCTTGACAAGAAAAAAAGTTAGTTTTTCATACGGAAATTTGCTATTATTTCAAATGAATAATATTAAAAATAGGTCTTTTTCATCGGTTCAAGGAGTTGTCCAAATCAAACCAAACTGGGAATGGAGTAAGCCATGAGTACCTAGAGTGTAAAACGAAAAGAACTTTTGGTGTAGCTTGCCTATGAAAAAAGTTAGTTTTTCATACGGAAATTTCCTATTATTTCAGATAAGTAATTTAAAAAAATTTTTAAAAATAGGTCTTTTTCATCGGGTCAAGGAGTCGTCCAAATCAAACCAAACTCGGTATCGAGTATCCCCTGTGTAACTAGAGTCTAAAACATATAAAATTTTTGCTTAGCTTGCCTAGGAAAAAAGTTAATGTTTCATACGGAAATTTGCTATTATTTCAGATAAGTAATTTTAAATAATTTTTAAAAATAGGTCTTTTTCAACGGGTCAAGGAGTTGTTCAAATCGAACCCAAACCAAACTCGGCATGGAGTATCCCCTGTGTAACTAAAAAAAGAGTTTTTGTGTAACTAAAACAAAAAGAGTTTTTGCTATAGCTTGCCTAGGAAAAAAAATAGTATTTCATACGGAAATTTGCGATTTTCGCAAATAACGATTTTTAAAAGTAGGTCTTTTTCATCGGGTGAAGGAGTTGTTCAAATCAAACTAAACTTGATATGGAGTATCCCCTGTGTAGCTAGAGTCTAAAACAAGAAGAGTTTTTGGTATAGCTTGCCTAGGAAAAAAGTTAGTTTTTCTTACGGAAATTTGCTATTAGTTCAGATAAGCAGTTTTAAATAATTTTTAAAAGAAGGTCTTTTTCATCGGGTGAAGGAGTTGTTCAAATCAAACTAAACTTGGTATGGAGTATCCCCTGTGTAGCTAGAGTCTAAAACAAGAAGAATTTTTGGCATAGCTTGCCTAGGAAAAAAAGTAGTTTCTCATACGGAAATTTGCTATTATTTCAAAAAAGTAATTTTAAATAATTTTGAAAATAGGTCACTTTCATTGGGTCAAGGATTTGTTCAAATCGAACCGAACTTGGTATGGAGTATCCCCTGTGTAGCTAGAGTCTAAAACAAGAAGAATTTTTGGCATAGCTTGCCTAGGAAAAACGTTAGTTTTTCATACAGAAATTTGCTATTATTTCATATAAGTAATTTTAAAAATAGGTCTTTTTCAACGGGTCAGGGAGTTGTTCAAATCAAACCAAACTTCGTATCGAGTATTCCCTGTGTAACTAGAGTCTAAAACAAAAAAAATTTGCTATAGCTTGCCTAGGAAAAAAGTTAGTATTTCATACGGAAATTTGCAAATTTCGCAAATAACGAATTTTAAAAGTAGGTCTTTTTCATCGGGTCAAGGAGTCGTCTAAATCAAACCAAACTCGGTATCGAGTATTCCCTGTGTAACTAGAGTCTAAAACGAAAATAATTTTTGCTATAGCTTGCCTAGGAAAAAGTTAGTATTTCATACGGAAATTTGCGATCTTCGCAAATAACGAATTTTAAAAGTAGGTCTTTTTCATCGGGTCAAGGAGTCGTCCAAATCGAACCAAACTCGGTATCGAGTATTCCCTGTGTAACTAGAGTCTAAAACAAAAAGAATTTTTGCTATAGCTTGCCTAGGAAAAAAGTTAGTATTTCATACGGAAATTTGCGAATTTCGCAAATAACAAATTTTAAAAGTAGGTCTTTTTCATCGGGTCAAGGAGTTGTTCAAATCGAACCAAACTTGGTATGGAGTATCCCATGTGTAACTAAAGTCTGAAACAAGAAGAATTTTTGGCATAGCTTGCCTAGGAAAAAAATTAGTTTCTCATACGGAAATTTGCTATTATTTTTAAAAAAGTAATTTTAAATAATTTTAAAAATAGGTCTCTTTCATCGGGTCAAGGAGTTGTTCAAATCGATCCAAACTTGGTGTGGAGTATCTCATGTGTACCTAGATTCTAAAACAAAAAGAATTTTGGTATAGCTTGCCTAGGAAAAAGTAAGTTTTTCATACGGAGATTTGCTATTATTTCAAATAAATAATTTTTAAAAATAGGTCTCTTTCATCGGGTCAAGGAGTTGTTCAAATCGAACCGAACTTGGTATGGAGTATCCCCTGTGTAGCTAGAGTCTAAAACAAGAAGAATTTTTGGTATAGCTTGCCTAGGAAAAAAGTTAGTTTTTCATACGTAAATTTGCTATTATTTCAAAAAGTAATTTTAAATAATTTTAAAAATAGGTCTCTTTCATCGGGTCAAGGAGTTGTTCAAATCAATCCAAACTTGGTATGGAGTATCTCATGTGTACCTAGATTCTAAAACAAAAAGAATTTTTGGTATAGCTTGCCTAGGAAAAAAGTAAGTTTTTCATACGGAGATTTGCTATTATTTCAAATAAATAATTTTTAAAAATAGGTCTCTTTCATCGGGTCAAGGAGTTGTTCAAATCGAACCGCAATTGGTATGGAGTATCCCCTGTGTAGCTAGAGTCTAAAACAATATAAGTTTTTGGTATAGCTTGCCTAGGAAAAAAGTTAATTTTTCATACAGAAATTTGCTATTATTTCATATAAGTAATTTTAAAAAAAGGTCTTTTTCAACGGGTCAAGGAGTTATTCAAATCAAACCAAACTTGGTATCGAGTATCCCCTGTGTAACTAGAGTCTAAAACAAAAAAAAAATTGTGCTATAGCTTGCCTAGGAAAAAAGTTAGTATTGCATACGGAAATTTGCGAATTTCGCAAATAACGAATTTTAAAAGTAGGTCTTTTTCATCGGGTCAAGGAGTCGTCCAAATCAAACCAAACTCGGTTTCGAGTATTCCCTGTGTAACTAGAGTCTAAAACAAAAAGAATTTTGCTATAGCTTACCTAGGAAAAAAGTTAGTGTTTCATACAGAAATTTGCGAATTTCGCAAATAACACATTTTAAAAGTAGGTCTTTTTCATCGGGTCAAGGAGTTGTTCAAATCGATCCAAACTTGGTATGGAGTATCTCATGTGTACCTAGATTCTAAAACAAGAAGAATTTTTGGCATAGCTTGCCTAGGAAAAAAAGTAGTTTCTCATACGGAAATTTGCTATTATTTCAAAAAAGTAATTTTAAATAATTTTGAAAATAGGTCACTTTCATCGGGTCAAGGAGTTGTTCAAATCGAACCGAACTTGGTATGGAGTATCCCCTGTGTAGCTAGAGTCTAAAACAAGAAGAATTTTTGGTATAGCTTGCCTAGGAAAAAAGTTAGTTTTTCATACGTAAATTTGCTATTATTTCAAAAAGTAATTTTAAATAATTTTAAAAATAGGTCTCTTTCATCGGGTCAAGGAGTTGTTAAAATCAATCCAAACTTGGTATGGAGTATCTCATGTGTACCTAGATTCTAAAACAAAAAGAATTTTTGGTATAGCTTGCCTAGGAAAAAAGTAAGTTTTTCATACGGAGATTTGCTATTATTTCAAATAAATAATTTTTAAAAATAGGTCTCTTTCATCGGGTCAAGGAGTTGTTCAAATCGAACCGAAATTGGTATGGAGTATCCCCTGTGTAGCTAGAGTCTAAAACAATAAGAGTTTTTGGTATAGCTTGCCTAGGAAAAAAGTTAATTTTTCATACAGAAATTTGCTATTATTTCATAGAAGTAATTTTAAAAAAAGGTCTTTTTCATCGGGTCAAGGAGTCGTCCAAATCAAACCAAACTCGGTTTCGAGTATTCCCTGTGTAACTAGAGTCTAAAACAAAAAGAATTTTGCTATAGCTTACCTAGGAAAAAAGTTAGTATTGCATACGGAAATTTGCGAATTTCGCAAATAACGAATTTTAAAAGTAGGTCTTTTTCATCGGGTCAAGGAGTCGTCCAAATCAAACCAAACTCGGTTTCGAGTATTCATTGTGTACCTAGATTCTAAAACAAAAAGAATTTTTGGTATAGCTTGCCTAGGAAAAAAGTAAGTTTTTCATACGGAGATTTGCTATTATTTCAAATAAATAATTTTTAAAAATAGGTCTCTTTCATCGGGTCAAGGAGTTGTTCAAATCGATCCAAACTTGGTATGGAGTATCTCATGTGTACCTAGATTCTAAAACAAGAAGAATTTTTGGCATAGCTTGCCTAGGAAAAAAAGTAGTTTCTCATACGGAAATTTGCTATTATTTCAAAAAAGTAATTTTAAATAATTTTGAAAATAGGTCACTTTCATCGGGTCAAGGAGTTGTTCAAATCGAACCGAACTTGGTATGGAGTATCCCCTGTGTAGCTAGAGTCTAAAACAAGAAGAATTTTTGGTATAGCTTGCCTAGGAAAAAAGTTAGTTTTTCATACGTAAATTTGCTATTATTTCAAAAAGTAATTTTAAATAATTTTAAAAATAGGTCTCTTTCATCGGGTCAAGGAGTTGTTAAAATCAATCCAAACTTGGTATGGAGTATCCCCTGTGTAGCTAGAGTCTAAAACAAGAAGAATTTTTGGTATAGCTTGCCTAGGAAAAAAGTTAGTTTTTCATACGTAAATTTGCTATTATTTCAAAAAGTAATTTTAAATAATTTTAAAAAAAGGTCTTTTTCAACGGGTCAAGGAGTTGTTCAAATCAAACCAAACTTGGTATCGAGTATCCCCTGTGTAACTAGAGTCTAAAACAAAAAAAAAATTGTGCTATAGCTTGCCTAGGAAAAAAGTTAGTATTGCATACGGAAATTTGCGAATTTCGCAAGTAACGAATTTTAAAAGTAGGTCTTTTTCATCGGGTCAAGGAGTCGTCCAAATCAAACCAAACTCGGTTTCGAGTATTCCCTGTGTAACTAGAGTCTAAAACAAAAAGAATTTTGCTATAGCTTACCTAGGAAAAAAGTTAGTGTTTCATACAGAAATTTGCGATTTTCGCAAATAACACATTTTAAAAGTAGGTCTTTTTCATCGGGTCAAGGAGTTGTTCAAATCGATCCAAACTTGGTATGGAGTATCTCATGTGTACCTAGATTCTAAAACAAAAAGAATTTTTGGTATAGCTTGCCTAGGAAAAAAGTAAGTTTTTCATACGGAGATTTGCTATTATTTCAAATAAATAATTTTTAAAAATAGGTCTCTTTCATCGGGTCAAGGAGTTGTTCAAATCGAACCGAAATTGGTGTGGAGTATCCCCTGTGTAGCTAGAGTCTAAAACAATAAGAGTTTTTGGTATAGCTTGCCTAGGAAAAAAGTTAATTTTTCATACAGAAATTTGCTATTATTTCATATAAGTAATTTTAAAAAAAGGTCTTTTTCAACGGGTCAAGGAGTTGTTCAAATCAAACCAAACTTGGTATCGAGTATCCCCTGTGTAACTAGAGTCTAAAACAAAAAAAATTGTGCTATAGCTTGCCTAGGAAAAAAGTTAGTATTGCATACGGAAATTTGCGAATTTCGCAAATAACGAATTTTAAAAGTAGGTCTTTTTCATCGGGTCAAGGAGTCGTCCAAATCAAACCAAACTCGGTTTCGAGTATTCCCTGTGTAACTAGAGTCTAAAACAAAAAGAATTTTGCTATAGCTTACCTAGGAAAAAAAGTTAGTGTTTCATACAGAAATTTGCGAATTTCGCAAATAACACATTTTAAAAGTAGGTCTTTTTCATCGGGTCAAGGAGTCGTCCAAATCAAACCAAACTCGGTTTCGAGTATTCTCTGTGTAACTAGAGTCTAAAACAAAAAGAATTTTGCTATAGCTTGCCTAGGAAAAAAGTTAGTATTGCATACGGAAATTTGCGAATTTCGCAAATAACGAATTTTAAAAGTAGGTCTTTTTCATCGGGTCAAGGAGTCGTCCAAATCAAACCAAACTCGGTTTCGAGTATTCCCTGTGTAACTAGAGTCTAAAACAAAAAGAATTTTGCTATAGCTTACCTAGGAAAAAAGTTAGTGTTTCATACAGAAATTTGCGAATTTCGCAAATAACACATTTTAAAAGTAGGTCTTTTTCATCGGGTCAAGGAGTCGTCCAAATCAAACCAAACTCGGTTTCGAGTATTCTCTGTGTAACTAGAGTCTAAAACAAAAAGAATTTTGCTATAGCTTGCCTAGGAAAAAAGTTAGTTTTTCATACGGAAATTTGCGAATTTCGCAAATAACGAATTTAAAAGTAGGTCTTTTTCATCGGGTCAAGGAGTCGTCCAAATCAAACCAAACTCGGTTTAGAGTATCCCATGTGTAACTAGAGTCTGAAACAAAAAGAATTTTTGCTATAGCTTGCCTAGGAAAAAAGTTAGTATTTCATACGGAGATTTGCTATTATTTCAAATAAATAATTTTTAAAAATAGGTCTCTTTCATCGGGTCAAGGAGTTGTTCAAATCGAACCGAAATTGGTATGGAGTATCCCCTGTGTAGCTAGAGTCTAAAACAATAAGAGTTTTTGGTATAGCTTGCCTAGGAAAAAAGTTAATTTTTCATACAGAAATTTGCTATTATTTCATATAAGTAATTTTAAAAAAAGGTCTTTTTCAACGGGTCAAGGAGTTGTTCAAATCAAACCAAACTTGGTATCGAGTATCCCCTGTGTAACTAGAGTCTAAAACAAAAAAAAATTGTGCTATAGCTTGCCTAGGAAAAAAGTTAGTATTGCATACGGAAATTTGCGAATTTCGCAAATAACGAATTTTAAAAGTAGGTCTTTTTCATCGGGTCAAGGAGTCGTCCAAATCAAACCAAACTCGGTTTCGAGCATTCCCTGTGTAACTAGAGTCTAAAACAAAAAGAATTTTGCTATAGCTTACCTAGGAAAAAAGTTAGTGTTTCATACAGAAATTTGCGAATTTCGCAAATAACACATTTTAAAAGTAGGTCTTTTTCATCGGGTCAAGGAGTCGTCCAAATCAAACCAAACTCGGTTTCGAGTATTCTCTGTGTAACTAGAGTCTAAAACAAAAAGAATTTTGCTATAGCTTGCCTAGGAAAAAAGTTAGTATTTCATACGGAATTTTGCAAATTTCGCAAATAACGAATTTTAAAAGTAGGTCTTTTTCATCGGGTCAAGGAGTCGTCCAAATCAATCCAAACTTGGTTTCGAGTATACCCTGTGTAACTAGAGTCTAAAACAAAAAGAATTTTGCTATAGCTTGCCTAGGAAAAAAGTTAGTATTTCATACGAAAATTTGCGAATTTCGCAAATAACACATTTTAAAAGTAGGTCTTTTTCATCGGGTCAAGGAGTTGTTCAAATCAAACCAAACTCGGTATCGAGTATTCCCTGTGTAACTAGAGTCTAAAACGAAAATAATTTTTGCTATAGCTTGCCTAGGAAAAAGTTACTATTTCATACGGAAATTTGCGATCTTCGCAAATAACGAATTTTAAAAGTAGGTCTTTTTCATCGGGTCAAGGAGTCGTCCAAATCGAACCAAACTCGGTATCGAGTATTCCCTGTGTAACTAGAGTCTAAAACAAAAAGAACTTTGCTATAGCTTGCCTAGGAAAAAAGTTAGTATTTCATACGAAAATTTGCGAATTTCGCAAATAACACATTTTAAAAGTAGGTCTTTTTCATCAGGTCAAGGAGTTGTTCAAATCAAACCAAACTCGGTATCGATTATTCCCTGTGTAACTAGAGTCTAAAACGAAAATAATTTTTGCTATAGCTTGCCTAGGAAAAAGTTACTATTTCATACGGAAATTTGCGATCTTCGCAAATAACGAATTTTAAAAGTAGGTCTTTTTCATCGTTTCAAGGAGTCGTCCAAATCGAACCAAACTCGGTATCGAGTATTCCCTGTGTAACTAGAGTCTAAAACAAAAAGAATTTTTGCTATAGCTTGCCTAGGAAAAAAGTTAGTATTTCATACGGAAATTTGCGAATTTCGCAAATAACAAATTTTAAAAGTAGGTCTTTTCATCGGGTCAAGGAGTTGTTCAAATCAAACCAAACTCGGTATCGAGTATTCCCTGTGTAACTAGATTCTAAAACGAAAATAATTTTTGCTATAGCTTGCCTAGGAAAAAGTTACTATTTCATACGGAAATTTGCGATCTTCGCAATTAACGAATTTTAAAAGTAGGTCTTTTTCATCGGGTCAAGGAGTCGTCCAAATCGAACCAAACTCGGTATCGAGTATTCCCTCTGTAACTAGAGTCTAAAACAAAAAGAATTTTTGCTATAGCTTGCCTAGGAAAAAAGTTAATATTTCATACGGAAATTTGCGAATTTCGCAAATAACAAATTTTAAAAGTAGGTCTTTTCATCGGGTCAAGGAGTTGTTCAAATCGAACCAAACTCGGTATGGAGTATCCCATGTGTAACTAGAGTCTGAAACAAGAAGAATTTTTGGCATAGCTTGCCTAGGAAAAAAAGTAGTTTCTCATACGGAAATTTGCTATTATTTCAAAAAAGTAATTTTAAATAATTTTAAAAATAGGTCTCTTTCATCGGGTCAAGGAGTTGTTCAAATCGATCCAAACTTGGTGTGGAGTATCTCATGTGTACCTAGAATCTAAAACAAAAAGAATTTTGGTATAGCTTGCCTAGGAAAAAAGTAAGTTTTTCATACGGAGATTTGCTATTATTTCAAATAAATAATTTTTAAAAATAGGTCTCTTTCATCGGGTCAAGGAGTTGTTCAAATCGAACCGAACTTGGTATGGAGTATCCCCTGTGTAGCTAGAGTCTAAAACAAGAAGAATTTTTGGTATAGCTTGCCTAGGAAAAAAGTTAGTTTTTCATACGTAAATTTGCTATTATTTCAAAAAGTAATTTTAAATAATTTTAAAAATAGGTCTCTTTCATCGGGTCAAGGAGTTGTTCAAATCGATCCAAACTTGGTATGGAGTATCTCATGTGTACCTAGATTCTAAAACAAAAAGAATTTTTGGTATAGCTTGCCTAGGAAAAAAGTAAGTTTTTCATACGGAGGTTTGCTATTATTTCAAATAAATAATTTTTAAAAATAGGTCTCTTTCGTCGGGTCAAGGAGTTGTTCAAATCAAACCAAACTTGGTATGGAGTATCCCCTGTGTAGCTAGAGTCTAAAACAATAAGAGTTTTTGGTATAGCTTGCCTAGGAAAAAAGTTAGTTTTTCATACAGAAATTTGCTATTATTTCATATAAGTAATTTTAAAAAAAGATCTTTTTCAACGGGTCAAGGAGTTGTTCAAATCAAACCAAACTTGGTATCGAGTATCCCCTGTGTAACTAGAGTCTAAAACAAAAAAAAAATTTTTGCTATAGCTTGCCTAGGAAAAAAGTTAGTATTTCATACGGAAATTTGCGAATTTCGCAAATAACGAATTTTAAAAGTAGGTCTTTTTCATCGGGTCAAGGAGTCGTCCAAATCAAACCAAACTCGGTTTCGAGTATTCCCTGTGTAACTAGAGTCTAAAACAAAAAGAATTTTGCTATAGCTTGCCTAGGAAAAAAGTTAGTGTTTCATACGGAAATTTGCGAATTTCGCCAAAAACACATTTTAAAAGAAGGTCTTTTTCATCGGGTCAAGGAGTTGTTCAAATCGAACAAACTCGGTATGGAGTATCCCATGTGTAACTAGAGTCTGAAACAAAAAAAATGTGCTAAAATTGCCTAGGAAAAAAGTTAGTATTTCATACGGAAATTTGCGAATTTCGCCAATAACGAATTTTAAAAGTAGGTCTTCTTCATCGGGCCAAGGAGTCGTCCAAATCAAACCAAACTCGGTATCGAGTATTCCCTGTGTAACTAGAGTCTAAAGCGAAAAGAATTTTTGCTATAGCTTGCCCAGGAAAAAAGTTAGTAATTCATACGGAAATTTGCGACTTTCGCAAATAACGAAATTCAAAAGTAGGTCTTTTTCATCGGGTCAAGGAGTCGTCCAAATCGAACCAAACTCGGTATCGAGTATTCCCTGTGTAACTAGAGTCTAAAACAAAAAGAATTTTTGCTATAGCTTGCCTAGGAAAAAAGTTAATATTTCATACGGAAATTTGCGAATTTAGCAAATAACGAATTTTAAAGGTAAGTCTTTTTCAACGGGTCAAGGAGTTGTTCAAATCAAACCAAACTCGGTATGGAGTATCCCCTGTGTAACTAGAGTCTAAAACGAAAAGATTTTTTGCTATAGCTTGCCTAGGAAAAAAGTTAGTATTTCATACGGAAATTTGCGAACTTCGCAAATAACGAATTTTAAAAGTAGGTCTTTTTCATCGGGTCAAGGAGTCGTCCAAATCAATCCAAACTCGGTATGGAGTATCCCATGTGTAACTAGAGTCTGAAACGGAAAAAAATTTTGCTAAAGATTGCCTAGGAAAAAAGTTAATATTTCATACGGAAATTTGCGAATTTCGCAAATAACGAATTTTAAAGGTAGGTCTTTTTCAACGGATCAAGGAGTTGTTCAAATCAAACCAAACTCGGTATGGAGTATCCCCTGTGTAACTAAAGTCTAAAACAAAAAGATTTTTTGCTATAGCTTGCCTAGGAAAAAAGTTAGTATTTCATACGGAAATTTGCGAATTTCGCAAATAACGAATTTTAAAAGTAGGTCTTTTTCATCGGGTCAAGGAGTCGTCCAAATCAAACCAAACTTGGTATCGAGTATTTCCTGTGTTACTAGCGTCTAAAACAAAAAGAATTTTTGCTATAGCTGGCCTAGGAAAAAAGTTAATATTTCATACGAAAATTTGCGAATTTCGCAAATAACGAATTTTAAAAGTAGGTCTTTTTCATCGGGCCAAGGAGTCGTCCAAATTAAACCAAACTCGGTATCGAGTATTCCCTGTGTAACTAGAGTCTAAAACGAAAAGAATTTTTGCTATAGCTCGCCCAGGAAAAAAAGTAGTATTTCATACGGAAATTTGCGACTTTCGCAAATAACGAATTTTAAAAGTAGGTCTTTTTCATCGGGTCAAGGAGTCGTCCAAATCGAACCAAACTCGGTATCGAGTATTCCCTGTGTAACTAGAGTCTAAAACAAAAAGATTTTTTGCTATAGCTTGCCTAGGAAAAAAGTTAGTATTTCATACGGAAATTTGCGAACTTCGCAAATAACGAATTTTAAAAGTAGGTCTTTTTCATCGGGTCAAGGAGTTGTTCAAATCGAACCAAACTCGGTATGGAGTATCCCCTGTGTAACTAGAGTCTAAAACAAAAAGATGTATTGCTATAGCTTGCCTAGGAAAAAAGTTAGTATTTCATACGGAAAATTGCGAACTTCGCAAATAACGAATTTTAAAAGTAGGTCTTTTTCATCGGGTCAAGGAGTTGTTCAAATCAATCCAAACTCGGTATGGAGTATCCCATGTGTAACTAGAGTCTGAAACGAAAAAAAAATTTTGCTAAAGATTGCCTAGGAAAAAAGTTAATATTTCATACGGAAATTTGCGAATTTCGCAAATAACGAATTTTAAGGTAGGTCTTTTTCAACGGGTCAAGGAGTTGTTCAAATCAAACCAAACTCGGTATGGAGTATCCCCTGTGTAACTAGAGTCTAAAACAAAAAGATTTTTTGCTATAGCTTGCCTAGGAAAAAAGTTAGTATTTCATACGGAAATTTGCGAATTTCGCAAATAACGAATTTTAAAAGTAGGTCTTTTTCATCGGGTCAAGGAGTCGTCCAAATCAAAACAAACTTGGCATCGAGTATTTCCTGTGTTATTAGAGTCTAAAACGAAAAGAATTTT
Source organism: Convolutriloba macropyga (assembly GCF_964194025.1). Taxonomy (NCBI): domain Eukaryota; kingdom Metazoa; phylum Xenacoelomorpha; order Acoela; family Convolutidae; genus Convolutriloba; species Convolutriloba macropyga. The sequence continues at coordinate 3,927,619 of NC_134478.1, read as the reverse complement.
TGCTATAGCTTGCCCAGGAAAAAAGTTAGTATTTCATACGGAAATTTGCGACTTTCGCAAATAACGAATTTTAAAAGTAGGTCTTTTTCATCGGGTCAAGGAGCAGTCCAAATCGAACCAAACTCGGTATCGAGTATTCCCTGTGTAACTAGAGTCTAAAACAAAAAGAATTTTTGCTATAGCTTGCCTAGGAAAAAAGTTAATATTTCATACGGAAATTTGCGAATTTAGCAAATAACGAATCTTAAAGGTAGGTCTTTTTCAACGGGTCAAGGAGTTGTTCAAATCGAACCAAACTCGGTATGGAGTATCCCCTGTGTAACTAGAGTCTAAAACAAAAAGATTTTTTGCTATAGCTTGCCTAGGAAAAAAGTTAGTATTTCATACGGAAATTTGCGAACTTCGCAAATAACGAATTTTAAAAGTAGGTCTTTTTCATCGGGTCAAGGAGTCGTCGAAATCAAACCAAACTCGGTATCGAGTATTTCCTGTGTTGCTAGAGTCTAAAACAAAAAGAATTTTTGCTATAGCTTGCCTAGGAAAAAAGTTAATATTTCATACGGAAATTTGCGAATTTCGCAAATAACAAATTTTAAAGGTAGGTCTTTTTCAACGGGTCAAGGAGTTGTTCAAATCAAACCAAACTCGGTATGGAGTATCCCCTGTGTAACTAGAGTCTAAAACAAAAAGATTTTTTGCTATAGCTTGCCTAGGAAAACAGTTAGTATTTCATACGGAAATTTGCGAATTTCGCAAATAACGAATTTTAAAATTAGGTCTTTTTCATCGGGTCAAGGAGTTTTCCAAAACAAACCAAACTCGGTATGGAGTATCCCCTGTGTAACTAGAGTCTAAAACAAAAAGAATTTTTGCTATAGCTTTCCTAGGAAAAAAGTTTGTTTTTCGTACGGAAATTTTTGTTTAATTCGAATAATTAATATTAAATAATTTTTAAAATTAGGCCTTTTTCATCGGGTCAAGGAGTTGTCCAAATCAAACCAAACTTGGCATGGAGTATGCCCTGTGTAACTAAAGTCTAAAACAAAAAAAAATTTTTGCTACAGCTTGCCTACGAAAAAAGTTAGTATTTCATACGGAAATTTGCGAATTTCGCAAATAACGAATTTTAATAGGAAGGTCTTTTTCATCGGGTCAAGGAGTTGTCCAAATCGAACAAAATTTGGAATGGAGTATGCCCTGTGTAGCTAGAGTCTGAAACGAAAAGAATTTTTGCTATAGCTTGCCTAGGAAAAAGGTTAGTATTTCATACGGAAATTTGCGACTTTCACAAATAACGAATTTTAAAAGTAGGTCTTTTTCATCGGGTCAAGGAGTCGTCCAAATCGACCCAAACTCGGTATGGAGTATCTCATGTGTAACTAGAATCTGAAACAAAAAGAATTTTTGCTATAGCTTACCTAGGAAAAAAGTTAGTATTTCATACGAAAATTTGCGACTTTCGCAAATAACGAATTTTAAAAGTAGGTCTTTTTCATCGGGTCAAGGAGTCGTCCAAATCGAACCAAACTCGGTATCGAGTATTCCCTGTGTAACTAGAGTCTAAAACAAAAAGAATTTTTGCTATAGCTTGGCTAGGAAAAAAGTTAATTTTTCATACGGAAATTTGCGAATTTTGCAAATAACGAATTTTAAAAGTAGGTCTTTTTCATCGGGTCAAGGAGTCGTCCAAATCAAACCAAACTCGGTATGGAGTATCCCATGTGTAACTAAAGTCTGAAACAAAACGAATTTTTGCTATAGCTTGCCTAGGAAAAAAGTTAGTATCCCATACGGAATTTTGCGACTTTCGCAAATAACGAATTTTAAAAGTAGGTCTTTTTCATCGGGTCAAGGAGTCGTCCAAATCGAACCAAACTCGGTATCGAGTATTCCCTGTGTAACTAGAGTCTGAAACAAAAAGAATTTTTGCTATAGCTTGCCTAGGAAAAAAGTTAGTATTTCATACGGAATTTTGCGACTTTCGCAAATAACGAATTTTAAAAGTAGGTCTTTTTCATCGGGTCAAGGAGTCGTCCAAATCGAACCAAACTCGGTATCGAGTATTCCCTGTGTAACTAGAGTCTAAAACAAAAAGAATTTTTGCTATAGCTTGGCTAGGAAAAAAGTTAATTTTTCATACGGAAATTTGCGAATTTCGCAAATAACGAATTTTAAAAGTAGGTCTTTTTCATCGGGTCAAGGAGTCGTCCAAATCGAACCAAACTCGATATGGAGTATCTCATGTGTAACTAGAATCTGAAACAAAAAGAATTTTTGCTATAGCTTGCCTAGGAAAAAAGTTAGTATTTCATACGGAAATTTGCGACTTTCGCAAATAACGAATTTTAAAGGTAGGTCTTTTTCAACGGGTCAAGGAGTTGTTCAAATCGAACCAAACTCGGTATGGAGTATCCCCTGTGTAACTAGAGTCTAAAACAAAAAGATTTTTTGCTATGGCTTGCCTAGGAAAAAAAGTTAGTATTTCATACGGAAATTTGCGAATTTCGCAAATAACGAATTTTAAAAGTAGGTCTTTTTCATCGGGTCAAGGAGTCGTCCAAATCAAACCAAACTCGGTATGGAGTATCCCATGTGTAACTAGAGTCTGAAACAAAAAGAATTTTTGCTATAGCTTGCCTAGGAAAAAAGTTAGTATTTCATTCGGAAATTTGCGAATTTCGCAAATAACGAATTTTAAAAGTAGGTCTTTTTCATCGGGTCAAGGAGTCGTCCAAATCAAACCAAACTCGGTATGGAGTATCCCATGTGTAACTAGAGTCTGAAACAAAAAGAATTTTTGCTATAGCTTGCCTAGGAAAAAAGTTAGTATTTCATACGGAAATTTGCGACTTTCGCAAATAACGAATTTTAAAGGTAGGTCTTTTTCAATGGGTCGAGGAGTTGTTCAAATCGAACCAAACTCGGTATGGAGTATCCCCTGTGTCACTAGAGTCTAAAACAATAAGATTTTTTGCTATAGCTTGCCTAGGAAAAAAGTTAGTATTTCATTCGGAAATTTGCGAATTTCGCAAATAACGAATTTTAAAAGTAGGTCTTTTTCATCGGGTCAAGGAGTCGTCCAAATCAAACCAAACTCGGTATGGAGTATCCCATGTGTAACTAGAGTCTGAAACAAAAAGAATTTTTGCTATAGCTTGCCTAGGAAAAAATTTAGTATTTCATACGGAAATTTGCGACTTTCGCTAATAACGAATTTTAAAGGTAGGTCTTTTTCAACGGGTCAAGGAGTTGTTCAAATCGAACCAAACTCGGTATGGAGTATCCCCTGTGTAACTAGAGTCTAAAACAAAAAGATTTTTTGCTATAGCTTGCCTAGGAAAAAAGTTAGTATTTCATACGGAAATTTGCGATTTTCGCAAATAACGAATTTTAAAAGTAGGTCTTTTTCATCGGGTCAAGGAGTCGTCCAAATCAAACCAAACTCGGTATGGAGTATCCCATGTGTAACTAGAGTCTAAAACAAAATAATTTTTGCTATAGCTTGCCTAGGAAAAAAGTTAGTATTTCATACGGAAATTTGCGACTTTCGCAAATAACGAATTTTAAAAGTAGGTCTTTTTCATCGGGTCAAGGAGTTGTTCAAATCGAACCAAACTCGGTATGGAGTATCCCCTGTGTAATTAGAGTCTAAAACAAAAAGATTTTTTGCCATAGCTTGCCTAGGAAAAAAGTTACTATTTCATACGGAAATTTGCGAATTTCGCAAATAACGAATTTTAAAAGTAGGTCTTTTTCATCGGGTCAAGGAGTCGTCCAAATCAAACCAAACTCGGTATGGAGTATTCCATGTGTAACTAGAGTCTGAAACAAAAAGAATTTTTGTTATAGAGTGCCTAGGAAAAAACTTAGTATTTCATACGGAAATTTGCGACTTTCGCAAATAACGAATTTTAAAAGTAGGTCTTTTTCATCGGGTCAAGGAGTCGTCCAAATCAAACCAAACTCGGTATCGAGTATTCCCTGTGTAACTAGAGTCTAAAACAAAAAGAATTTTTGCTATAGCTTGGCTAGGAAAAAAGTTAATTTTTCATACGGAAATTTGCGAATTTCGCAAATAACGAATTTTAAAGGTAGGTCTTTTTCAATGGGTCAAGGAGTTGTTCAAATCGAACCAAACTCGGTATGGAGTATCCCCTGTGTCACTAGAGTCTAAACAAAAAAAATTTTTGCTATAGCTTGCCTAGGAAAAAAGTTAGTATTTCATACGGAAATTTGCGAATTTCGCAAATAACGAATTTTAAAGGTAGGTCTTTTTTAATGGGTCAAGGAGTTGTTCAAATCGAACCAAACTTGGCATGGAGTATCCCCTCTGTAACTAGAGTCTAAAACAAAAAGAATTTTTGCTAGAGCTTGCCTAGGAATAAAGTTAGTATTTCATACGGAAATTTGCTATTATTTCAAATAAGTAATTTTTAAAAAAACGTCTGTTTCGTATGGTCAAAAATTTCATGAAATTGAACCAGATTCGGCATAGAGTATCTCATGTGTACCTAGAGTCTAAAACAAAAAGAATTTTTGCTATAGCTTGGCTAGGAAAAATGTTAATTTTTCATAAGGAAATTTGCGAATTTCGCAAATAACGAATTTTAAAGGTAGGTCTTTTTCAATGGGTCAAGGAGTTGTTCAAATCGAACCAAACTCGGTATGGAGTATTCCCTGTGTCACTAGAGTCTAAAACAAAAAGAATTTTTGCTACAGCTTGCCTAGGAATAAAGTTAGTATTTCATACGGAAATTTGCTATTATTTCAAATAAGTAATTTTAAAAAAAGGTCTGTTTCGTATGGTCAAAAATTTCATGAAATTGAATCAGATTCGGCATAGAGTATCTCATGTGTACCTAGAGCCTAAAACAAAAAGAAATTTTGCTATAGCTTGCCTAGGAAAAAAGTTAGTATTTCATACGGAAATTTGCGACTTTCGCAAATAACGAATTTTAAAGGTAGGTCTTTTTCAACGGGTCAAGGAGTTGTTCAAATCGAACCAAACTCAGTATGGAGTATCCCCTGTGTAACTAGAGTCTAAAACAAAAAGATTTTTTGCTATAGCTTGCCTAGGAAAAAAGTTCGTATTTCATACGGAAATTTGCGAATTTCGCAAATAACGAATTTAAAAGTAGGTCTTTTTCATCGGGTCAAGGAGTCGTCCAAATCAAACCAAACTCGGTATAGAGTATCCCATGTGTAACTAGAGTCTGAAACAAAAAGAATTTTTGCTATAGCTTGCCTAGGAAAAAAGTTAGTATTTCATACGGAAATTTGCGACTTTCGCAAATAACGAATTTTAAAAGGAGGTCTTTTTCATCGGGTCAAGGAGTTGTTCAAATCGAACCAAACTCGGTATGGAGTATCCCCTGTGTAACTAGAGTCTAAAACAAAAAGATTTTTTGCTATAGCTTGCCTAGGAAAAAAGTTAGTTTTTCATACGGAAATTTGCGAATTTCGCAAATAACGATTTTTAAAAGTAGGTCTTTTTCATCGGGTCAAGGAGTCGTCCAAATCAAACCAAACTCGGTATAGAGTATCCCATGTGTACCTAGAGTCTAAAACAAAAAGATTTTTTGCTATAGCTTGCCTAGGAAAAAAGTTAGTATTTCATACGGAAATTTGCGACTTTCGCAAATAACGAATTTTAAAGGTAGGTCTTTTTCAACGGGTCAAGGAGTTGTTCAAATCGAACCAAACTCGGTATGGAGTATCCCCTGTGTAACTAGAGTCTAAAACAAAAAGATTTTTTGCTATAGCTTGCCTAGGAAAAAAGTTCGTATTTCATACGGAAATTTGCGAATTTCGCAAATAACGAATTTAAAAGTAGGTCTTTTTCATCGGGTCAAGGAGTCGTCCAAATCAAACCAAACTCGGTATAGAGTATCCCATGTGTAACTAGAGTCTGAAACAAAAAGAATTTTTGCTATAGCTTGCCTAGGAAAAAAGTTAGTATTTCATACGGAAATTTGCGACTTTCGCAAATAACGAATTTTAAAAGTAGGTCTTTTTCATCGGGTCAAGGAGTTGTTCAAATCGAACCAAACTCGGTATGGAGTATCCCCTGTGTAACTAGAGTCTAAAACAAAAAGATTTTTTGCTATAGCTTGCCTAGGAAAAAAGTTAGTATTTCATACGGAAATTTGCGAATTTCGCAAATAACGAATTTTAAAAGTAGGTCTTTTTCATCGGGTCAAGGAGTCGTCCAAATCAAACCAAACTCGGTATGGAGTATCCCATGTGTAACTAGAGTCTAAAACAAAAAGATTTTTTGCTATAGCTTGCCTAGGAAAAAAGTTAGTATTTCATACGGAAATTTGCGACTTTCGCAAATAACGAATTTTAAAAGTAGGTCTTTTTCATCGGGTCAAGGAGTTGTCCAAATCGAACCAAACTCGGTATCGAGTATTCCCTGTGTAACTAGAGTCTAAAACAAAAAGAATTTTTGCTATAGCTTGGCTAGGAAAAAAGTTAATTTTTCATACGGAAATATGCGAATTTCGCAAATAACGAATTTTAAAGGTAGGTCTTTTTCAATGGGTCAAGGAGTTGTTCAAATCGAACCAAACTTGGTATGGAGTATCTCTTGTGTAACTAGGGTCTAAAACAGAAAGAATTTTTGCTATAGCTTGCCTAGGAAAAAAGTTAGTTTTTCATACGGAAATTTGCGACTTTCGCAAATAACGAATTTTAAAAGTAGGTCTTTTTCATCGGGTCAAGGAGTCGTCCAAATCAAACCAAACTCGGTATGGAGTATCCCACGTGTAACTAGAGTCTGAAACAAAAAGAATTTTTGCTATAGCTTGCCTAGGAAAAAAGTTAGTATTTCATACGGAAATTTGCGACTTTCGCAAATAACGAATTTTAAAAGTAGGTCTTTTTCATCGGGTCAAGGAGTTGTTCAAATCGAACCAAACTCAGTATGGAGTATCCCCTGTGTAACTAGAGTCTAAAACAAAAAGATTTTTTGCTATAGCTTGCCTAGAAAAAAAGTTAGTATTTCATACGGAAATTTGCGAATTTCGCAAATAACAAATTTTAAAGGTAGGTCTTTTTCAATGGGTCAAGGAGTTGTTCAAATCGAACCAAACTTGGTATGGAGTATCTCTTGTGTAACTAGGGTCTAAAACAAAAAGAATTTTTGCTATAGCTTGCCTAGAAAAAAATTAGTATTTCATACGGAAATTTGCGAGTTTCGCAAATAACGAATTTTAAAAGTAGGTCTTTTTCATCGGTTCAAGGAGTCGTCCAAATCAAACCAAACTCGGTATGGAGTATCCCATGTGTAACTAGAGTCTGAAACAAAAAGAATTTTTGCTATAGCTTGCCTAGGAAAAAAGTTAGTATTTAATACGGAAATTTGCGAATTTCGCAAATAACAAATTTTAAAAGTAGGTCTTTTTCATCGGGTCAAGGAGTCGTCCAAATCGAACCAAACTTGGTATGGAGTATCTCTTATGTAACTAGGGTCTAAAACAAAAAGATTTTTTGCTATAGCTTGCCTAGGAAAAAAGTTAGTTTTTCATACGGAAATTTGCGAATTTCGCAAATAACGAATTTTAAAAGTAGGTCTTTTTCATCGGTTCAAGGAGTCGTCCAAATCAAACCAAACTCGGTATGGAGTATCCCATGTGTAACTAGAGTCTGAAACAAAAAGAATTTTTGCTATAGCTTGCCTAGGAAAAAAGTTATTATTTCATACGGAAATTTGCGACTTTTGCAAATAACGAATTTTAAAAGTAGGTCTTTTTCATCGGGTCAAGGAGTCGTTCAAATCGAACCAAACTCAGTATGGAGTATCCCCTGTGTAACTAGAGTCTAAAACAAAAAGATTTTTTGCTATAGCTTGCCTAGGAAAAAAGTTAGTTTTTCATACGGAAATTTGCGAATTTCGCAAATAACGAATTTTAAAAGTAGGTCTTTTTCATCGGGTCAAGGAGTCGTCCAAATCAAACCAAACTCGGTATGGAGTATCCCATGTGTAACTAGAGTCTGAAACAAAAGGAATTTTTGCTATAGCTTGCCTAGGAAATAAGTTAGTATTTCATACGGAAATTTGCGACTTTCGCAAATAACGAATTTTAAAAGTAGGTCTTTTTCATCGGGTCAAGGAGTCGTCCAAATCAAACCAAACTCGGTATGGAGTATCCCATGTGTAACTAGAGTCTGAAACAAAAAGAATTTTTGCTATAGCTTGCCTAGGAAAAAAGTTATTATTTCATACGGAAATTTGCGACTTTTGCAAATAACGAATTTTAAAAGTAGGTCTTTTTCATCGGGTCAAGGAGTCGTTCAAATCGAACCAAACTCAGTATGGAGTATCCCCTGTGTAACTAGAGTCTAAAACAAAAAGATTTTTTGCTATAGCTTGCCTAGGAAAAAAGTTAGTTTTTCATACGGAAATTTGCGAATTTCGCAAATAACGAATTTTAAAAGTAGGTCTTTTTCATCGGGTCAAGGAGTCGTCCAAATCAAACCAAACTCGGTATGGAGTATCCCATGTGTAACTAGAGTCTGAAACAAAAGGAATTTTTGCTATAGCTTGCCTAGGAAATAAGTTAGTATTTCATACGGAAATTTGCGACTTTCGCAAATAACGAATTTTAAAAGTAGGTCTTTTTCATCGGGTCAAGGAGTCGTCCAAATCAAACCAAACTCGGTATGGAGTATCCCATGTGTAACTAGAGTCTGAAACAAAAAGAATTTTTGCTATAGCTTGCCTAGGAAAAAAGTTAGTATTTCATACGGAAATTTGCGACTTTCGCAAATAACGAATTTTAAAAGTAGGTCTTTTTCATCGGGTCAAGGAGTTGTTCAAATCAAACCAAACTCAGTATGGAGTATCCCCTGTGTAACTAGAGTCTAAAACAAAAAGATTTTTTGCTATAGCTTGCCTAGGAAAAAAGTTAGTATTTCATACGGAAATTTGCGAATTTCGCAAATAACGAATTTTAAAAGTAGGTCTTTTTCATCGGGTCAAGGAGTCGTCCAAATCAAACCAAACTCGGTATGGAGTATCCCATGTGTAACTAGAGTCTGAAACAAAAGGAATTTTTGCTATAGCTTGCCTAGGAAATAAGTTAGTATTTCATACGGAAATTTGCGACTTTCGCAAATAACGAATTTTAAAAGTAGGTCTTTTTCATCGGGTCAAGGAGTTGTCCAAATCGAACCAAACTCGGTATCGAGTATTCCCTGTGTAACTAGAGTCTAAAACAAAAGGAATTTTTGCTATAGCTTGGCTAGGAAAAAAGTTAATTTTTCATACGGAAATTTGCGAATTTCGCAAATAACGAATTTTAAAGGTAGGTCTTTTTCAATGGGTCAAGGAGTTGTTCAAATCGAACCAAACTTGGTATGGAGTATCTCTTGTGTAACTAGAGTCTAAAACAAAAAGAATTTTTGCTATAGCTTGCCTAGGAAAAAAATTAGTATTTCATACGGAAATTTGCGAATTTCGCAAATAACGAATTTTAAAAGTAGGTCTTTTTCATCGGGTCAAGGAGTCGTCCAAATCAAACCAAACTCGGTATGGAGTATCCCATGTGTAACTAGGGTCTGAAACAAAAAGAATTTTTGCTGTAGCTTGCCTAGGAAAAAAGTTAGTATTTCATACGGAAATTTGCGACTTTCGCAAATAACGAATTTTAAAAGGAGGTCTTTTTCATCGGATCAAGGAGTTGTCCAAATCGAACCAAACTCGGTATCGAGTATTCCCTGTGTAACTAGAGTCTAAAACAAAAAGAATTTTTGCTATAGCTTGGCTAGGAAAAAAAATAATTTTTCATACGGAAATTTGCGAATTTCGCAAATAACGAATTTTAAAAGTAGGTCTTTTTCATCGGGTCAAGGAGTTGTCCAAATCGAACCAAACTCGGTATCGAGTATTCCCTGTGTAACTAGAGTCTAAAACAAAAAGATATTTTGCTATAGCTTGGCTAGGAAAAAAGTTAATTTTTCATACGGAAATTTGCGAATTTCGCAAATAACGAATTTTAAAGGTAGGTCTTTTTCAATGGGTCAAGGAGTTGTTCAAATCGAACCAAACTTGGTATGGAGTATCTCTTGTGTAACTAAGGTCTAAAACAAAAAAAATTTTTGCTATAGCTTGCCTAGGAAAAAAATTAGTATTTCATACGGAAATTTGCGAATTTCGCAAATAACGAATTTTAAAACTAGGTCTTTTTCATCGGGTCAAGGAGTCGTCCAAATCAAACCAAACTCGGTATGGAGTATCCCATGTGTAACTAGAGTCTGAAACAAAAAGAATTTTTGCTATAGCTTGCCTAGGAAAAAAGTTAGTATTTCATACGGAAATTTGCGACTTTCGCAAATAACGAATTTTAAAGGTAGGTCTTTTTCATCGGATCAAGGAGTTGTCCAAATCGAACCAAACTCGGTATCGAGTATTCCCTGTGTAACTAGAGTCTAAAACAAAAAGAATTTTTGCTATAGCTTGGCTAGGAAAAAAAATAATTTTTCATACGGAAATTTGCGAATTTCGCAAATAACGAATTTTAAAAGTAGGTCTTTTTCATCGGGTCAAGGAGTTGTCCAAATCGAACCAAACTCGGTATCGAGTATTCCCTGTGTAACTAGAGTCTAAAACAAAAAGATATTTTGCTATAGCTTGGCTAGGAAAAAAGTTAATTTTTCATACGGAAATTTGCGAATTTCGCAAATAACGAATTTTAAAGGTAGGTCTTTTTCAATGGGTCAAGGAGTTGTTCAAATCGAACCAAACTTGGTATGGAGTATCTCTTGTGTAACTAAGGTCTAAAACAAAAAAAATTTTTGCTATAGCTTGCCTAGGAAAAAAATTAGTATTTCATACGGAAATTTGCGAATTTCGCAAATAACGAATTTTAAAAGTAGGTCTTTTTCATCGGGTCAAGGAGTCGTCCAAATCAAACTAAACTCGGTATGGAGTATCCCATGTGTAACTAGAGTCTGAAACAAAAAGAATTTTTGCTATAGCTTGCCTAGGAAAAAAGTTAGTATTTCATACGGAAATTTGCGACTTTCGCAAATAACGAATTTTAAAGGTAGGTCTTTTTCATCGGATCAAGGAGTTGTCCAAATCGAACCAAACTCGGTATCGAGTATTCCCTGTGTAACTAGAGTCTAAAACAAAAAAAATTTTTGCTATAGCTTGGCTAGGAAAAAAAAATAATTTTTCATACGGAAATTTGCGAATTTCGCAAATAACGAATTTTAAAGGTAGGTCTTTTTCAATGGGTCAAGGAGTTGTTCAAATCGAACCAAACTCGGCATGGAGTATCCCCTGTGTCACAAGAGTCTAAAACAAAAAGATTTTTTGCTATAGTTTGCCTAGGAAAAAAGTTAGTATTTCATACGGAAATTTGCGAATTTCGCAAATAATGAATTTTAAAAGTAGGTCTTTTTCATCGGGTCAAGGAGTTGTTCAAATCGAACCAAACTCGGCATGGAGTATCCCCTGTGTCACTAGAGTCTAAAACAAAAAGATTTTTTGCTATAGTTTGCCTAGGAAAAAAGTTAGTATTTCATACGGAAATTTGCGAATTTCGCAAATAATGAATTTTAAAAGTAGGTCTTTTTCATCGGGTCAAGGAGTTGTTCAAATCGAACCAAACTCGGCATGGAGTATCCCCTGTGTCACTAGAGTCTAAAGCAAAAAAATTTTTTGCTATAGCTTGCCTAGGAAAAAAGTTAGTATTTCATACGGAAATTTGCGAATTTCGCAAATAACGAATTTTAAAAGTAGGTCTTTTTCATCGGGTCAAGGAGTTGTCCAAATCGAACCAAACTTGGCATGGAGTATCCCCTCTGTAACTAGAGTCTAAAACAAAAAGAGTTTTTGCTATAGCTTTCCTAGGAAAAAAGTTAGTTTTTCATACGGATATTTCTGTTTAATTCGAATAATTAATTTTAAATAATTTTTAAAAGTAGGTCTTTTTCATCGGGTCAAGGAGTTGTGCAAACCGAACCAAACTCGGTATCGAGTATTCCCTGTGTAACTAGAGTCTAAAACAAAAAGAATTTTTGCTATAGCTTGGCTAGGAAAAAAGTTAATTTTTCATACGGAAATTTGCGAATTTCGCAAATAACGAATTTTAAAGGTAGGTCTTTTTCAATGGGTCAAGGAGTTGTTCAAATCGAACCAAACTCGGCATGGAGTATCCCCTGTGTCACTAGAGTCTAAAACGAAAAGATTTTTTGCTATAGTTTGCCTAGGAAAAAAGTTAGTATTTCATACGGAAATTTGCGAATTTCGCAAATAATGAATTTTAAAAGTAGGTCTTTTTCATCGGGTCAAGGAGTTGTTCAAATCGAACCAAACTCGGCATGGAGTATCCCCTGTGTCACTAGAGTCTAAAACAAAAAGATTTTTTGCTATAGCTTGCCTAGGAAAAAAGTTAGTATTTCATACGGAAATTTGCGAATTTCGCAAATAACGAATTTTAAAAGTAGGTCTTTTTCATCGGGTCAAGGAGTTGTCCAAATCGAACCAAACTTGGCATGGAGTATCCCCTCTGTAACTAGAGCCTAAAACAAAAAGAATTTTTGCTATAGCTTTCCTAGGAAAAAAGTTAGTTTTTCGTACGGAAATTTCTGTTTAATTCGAATAATTAATTTTAAATAATTTTTAAAATTAGGCCTTTTTCATCGGGTCAAGGAGTTGTTCAAATCGAACCAAACTTGGTATGGAGCATCCCTTGTGTAACTAGGGTCTAAAACAAAATAAATGTTTGCTATAGCTTGCCTAGGAAAAAAGTTAGTATTTCATACGGAAATTTGCGAATTTCGCAAATAACGAATTTTAAAAGTAGGTCTTTTTCCATCGGGTCAAGGAGTCATCCAAATCGAACCAAACTTGGTATGAAGTGTACCTTGTATAGTTAGAGTGTAGGGCAAAAATTATTTTTGCTATAGCTTGTCTAGCAAAAAAGTTAGTTTTTCATACGGAAATTTGCTATTATTTCAAATAAGTAATTTTAAAAAAAAGGTCTGTTTCGTATGGTCAAAAATTTCATGAAATTGAACCAGATTCGGCATAGAGTATTTCATGTGTACCTAGAGTCTAAAACAAAAAGATTTTTTGGTATAGCTTGACTAGGAAAAAAGTTAGTTTTTTATACGGAAATTTGCTATTATTTCAAATAAGTAATTATAAATAATTTTTAATAATAGGTCTCATTCATCGGGTCAAGGAGTTGTTCAAATAGAACCAAACTTGGTATGGAGTACCCCCTGTGTAGCTAGAGTCTAAAGCAAGAGGAATTTTTGGTATAGCTTGCCTAAGAAAAAAGTTAGTTTTTCATACGGAAATTTGCTATTATTTCGAATAAATAATTTTAAAAATAGGTCTTTTTCATTGGGTCAAGGAGTTGTTCAAATCAAACTAAACTTGGCATGGAGTATCCCCTGTGCAGCTAGAGTCTAAAACAGAAAGAATTTTTGCTATAGCTTCACTAGGAAAAAAGTTAGCTTTTAATACCAAAATTTGCGATTTTTTCCATGGAAAAAATCGCAAATTTCCGTATGAGAACCTACTTTTTTTCCTAGACAAGCTATACCAAAAATTCTTCTTGCCTTACACTCTAGGTACCCATGGTATACTCCATGCCCAGTTTGGTTTGATTTGAACAACTCCTTGACCCGATGAACAAGACCTTTTTCTAAAATTATTTATTTGAAATAATAGCAAATTTCCGTATGAAAAACTAACTATTTACCGAGGCAAGCTATAGCAAAAATTCTTTTTATTTTACACTCTACGTACCCATGGTATACTCTAAACCCAGTTTGGTTCGATTTGAACAGTTCCTTGACCCGATAAAAACTCTATATTTTTGAAAATAGAATAAGCGAATAAGTTGATATTTCCGATTGAAATACGAACTTTTTTCTAGGCAAGCTATAGCAAAAATTCTTTTTGCCTTACACTCTAGGTACCCATGGTATACTCCATGCCCAGTTTGGTTTGATTTGAACAACTCCTTGACCCGATGAAAAAGACCTATTTTTAAAATTATTTATTTGAAATAATAGCAAATTTCCGTATGAAAAACTAACTATTTACCGAGTCAAGCTATAGCAAAAATACTTTTTATTTTACACTCTACGTACCCATGGTATACTCTAAACCCAGTTTGGTTCGATTTGAACAGTTCCTTGACCCGATAAAAACTCTATATTTTTGAAAATAGAATAAGCGAATAAGTCGATATTTCCGATTGAAATACAAACTTTTTTCTAGGCAAGCTCTAGCAAAAATTCTTTTTGTTTTAGACTTTAGGTACATAGGGGATAGTCCATACCGAGTTTCGTTCAATTTGAACGACTGCTTGACCCGATGAAAAGGACCTATTTTTAAAAATATTTATTTGAAATATTAGCGAATTTCCGTATGAAAAACTAACTTTTTTTCCTAGACAAGCTATACCACTGTTTCTGCTTGTGAAATGATTAAAATAATCTCAAGGAGTTGTTCAAATCAAACCAAACTCGGTATGGAGTGTCACCAGTGCAGTTACAGTGTGAAACAGAAAGAAGTTTTGGTATAGCTTGCCTAGGGATAAAGTTAGTTTTTCATACGGAAATTTGCTATTATTTCAAATAAATAATCTTAAAAATAGGTCTTTTTCATCGGGTCAAAGAGTTGCTCAATCAAAGAGTTGTACAAAAAGTTTTCTCCATTTCCGACTCTTTGCTCTTAAATATCACTGAAAAAGTGCAACTTCGTCTTCACTCGCTAAAAGTCTTTCAGTTTGTTGCAACTTTTTCTTAATGAAGTTACTATTATTAATTCATAAATTTACCTCCATTTTCTCTTGGTAACTGTTAAAAACTGCGCGATCTGCCAGGGACGTGCGAAAAAATGTTTCAATAACTTGAAATCAAATATTGTTTAGCTCTTGATGAGGTAAGAAGTTATTCCTGGTTTTAAGCTGTGTCAACGCAAGTTTTTTGTCTAGTCATGAGAAAGCCCTCTTTTTTGAATGTCTTCCGTCGGAAATTTGCATTGTAGAAAGGAATCAACCACAGTTTAATCCTCTGATGCTAACCGCCAGTCAAGGAGAAGAGTAGGTCTCGAATGTTTCTCTGGAAACGGTTGAAATTCCTGATGACTGGGATTTCATCTTCTTCTTTGGGTCTGATGAAGCGTTTGCTCGCGTAGATGCATATTCAGCAGGATGGCCTCTTTATATGAGCAATACCGCGAAGCTTGCGTTAGCTGAAGGGGATTTAGTTGACATCAGGTGTGGGGGATCAGGCGAGTTGTATAAAACCGGACAGCTGAAGTGGCATGGGCCCAGGTCAATGAGTGTGCGCATTCTTAGCAATTTGTGCAGAGAATTTGCAAAGGAAAAAGGGCTAGAAAGCGACGAAAGCGACTCTGATGATTTGACATACTTTTACTCAGACTGATAAGAGCTTGTGGTCTGACATGGACATAAGCGTAGTAATAGAACCCGATCAAATAGCTGAATATGTTATTTTCGATCTAGTTTTTGATCATATTATTAACTGATCTCAATGTCTGTTCAAATTAAAATTGCACTAATGTTTGTTTGATATATTTCTTGTTCAAGTAAAGTTTTGTTTGATTTTTTTTAACCGGGAAAAATACAAACGCCACCTCACGATGAGACAAAACAAAGTTTTCGAGCGTTCAAAATCATTTTGTTAATGGCGTTTATTTTGCATAATCAGTGAGCTACTAAGAAAACTTTTTAGCAACTGCTATGACTAACGATTACTTAACTCTCGTTTCCATGTTCGATATTCGAATTCAAATTGTACGCTGGTTTTAGGGCACATTCTGTTTTTTGACAAGATTGTTCCATACTCAGTTACTCAAAATTCTTCGATTTCAGATAATTTGAAACTTCTTCATACCCTCAACTTGCACTCTCACAATATCAAACGTCTTCATTATTTCTTCGGTTAGTCTGTTACCTAATTTAAGTTTCGTATTTTAAGTAAAACCTAACATTTCCTAGTTTTATACAAAAAAGCGGGATCTGTCAGGTACGCGCAAACGTTATTTATAAATTGCTTTCTAACGCTGCTAATGAAATGTTTGGAAATTGGCTTGGGCGAATGATTTTTGTTGCAGTAATGAGTCAAACCGATAAGCAAAGTCTAAAGCGATCCGCCAGAGTGCAGGAAAAATTCAATGCTGTAGCGAACGTGTCGACGGAATCTATTGATGTGCCGGATCAATGGGTGTATATATTCTACTTTGATTGCGATGACACGTATATCCGAATCGAAGCGAAATTGCCGAGGTGGCCTGAAAATACGAAAAGTTCCAAAATACTTAATTTATCTGAGGATGATATTGTTGAAATTAAGTGGGGGCAACGCAGGCAAAAGAAAGAACAAGGAGAGTTCAAATGGCAAGGCACCAGGAAAGAGAGTACGCGAGTACTTAGGGAAATGTGCAAATTGAGAGGAGCTGGCGTTAATGTGAGTCAGGTTAAAGGCAGAGATTTTGAGCCGAACACGCAAGAACTGGAACCGGAAAACGCCAGTGGTTCAGAAACGGAACCTGATTGCGAAAAAGAGAGTCAGGAATGCAATCGTAAGGTTCGGAACGTTGTACCGGAGGGAGATGATCAGGCCGCAGCTCCTGATGGACGTGAATTGGAGCAAAATGAATTTAATGAGTACCTAAATTTCTTGCGAGCTAAAGAAAACAGGACTGGACAGGGTACTTCAAGTCAGGTTTCGCAAGGTGTTGAAGCAGAGATGAACTCTCTGAGTAAAGATGACAACCTTGAGGTTAATATGTTATTATTCAAAAGTAAAGAGTGTTCTAAATGTAAGTAGACGATCTCCCAGGGACTTTCTGCCTTAAACTTCTTTCAAATCAATTTTCTGCTAGAACAGTAAATGCATTGTCAGACAAAAAACGTATAGGATATTTGTTTGAATATTGGGATTTTTTAAAGATTTGTCAACTGAAAGATTCCGTCACCTCATGGAGCGAATTGAGGCCAGGATTGAGGCGAGCACGGAAATAACAAGGCAGTTCATGACCTTTGCAAAAAAAGCGACGGAGGAAATTAACAGGCTGCATGAGAACGCCCTGCGAAATAGAGATGACGTCGACGACGAAAATGGCGAGGAACTACTTGATGAAACTGAAGTTCTATTATTTAATGAGAAAAATCTTCCTGCTCTGGGCGGCAACACGTATCGAGAGAGGGCAATGATCATTGCCAACGAAATCTGGAGCGAACACGAAAGAATGCTCTTTTGTATCGAACCGAGAAAAGCTCTCTCTGTTGATCGAAAGCCTGCTGACGACGAACGTGCCGACATTTTGCGAAAGACGATGGGAATGATCATGAAAAAGGATTTTTCGGAATCGCGGTATCGCAATAGCCTTAGATATGTCAACCAGCAGGGCGTAGATCTCCAGAAGAAGAAGAAGAAAGCCGAACAGGAGAATATACCGCCTGTAGATGAAAATTATTAAAGAGCTTGTGATCTCCCAAATTTATCTCCGATAAAAAAATTTGTTGCTAACTCCGTGTGCTTGATTTGTTCAAAGTTCCGTTACACGTATTCAGTTGCCCTTCTTTTGAGCTATATTAGGATCTATTGAGTAAATGTCTCAATTGCTAAAATTGTTTTAGATTTGTAACACTCCTTTGTTTTTCACTCCTCTTCTTTCTCTTAGGTAAATTTGTTGTGTTGGTCAAATGCCTACCTCTGGTGAGAAACATTGGATAGTTTTTTTTAACGTTTTTGTTAATAGGGAAATGCATTTTCAGAGTCAAACTTGGTCGGTTGTAAATTGGGAAATTGTCAACAAAAAGTATTTTGTTCCATTTTTTCAGAGACAACTCAGCAAAAGCTAAAATATTGAGGCATGTAAAGATATAAATACGTTGCGTTTTCAGCAAGTCAGGTTTTTTCCTTTTTTCACTTGTTTTTTTTGATAGAAAGGAAGAGAACGAGATTTAAAAAATCTACCAGCTCGACTTCACATCCTTGGCGCCCTAGAGTGACCACAATTCTTTGCTTGAAATCGATCGAAGAAGCTCTTAGAATTCACAATGTTGTGCAAGTTGGGTCGAGAAGTCAAATGCTTCGGATTTCAAGATGTTTAAGAAAAATTGTAAGTCTGGTTTCCCAAATTAGAAGTAAAAATTTTTGACTTGCTTTCAAACTTGTTTAAGTTAAACGATTGTAGGTAGCGTTTTGTAACTTGTTCGTGAGTTAGTAATGCTAAAAACTGTGCAATAATTTTTTAGAATGCAAGAGAAACAGAAAGAAAACGAAGGGAGTTTATCTCTGGTTTGAATTACAACGGCAAAAACTTGCTCGCCTTCAGGGGATCGCGAGATGACTATGCGGGCTTCGGAAGATTTCTTGCGAGATCAATGTTAACAAGAGAGGAAAGGGAGAAAACGTGTTGGTTTGCTCAGCGAGCAACACAAGAAGGGCGTTTATCAGCCTCTGAAGATGAGCAGAAGGTTTTCAGAGGTATAATAAGTGATTTATTTTGACTCTGAAAATGTGAAGGTATTTTAAATAGGCGTTTCTTAGAGGAGGTGAGAAGATTTTAGGGAGACAGCCTGTACACTCTACGAAGAGTTGAAGATGCTGCGAACTCTGTTGGCATTCATGAGCGGAACGAGAAAATTGGCTTAAAATGAAGTATTCTGTTGTGATCTGACAGGGACGCAACGTCAAATCTTCTCCTAATATATGTTTTGTATTTTGTAACGCTTTTGTTAGTGAACCTAATCTTTTGTCTTAAGTTTATCTGATCCTTCTCGAGAAAAATTGTTTCGAGCAATAGAATTTTTTAACTTAAAAATTGGGCGGGCTTTGTCAATCCTAACCTTAGATTAGTTCTCTGAGATGTCTACAAAGTTCTTAATTAGGTGCGATCTTTGAAGAAATTGTTTTTGACTTGCTTTCACGTATGTTCGATAACAACGATTGTAAAAGTAGTTTTTGTAACGTTTTCCTGAGTGGAACAAGAAAATAGCATTAAAATAAAGTTTTCTGTTGTGAACTGACAGGGACGCAACGTCAAATCTTCTCTCATTTCTGTTGTATTTTGTAACGCTTTTGTTAGTGAACCTAGTCTTTTGTCTTAAGTTTATCTGATCCTTCTCGAGAAAAATCGTTTCGAGCAATAGAATTTTTTAACTTAAAAATTTGGCAGGCTTTGTCAATCCTAACCTTAGATTAGTTCTCTGAGATGTCTACAAAGTTCTTAATTAGATGCGATCTTTGAAGAAATTGTTTTTGACTTGCTTTCACGTATGTTCAATACAAACGATTGTAAAAGTAGTTTTTGTAACGTTTTCCTGAGTGGAACGAGAAAATAGCATTAAAATAAAGTTTTCTGTTGTGAACTGACAGGGACACAACGTCAAATATTCTCTCGTTTCTGTTGTATTTTGTAACGCTTTTGTTATTGAACCTAATGTTTTGTTTGGCGTCCCTACACAGACAGCATAAAAGTCCAAATTTTATCAGATCCCTCTTGAAGAAGTTTGGTTAAATTTAAAAGAAATATGTCTCAAAAAGCTGTCGATTTCTATCATTCATCTTGGCGGGCTTTATCAAACTCAACATTAAAATGGAAGGATCTGACAAAAATTGATTCTTCACTGACTTCAAAATGGGTTGACTCATCTGGTCTGTCATCACACAAGATAGACGTAGAGGGATGCTTGGTTGGAAACGAGGAAAAAGATTTTGTGCATGGGTTTCTAGATGGTGAGTACGCGAAAAGCATGATGTCTGTTGACTACAAACCAGTAAGTTATCTACCGAGTGGTTCTTTTGATCAGATAAGTTTGTTCGCGAATTCGGAGATAGAGAAAGGTGCGGTTGTTAATGGAATAATTGGTGTGTTGGCGGAAATTGTTGAAAGTGAGATTATTGCCGGTTTCAATGATGTTTCTGTGTTGTACAGTAAGCTAAGGAATGTTTAGTGGTTGATGTCGGGACCCATCTCCTTTGTTAACGCGTCTTACAGACCAAATGTTGAATACCGTTAGAAAGGTAGAGTTGTTTACTGTGTTGCTTTAAAAAATATAGCTATTGGAGAAGAACTTTCTGTTTTCTATAATCGACATTTTTTCGGCCGGTTCAATGTAGATTATCTGTGTCCGTTCAAAAAAGAGCATGGAGATCCTTGCCCAAGTGATCCAGAGCCACTTAGGAAACGTAGAAAGATTGCAGATGCTGCCGATAGTTCCACACCTGTTAACCTTAAGCAAGATAGCCTCCATGAAAAATCAATAAGAAAAATTTTAGTCGAAAAACTCCCCCCTAGGCGTATGCTGTACGCAAATTTTGAATCAACACCTATCGTTAGCGAAGAAATTGAGGAATACTTAAGTTACGTTTCTTTTTTGGTGAAATAGAATTGACCCCTAGTCCGATTAAAGATAATAATTCTCCTGCAATACTCAGAAATTCATCAATAATAAGCGCCCAAAACTCCGATTTGAGTGAAAACGTTAACTTAGACAATGTTGTCTGCTCAACTCCATTGAGGCTTGATGTGTATGAAGAAGATGAAATTCAGGAAACGATAGCATCTGCGCCGCCTTCTCTTCATCAATTGTTTCAGGATGAAGGAACTTCACTGTTTGACGGCAGCCCAACATCTACAGAAAGTTTCATGAAAGAGTTTGAGTTGTTTTCAGATAAGCATAGGTTGTCAAAAGTTGCGCGAGATGATTTTCTGAAGCTGATTGTTAGAAGTTTGCCAGTACCAAAAAATGTATTTTCTAAATTAGCGATTCCTGTTCTGCCGACAATTTCTACCGAACATTTTGAATCTGCAAAATTCTGTTCTGTCGATATAAAGACCCAATTAGAATTGATTATTGGTAAAAATGCGGCTTATTAATAGTTCCTGGAGTACAGAAAATTCATGGAACAATGGTGGAGCCCCTCTATTTAAGTCCTCTAAGATCTCTGTCTGGCCGGTGTGGGTGCAAACTTTTAACTTACCGCCTAAGTTGAGAGGCTCTTTTGCAAATATACCGCTTTTAGGTCTTTGGCACGGCAAAAGTAAACCTGAGTATTCTAAAATGCTACCGCTCATTCTATTGAGTTCGAGTCTTTGAATGAAGCAAAAATGAGTTTGAATGATCTAGGTGCCCTTAAGTTTCGAATTAGGTCAATTGTAGCCAATATGCCTGCTAAGGCTTTTGTTCTTTGCATGATTCAATTCAACGGTTACTCATCGTGTCCTCAATGTTATATGAAAGGCTTCGCTCAAAATCATAGAATGCTGTTTCCTGTTAATAAGAGTTTTAAGCTGCGTGAAAACGCCGACTTTCAAGCTTGTGGTTACATTGCTGAAAAAACTAAAACAACAAAGTGGGGTGTCAAGTCATCTACTCCCTTAAACAGCGTTTTAAGTTTACCATGGGAATGCCCTGTTGATCCCATGCATCAAGTTTTTCTCTGTACAGGTAATGTTCTTACTAAATTAATGGTTTCCTTGACCAAAGGTGTTTTGCTAAGAGATGCTGAAAACTTGCTGAGGAGTGTTAAGATACCTTTTGACATCCAACATAGATTGAAATCGTTGTCTGATATTAAGTTTTGGAAGGCATTTGTTTTTAAAGTTTTCTTCTTTCATGTTGGACCCCTTGTCTATACAAAAATAAGCGTTCCAAGAAAATACTACAAAAGTTTTTGCCTTCTTTCATTAGCGATCAGGCTTTCGTCAGAGGTAGAACCCAAATCAGACAAAATTGAATCTGCAGGATCTTTAATTGAGGAATTTTTCGATAAATTTCTAGAGCTTTAAGGAGAAGATTCACAGTCTTTCAACTTTCACACAATGCGAAATCTTTGTGAACAAGTAAAACGAACTGACCTCTTTGGTTTTTTCGGCGTTCTGCTTTGAGTCAGCTAATCATCATTTATTAAGCGCTATACAGGGCACTGTTAAAGAACCTGACGCCATAGTCGAGCAGTTTATTAAACAACAAGCAGCCGTGGAAAAAATTGAAAAATCAGACACTTATAAATGCTTAAAAGGGTTGACTTTGGTGGATACTGAAACAGTTCATTTGTGTCAAGAGTTTAATGTAGATTTGTTTTTTTCGCGGTAAATCAATGGGCGCGGTCAGTGTTTTGGCTCACTTTCTTACACCAGATTAGGAAAAAATTTAAGTGAATGTATCTTTCAGCTGTCGGACGGCCGTTTCCTTTTTGTTAGAACTTACTTCTCTGGCCCAGAGGGAGTTTTTGCAGTAGGAAGACACAGCAAGTATGTGAATGAAGGCGATATTACACATTCAAAAAAGCTTTGGGTTCTTCTTTGAACTGTTTGGACTTGATTCTTGGGCAAAGGTTAAGGTTTATGATATAAAGTATAAAACTGTGGTTTTTTGCGAAGGCTCCTTGACTCTCGTGAGTGTTATCAAAGAGGGCTTTGAACATAACTAGACAGAAAAACTTTGCTGTTTTGTGGCTGCTTCTGTGTTTTTTTGTAAACTGAATTATTTGAAAAAAAAACAGACTGAGCTGACAGGGCCGGTTTGTACTGAAATTTATTATTTATATAATCACTGAGTTAGATTTTTGTTTAGTGGGTCCATCGTAATAATTGGCGACAGCAATCTGGTGCGGTTGGAGGATCAACTGTTTGCTGATAACTTACTGGCTCCATAACCCATCACTCTTCATTGTAGACCTGGTTTGCGTGCAGTGCACATTGATTCATAGGATCTTGTATACTGCGCTACGTTTACGCATTTCACTATCAACCTAGGAAACAATGATATCTCTAACCATCCCACAAAATCATGGATAGTTGCCGAAACCCCACTCAAAACTGCTCTAGATTAGGTGGTTTTGCTCAACAACTCAAATCCAAAAATGTTGATGTTAAAGTGATTGGCTTGCTTCCATGGCCTGATGTGCATATCAAGTTGGTATCTGAAACAAATCAATATCTCTCTGGTTACCTTGATGAAGACTACGTTGGTCCGAGATTTATTCATGAAAATCATTTTTTCACACCTAACAGACTAAATGACCTGGCACATCTAAATGACGATGGACGAAAAAGAGTTCTATCACTATATCTAAGAGTTGTGCGTGACAGGTTCAAATTCCAGCCTTCGGAATAAGTTAGGATAGGTTGCTGTCACTGGCAAAGATATTCAAAGTTTGAAAAAAATTAGTTCAGATAAAATATGTCTCTGAGAAAAGCAAAAAAAAAACTGAACGGTGAAGAAAATTCAAAAAAAAATTAAATTACTTCAAACAAACAAAAAACTTTATCTGATTGCTTGTTATGTTAATGCTGCCTCAATTATCTGAAATAACATAAAATTTGAAAAATAATTCAAAACGAAAAAATAAATTGAAAACTACAAAAACGAAAAAAAAGAAAATGACAAAAAAACCAAAAAAATTAAGACCTTTCATCTGCTTGCTTGTTACGTTAAACTTTCGCTTCAACTGTCTGAATTCCTATAACTATTTGTAAAAGATATTTCAAAAAAGTAATTAAAACGACAAAAACAAAAAAAACTAAGAACTTCTATCTGCTTCCTTATTATGTTAAAGCTGCTTCAATTATCTGAAATACCCTAATAGAATTGGAAAAAAACTTCAAAACGAAAATTGAAAACTACAAAAACGAAAAAGAAATTGAAAACGACAAAAACACCAAAAGACTAAGATCTTCCATCCGGTGTGGGTGCAAACTATTAACTTACCGCATAAGTTGAGAGGCTCTTTTGCAAATATACCGCTTTTAGGTCTTTGGCACGGCAAAAGTAAACCTGAGTATTCTAAAATGCTACCGCTCATTCTATTTGAGTTCGAGTCTCTGAATGAAGCAAAAATGAGTTTGAATGATCTAGGTGCCCTTAAGTTTCGAATTAGGTCAATTGTAGCCGATATGCCTGCTAAGGCTTGTGTTCTTTGCATGATTCAATTCAACGGTTACTCATCGTGTCCTCATTTTATATGAAAGGCTTCGCTCAAAATCATAGAATGCTGTTTTCTGTTAATAAGAGTTTTAAGCTGCGTGAAAACGCCGACTTTCAAGCTTGTGGTTACATTGCTGAAAAAACTAAAACAACAAAGTGGGTTGTCAAGTCATCTACTCCCTTAAACAGCGTTTTAAGTTTACCATGGGATTGCCCTGTTGATCCCATGCATCAAGTTTTTCTCTGTACAGGTAATGCTCTTACTAAATTAATGGTTTCCTTGACCAAAGGTGTTTTGCTAAGAGATGCTGAAAACTTGCTGAAGAGTGTTAAGATACCTTTTGACATCCAACATAGATTGAAATCGTTGTCTGATATTAAGTTTTGGAAGGCATTTGTTTTTAAAGTTTTCTTCTTTCATGTTGGACCCCTTGTCTATACAAAAATAAGCGTTCCAAGAAAATACTACAAAAGTTTTTGCCTTCTTTCATTAGCGATCAGGCTTTTGTCCGAGGTAGAACCCAAATCAGACAAAATTGAATCTGCAGGATCTTTAATTGAGGAATTTTTTGATAACTTTCTGGAGCTTTAAGGAGAAGAATCACAGTCTTTCAACTTTCACACAATGCGACATCTTTGTGAACAAGTAAAACGAAACGGACCTCTTTGTTTTTTTCGGCGTTCTGCTTTGAGTCAGCTAATCATCATTTATTAAGCGCTGTACAGGGCACTGTTAAAGAACCTGACGCCATAGTCGAGCAGTTTATTAAACAACAAGCAGCCGTGGAAAAAATTGAAAAATCGGACACTTATAAATGCTTAAAAGGGTTGACTTTGGTGGATACTGAAACAGTTCATTTGTGTCAAGAGTTTAATGTAGATTTGTTTTTTTCGAGGTAAATCAATGGGCGCGGTCAGTGTTTTGGCTCACTTTCTTACACCAGATTAGGAAAAAATTTAAGTGAATGTATCTTTTTTACGCATTGCACTATCAACCTAGGGAACAATGATATCTCTAACCATCCCACAAAATCAAGGATAGTTGCCGAAACCCCACTCAAAACTGCGGCTAGATTAGGTGGTTTTGCTCAACAACTCAAATCCAAAAATGTTGATGTTAAATTGATTGGCTTGCTTCCAAGGCCTGATATGCATATCAAGTTGGTATCTGAGACAAATCAATATCTCTCTGGTTACCTTGGTGAAGACTACGTTGTCCGAGATTTATTAATGAAAATCATTTTTTCACACCTAACAGACCAAATGACCTGGCACATCTAAATGACGATGGACGAAAAAGAGTTCTATCACTATATCTAAGAGTTGTGCGTGACAGGTTCAAATTCCAGCCTTCGGAATAAGTTAGGTTAGGTTGCTGTCACTGGCAAAGATATTCAAAATTTGAAAAAAATTAGTTCAGATAAAATATGTCTCTGAGAAAAGCAAAAAAAACTGAACGGTGAAGAAAATTCAAAAAAAAATTAAATTACTTCAAACAAACAAAAAACTTTTTCTGATTGCTTGTTATGTTAATGCTGCTTCAATTATCTGAATTAACATAAAATTTGAAAAATACTTCGAAACGAAAAAATAAATTGAAGACTACAAAAACAAAAAAAATTTGAAAACGACAAAAACACCAAAAAAACTAAGAACTTCCATCTGCTTGCTTGTTATGTTAATGCAGCTTGGTTCAAGAAGTGTTCAGATCTCGTAAATCTCATTACCAAAGTCAACCAAGAGACATAGATTGAAAATCAGTAAGAGTATTTGACCCAGCCTGTAAATGAAAATTTTGTCGATAAATAATCAAAGTAAGCAAAATTTCGGAGTGAAAGTTCTTTTTTAATATAGCTTTCATCAAACA
This sequence comes from Convolutriloba macropyga, assembly GCF_964194025.1. Classification (NCBI taxonomy): domain Eukaryota; kingdom Metazoa; phylum Xenacoelomorpha; order Acoela; family Convolutidae; genus Convolutriloba; species Convolutriloba macropyga. Next base: position 3,901,816 of record NC_134478.1, on the reverse strand, counting down.
TTAAGGAGTTGTTCAAATCGTTTCACTATTGATGTAGGAGTCCAACATTGCAGGAGAACTCTCAAACAGCAATAGTTTTTCTTCCAACTGCCATAAGACAAGATCTGGTAAGTAAACGAATAAACGGAATGACTTTTTTTCAAATATATCTAGCTTCAAAATGTAAAGGAGTTGTTCAAACAATTTGAAAGTTGCATTAGGAGTCTCACTATGCAAAAAAATTCTTCAGGGAAAAGTTTTTCATGCTTAAATGCAATAGTTTTTGACATATGGCAATTCTCCAATTTTACAAGTTTACTTTTTCAAGTGGTTCAAAAAGTTGTTCAGATCTGCTAAATCTCATACCCATGGTCCTCCAAGAGAAGCAGATTGTAAATCAGCTTGAGCATTTCACTCAACTTTGTTTGAAAAAGGTAGATTTTCGTCGGTATATAATCAAAGTTAGCGAAAAATTGAATAAACGCTTTTTTTTAAATATAGCTTTCATCAAAACTTTAAGGAGTTGTTCAAATCATTTCAATATTCACGTAACAGTCCAACCTTGCAGGAGGACTCTCAAATAGCAGCAACTTTTCCTGCCCTAAGAAAACCTGTTTGACTTTTGTTTTTAAATAAACGAATAAACGGAATGACATTTTCTCAAATGTATCTAGCTTCAAAATGTAAAGGAGTTGTTCAAACAACTTGAAAGTTGTATAAGGAGTCTCACTATGAAAAAAAGTCCTTCAGCAAAAAAAAATGTTCTATTTTCATAACAGAAAACTTAGTTTTCCATGCGATAGTTTTTGACATATGGCAATTCTCCAATTTAAGAGGTTTACTTTTTCAAGCGGTTCAAAAAGTTGTTCAGATCTCCTAAATCTCATACCCAAGGTCCTTCACGAGAAGTAGATTGAAAATCAGCATGAGCATTGGGCCCATTTCAAATATATCTAGATTCAAAAGGTAAATGTGTTGTTCAAATAACTTGAAATTTGTAGTAGGAGTCTCACTATGCAAAAAAACCCCTCCGCGAAAAAAATGGTTCTATTTTTCTTAAAAAACTTAATTTTTGAAGCTTTAAGACGATCGTTTTTTTTACATATGGCAATTCTCCAACTTTAGAAATTTGATTTTTCAAGCGGTTCAAGAAGTTTTCAGATCTTCTAAAACTTTTACCCAAAGTGTAGAGAGAAGTAGATTGTAGTCAGCAAGAGCATTTGATCCAGCTTGTGTATGAAAAAGTTGGAATCTTGTCGGTAAATATTCAAAGTAAGCGAAAAACGGAATAAATGTTTTTTTTTTAAATAGATCATCAAACTTTTAAGGAGGTGTTCAAATCATTTCAATATTGACATAGGAGTCCAACCTCGCAGTAAAACTCTCCAACAGCAATATTTCTTGATCCAGCTGCCTTAACAAAAGATGTTTGAGTTTCGTTGGTAAATAAACGAATAAACGGATTAACCTTTTTTCAAATATATCTGGCTCCAAAAAAGCATTTCCTCCGTTTTTCGCTTACTTTGATTATTTACCGACGAAATTCTAATTTTTTAATACACAAGCTGGGTCAAATGTTCTTCCTGATTTACAATATGCCTCTCTTGGAGGATTTTGGGTATAAGATGTTCAAATAATTTAAAATTTGTGGTAGGTGTCTCACTATGCAAAACAGCCCTTCCGTGAAAAAAATTGTTGTAGTTTTCCTAAAAAACTCAGTTTTTCATCCTTTAAGGCGAAAGTTTTTGACAAATGGCAATTCTCCAATTTTAGAAATCTGCTTTTTCAAGCTGTTCAAAAAGTTGTTCAGATCTCCTCATAATCATACCCATGAGCATTTGACACAGCTTGTGTATGAAAAAGTTAGAATTAAAAAAAAAACAAAGTAAGCGAAAAACTGAATAGGCGCTTTTTTAAAATATAGCTTTCATCAAACATTTAAAGGGTTATTCAAATCCTTTCAATATTGAAGTAGGAGTCCAACATTGCAGTAGAACTCTTAAAGAGCAATAATTTTTGATCCAGCTACCCTAAGAAAAGATGTTTTGAGCTTCGTTGGTAAATAAACGATTAAACGGAATGACCTTTTTTTCAAATATACCTGGCTTCAAAATGTAAAGGAGTTGTTCAAATAATTTAAAATTTGTAAAAGGAGTCTCAGTGTGCAAAAAAGTCCTTCCGTGAATAAAAATTGTTGTAGTTTCCCTAAAAACTCAGTTTTTCATGTTTTGAGGCGATAGTTTTTGACAAATGGCATTTCTCCAATTTTAGAAATTTGCTTTTTCAAGCTGTTCAAAAAGTTGTTCAGATCTCCTAAATTCCATACCCAAGTCCTCCAAGAGAAGTCGGTTATTAATCAGCATAAGCAATTGACACAGCTTATGTATAAAAAAGTAAGAACTTTGTCGGTAAAAAATCAAAGTAAGAGAAAAACGGAATATGCGCTTTTTTTTAAGTATAGCTTTCATCAAACATTTAAGGAGTTGTTCAAGTCTTTTCAATTTTGACGTAGGAGTCAAACTTTACAGAAGATATCTCCAACAGCAATAGTTTTTGATCCAGCTGCCATAAGAAAAGATGTTTGAGTTTCGTTCGTAAATAAACGGATAAACCGAAAGACCTTTTTTCAACTATATCTGGCTCCAAAAAAGCATTTATTCCGTTTTTCGCTCACTTTGATTATTTATCGACAAAATTCTAATTTTTTCATACTCAAGCTGGGTCAAATGTTCTTCCTGATTTAGAATATGCTTCTCTTGGAGGATATTGGGTATAAGATGTTCAAATAATTTAAAATTTGTGGTAGGAGTCTCACTATGCAAAACAGGCCTCCGTGAAAAAATGGTTGTAGTTTTCCTAAAAAACTTAGTTTTTCATGCTTTAAGGCGATAGTTTTCGACATATGGCAATTCTCATATTTTAGAAATTTGCTTTTTCAACCTGTTCAATAAGTTGTTCAGATCTCCTAAATATCATACCCAAGTTGTCCAAGAGAAGTGGATTGTTAATCAGCATGAGCATTTGACACAGCTTGTGTATAAAAAATTTAGAACTTTGTCGGTAAAAAATCAAATTAAGTGAAAAACGGAAGGGGCGCCTTTTTAAATGTAGCTTTCATCAAACATTTAATGAGTTGTTCATATCATTTCAATATTGACGTCGGAGTCAAACTTTGCAGATGATCTCTCCAACAGCAATAATTTTTGATCCAGCTGCCCTAAGAAAATTTGTTTGGGTTTCGTTGGTAAATAAAATAATAAACGGAAAGACCTTTTTCCAAATATATCTGGCTCCAAAAAAAGCGTTAATTCCGTTTTTCGCTTACTTTGAATATTTACCGACGAAATTCTAACTTTTCATACACAGGCTGGGTCAAATGTTCATCCTGATTTACAATATTACAATATGCTTCTCTTGGAGGATTTTGGGTATGAGATTATCAGCTAATATGAAATTTGTAGTAGGAGTCTCACTATGCAAGAAAATTCCTTCCGCGAATAGAAATTGATCTAGTTTTCCTAAAAACCTTAGTATTTCATGTTTTGATTCGATAGTTTTTGACTTACGGCAATTCTCCAACTTTACGAGTTTATTTTTTCAAGCGATTCCAAAAGTTGTTAACGTCTTCTAAATCTCATATCCAAAATCCTCCAGGAGAAGCATATTTTAAATCAGGATGAATAGTTGACCCAGCTTGTGTATGAAAAAATTGGATTTTCGTCGGTAAATAATCAAAGTCAGCGAAAAACGGAATAAATGCTTTTTGGGAGCCAGATATATTTTAAAAAAGGAGTTCAAGCTCGCAGGAGAACTCTTGTGTATGAAAAATTGTGAATTTCGTCGGTAAATAATCAAACTAAGCGACAAACGGAATATACGCTTTTTTTAAATGTAGCTTTCATCAAGACTTTAATGAGTTGTTCAAATCAGTTCAATAATCACGTAGGAGTCCAAAATCGCAGCAGAACTCTCAAACAGCAATAATTTTTGATCCAACTGCCCGAAGAAAAGATGTTTGAGTTTCGTTGGCAAATAAATGAGTAGATGGAATGATTGTTTCAAATATATCTAGGATCAAAATGTAAAGGAGTTGTTCAAATAATTTGAAAATTGTATTAGGAGTCTTACTAAGCAGTAAATGTGCTTCGGAAAAAAATTATTCTAGGTTTCATAAGAAAAAACTTAGTTTTTCATGCTTTCATGCGATTACAGAAAATTGCTCTTTCAAGCGGTTCAAGAAGTGTTCAGATCTTCTAAATCTTATACACAAATTCCTCCGAGAGAGATAGATTGTAATTCAGCAAGAGTATTTGATCCAGCTTGGGTATGAAAAAGTTAGAATCTTGTCGGTAAGTAATCAAATAAGCGAAAAATGGGTTAAACGTCTATTTAAATATAGCTTTCATCAAACCTTTAAGGAATTGTTCAAATCATTTCAATTTTGACGTTGGGGTCCAACCGTGCAGGAGCACACTCAAAACTGCAATAATTAATGATCCATCTGCCCCAAGAAAAGATGTTTGAGTTCCGTTGGTAAATAAACGAATAAACGGATTGACCTTTTTGCAAATTTATCTAGCTTCAAAGTGTAAAGGAATTGTTCAATAATTTGAAATTTGTAGTAGGAGTATCACTTTGTAAAACAAGTCCTTCTGCGAATAAAAGTTGATTTATTTTTCCTAAAAACTGAGTTTTTCATTCTTTAAGGCGATAGTTTTTGACATATGGCAATTCTCCAATTTTACAGGTTTACTTTTTCAAGCGGTTCAAAAAGTTGTTCAGATCTCCTAAATCGCATGCCCAAGTCCTCCAAGAGACGTAGATTGTAAATCCACATAAGCATTTTACCCAACTTGTGTATGAAAAAGTCATAATTTTTTGTCGGTATAAAAATCAGAGAAAGCGAAAAACGGAATAAACGCTTTTTTTAAAATGTAGCTTTCATCAGGACTTTAAGGAGTTTTTCAAATCAGTTCAATATTCACGTAGGAGTCCAACCTCGCAGGAGCACTCTCGAAAGGCAATATTTCTTGATCCAACTTTCCTAAAAAAGATGTTTGAGTTTCGTTGGCAAATAAATGAATAAATGAATAAACGGAATGACTTTTTTTTCAAATATATCTAGCATCGAAATGTAAAGGAGTTGTTCAAATAATTTGAAAATTGTATTAGGAGTCTTACTATGCAGAAAAGTGCTTCGGCAAAAACATTTTATAGCTTTCATTAGAAAAAAATTACTTTTTCATGCTTTCATGCGATAGTTTTTGACATATGGCAATTCTTCAATTACAGAAAATGGCACTTTCAAGCGGTTCAAGAAGTGTTCAGATCTTCTAAATCTTATACACAAAGTCCTCCGAGAGAGAGGAAGATTTTAATTCAGCAAGAGTCTCTGATCCAGCTTGTGTATGAAAAAGTTAGAATTTTGTCGGTAAGTAATCAAATAAGCGAAAAATGGATTGAACGTCTATTTAGATATAGCCTTCATCAAACCTTTGACGAGTTGTTCAAATCTTTTTAATATTGATGTAGGCGTCTAACCGTGCAAGAGCACTCTAAAACAGCAATAATTAATGATCCATCTGCCCCAAGAAAAGATGTTTGATTTCCGTTGGTAAATAAACGAATAAACGGATTGACATTTTTACAAATATATCTAGCTTCAAAGTGTAAAGGAGTTTTTCAATAATTTGAAATTTGTAGAAGAGGTCTCACTATGCAAAAGAAGTCCTTCTGCAAAAAAAATTGATCTGATTTTCCTAAAAAACCTAAGTTTTTCATGCTTTAATGCGATTGATTTTGACATATGGCAATTCTTCAATTTTAGAAGTTTGATTTTTCAAGCGGTTTAAGGCGTTGTTCAGATCTTCTAAATCTTATACCCAAAGCCCTCCGAGAGAGGTAGACTGTAACTCAGCAAGAGTATTTGACTAAGCTTGTGTATGAAAAATTTTGAATTTCGTCTGTAAATAATCAAACTAAGCGACAAACGGAATATACGCTTTTTTAAAATGTAGCTTTCATCAAGACTTTAAGGAGTTGTTCAAATCAGTTCAATAATCACGTAGGAATCCAAACTCGCAGCACAACTCTCAAACAGCAATAATTTTTGATCCAACTGCTCGAAGAAAAGATATTTGAGTTTCGTTGGCAAATAAATGGATAGAAGGAATGACTTTTTTCAAATATATCTACCATCAAATGTAAAGGAGTTGTTCAAATAATTTGAAAAATGTATTAGGATTCTTACTAAGCAAAAGAAGTGCTTCGGCAAAAAAATTTTTCTAGCTTTCATAAAAAAATTAATTTTTCATGCTTTCACCGATAGTTTTTGACATATGGCAATTCCTCTGTTACAGAAAATTGCTCTTTCAAGCGGTTCAAGAAGTGTTCAGATCTTTTAAATCTTAACCCAAAGACCTCCGAGAGAGATAGATTGTAATTCAGCAAGAGTCTCTGATCCAGCTTGTGCATGAAAAAGTTAGAATTTTGTCGGTAAGTAATCAAATAAGCGAAAAATGGATTAAACGTCTATTTAGATATAGCGTTCATCAAACCTTTGAGGAGTTGTTAAAATCTTTTTAAAATTGATGTAGGCGTCTAATCGTGCAAAAGCACTCTAAAACAGCAATAATTAATGATCCATTTGCCCCAAGAAAAGATGTTTGATTTCCGTTGGTAAATAAACGAATAAACGGATTGACCTTTTTGCAAATTTATCTAGCTTCAAAGTGTAAAGGAGTTTTTCAATAATTTGAAATTTGTAGAAGAGGTCTCACTATGCAAAAGAAGTCCTTCTGCAAAAAAAAATTGATCTGATTTTCCTAAAAAAACCTAAGTTTTTCATGCTTTAATCCGATTTTTTTTGACATATGGCAATTCTCCAATTTTAGAAGTTTGATTTTTCATGCGGTTCAAGGCGTTGTTCAGATCTTCTAAATCTTATACCCAAAGCCCTCCGAGAGAGGTAGACTGTAACTCAGCAAGAGTATTTGACTAAGCTTTTGTATGAAAAATTTTGAATTTCGTCGGTAAATAATCAAACTAAGCGACAAACGGAATATACGCTTTTTTAAAATGTAGCTTTCATCAAGACTTTAAGGAGTTGTTCAAATCAGTTCAATAATCACGTAGGAATCCAAACTCGCAGCACAACTCTCAAACAGCAACAATTTTTGATCCAACTGCCCGAAGAAAAGATATTTGAGTTTCGTTGGCAAATAAATGGATAGAAGGAATGACTTTTTTCAAATATATCTACCATCAAAATGTAAAGGAGTTGTTCAAATAATTTGAAAAATGTATTAGGATTCTTACTAAGCAAAAGAAGTGCTTCGGCAAAAAAAAATTTCTAGCTTTCATAAAAAAAATTAATTTTTCATGCTTTCACCGATAGTTTTTGACATATGGCAATTCCTCTATTACAGAAAATTGCTCTTTCAAGCGGTTCAAGAAGTGTTCAGATCTTTTAAATCTTAACCCAAAGTCCTCCGAGAGAGATAGATTGTAATTCAGCAAGAGTCTCTGATCCAGCTTGTGCATGAAAAAGTTAGAATTTTGTCGGTGAGTAATCAAATAAGCGAAAAATGGATTAAACGTCTATTTAGATATAGCGTTCATCAAACCTTTGAGGAGTTGTTCAAATCTTTTTAAAATTGATGTAGGCGTCTAATCGTGCAAAAGCAATCTAAAACAGCAATAATTAATGATCCATTTGCCCCAAGAAAAGATGTTTGATTTCCGTTGGTAAATAAACGAATAAACGGATTGACCTTTTTGCAAATTTATCTAGCTTCAAAGTGTAAAGGAGTTTTTCAATAATTTGAAATTTGTAGAAGAGGTCTCACTATGCAAAAGAAGTCCTTCTGCAAAAAAAATTGATCTGATTTTCCTAAAAAACCTAAGTTTTTCATGCTTTAATCCGATTGATTTTGACATATGGCAATTCTCCAATTTTAGAAGTTTGATTTTTCATGCGGTTCAAGGCGTTGTTCAGATCTTCTAAATCTTATACCCAAAGCCCTCCGAGAGAGGTAGACTGTAACTCAGCAAGAGTATTTGACTAAGCTTTTGTATGAAAAATTTTGAATTTCGTCGGTAAATAATCAAACTAAGCGACAAACGGAATATACGCTTTTTTAAAATGTAGCTTTCATCAAGACTTTAAGGAGTTGTTCAAATCAGTTCAATAATCACGTAGGAATCCAAACTCGCAGCACAACTCTCAAACAGCAACAATTTTTGATCCAACTGCCCGAAGAAAAGATATTTGAGTTTCGTTGGCAAATAAATGGATAGAAGGAATGACTTTTTTCAAATATATCTACCATCAAAATGTAAAGGAGTTGTTCAAATAATTTGAAAAATGTATTAGGATTCTTACTAAGCAAAAGAAGTACTTCGGCAAAAAAAAATTTCTAGCTTTCATAAAAAAAATTAATTTTTCATGCTTTCACCGATAGTTTTTGACATATGGCAATTCCTCTATTACAGAAAATTGCTCTTTCAAGCGGTTCAAGAAGTGTTCAGATCTTTTAAATCTTAACCCAAAGTCCTCCGAGAGAGATAGATTGTAATTCAGCAAGAGTCTCTGATCCAGCTTGTGCATGAAAAAGTTAGAATTTTGTCGGTAAGTAATCAAATAAGCGAAAAATGGATTAAACGTCTATTTAGATATAGCCTTCATCAAACCTTTGAGGAGTTGTTCAAATCTTTTTAAAATTGATGTAGTCGTCTAATCGTGCAAAAGCACTCTAAAACAGCAATAATTAATGATCCATCTGCCCCAAGAAAAGATGTTTGATTTCCGTTGGTAAATAAACGAATAAACGGATTGACCTTTTTACAAATATATCTAGCATCAAAGTGTAAAGGAGTTGTTCAATGATTTGAATATTGTAGAAGAGGTCTCACTATGCAAAAGAAGTCCTTCTGCAAAAAAAAAAATTAATCTGATTTTCCTAAAAAACTTAAGTTTCTCATGCTTTAATGCGATTGATTTTGACATATGGCAATTCTCCAATTTTAGAAGTTTGATTTTTCAAGCGGTTCAAGGCGTTGTTCAGATCTTCTAAATCTTAAACCCAAAGTCCTCCGAGAGAGGTAGACTGTAACTCAGCAAGAGTATTTGACCCAGCTTGTGTATGAAAAATTGTGAATTTCGTCGGTAAATAATCAATATAAGCGACAAACGGAATATACGCTTTTTTTAAATGTATCTCTCATCAAGACTTTAATGAGTTGTTCAAATCAGTTCAATAATCACGTAGGAGTCCAAACTCGCAGCAGAACTCTCAAACAGCAATAATTTTTGATCCAACTGCCCGAAGAAAAGATGTTTGGGTTTCGTTGGCAAATAAATGAATAGAAGGAATGACTTTTTTCAAATATATCTACCATCAAAATGTAAAAGAGTTGTTCAAATAATTTTAAAAATGTAATAGGATTCTTACTAAGCAAAAAAAAGTGCTTCGGCAAAAAATTATTCTAGCTTTCTTAAGAAAAAAACTTAATTTTTCATGCTTTCAGGCGATAGTTTTTGACATAAGGCAATTCTTCTATTACAGAAAATTGTTCTTTCAATCGGTTCAAGAAGTGTTCAGCTCTTCTAAATCTTATACCCAAAATCCTCCGAGACAGGTGGATCTTAGTTCAGCACGAGTATATGATCCGGCTTGGGTATGAAAAAATTAGAATCTTGTCGGTAAGTAATCAAATAAGCGAAAAATGGATTAAACGTCTATTTAAATATAGCTTTCATCAAATATTTAAGGGGTTGTTCAAATCATTCAAACCCTGCATGAAGACTCTCAAACAGCAGCAATTTTTGATCAAGCTGCCCCCAGAAAAACTCTTTGAGTTTCGGTTGTAAATAAACGAATTAACGGAACGACCTTTTTCAAGTATATCTGGCTTCAAAATGTAAAGGAGTTGTTCAAATGATTTGAAATTTGTAGTAGGAGTCTCACTATGCAAAAGAAGTCTTTCCGCATAAAAAGTTGATCTAGCTTTCCGAAGAAAAAAACTTAGTTTTTCATGCTTTCATGCGATAGTTATTGACATATGTCAATTCTCCAATTTTCGAAGTTTTCTTTTTCAAGCGGTTCAAGAAGTTGTTCAGATCTCCTAAATATCAAACCCAAGTCCTCCAAGAGAATTAGATTGTTAAACAGCATGAGCATTTGACACAGCCTGTGTATGAAAATTTAGCATTTCGTCGGTAAATAATCAAAGTAAGTGAAAAACGCAATAAACGCTTTTTTAAATATAGCTTTCATCGAAATTTAAGGAGTTGTTTAAGTCATTTCAATACGGACGTAGGAGTCCCACTTCACAGGGAGAATCTCAAACAGCAACATTTTTTGATCCAGCTTGCCTAAGAAAAAAGTTTGAGTTTCATTGGTAAATAGCCGATAGACTGAATGAATTTTTTTTTCAAATGGAGCGAGCTAAAAATGCTAAGGAGTTGTTAAAATAATTTGAAATTTGTCGTACGAGTCTCACTATTCTAAAAAAAGTTACAAATATATCTAGCTTCAAAGTGTAAAGGAGTTGTTCAATGATTTGAAATTTGTAGACGAGGTCTCACTAAGCAAAATAAGTCCTTCTGCAAAAAAAATAATCTGATTTTCCTAAAAAACCTAAGTTTTTCATGCTTTAATGCGATTGATTTTGACATATGGCAATTCTTCAATTTTAGAAGTTTGATTTTTCAAGCGGTTCAAGGCGTTGTTCAGATCTTCTAAATCTTAAACCCAAAGTCCTCCGAGAGAGGTAGACTGTAACTCAGCAAGAGTATTTGACCCAGCTTGTGTATGAAAAATTGTGAATTTCGTCGGTAAATAATCAAACTAAGCGACAAACGGAATATACGCTTTTTTTAAATGTAGCTTTTATCAAGACTTTAATGAGTTGTTCAAATCAGTTCAATAATCACGTAGGAGTCCAAACTCGCAGCACAACTCTCAAACAGCAATAATTTTTGATCCAACTGCCCGAAGAAAAGATGTTTGTGTTTCGTTGGCAAATAAATGAATAGAAGGAATGACTTTTTTCAAATATATCTACCATCAAAATGTAAAGGAGTTGTTCAATTAATTTTAAAAATGTGTTAGGATTCTTACTAAGCAAAAAAAGTGCTTCGGCAAAAAATTATTCTAGCTTTCATAAGAAAAAACTTAATTTTTCATGCTTTCAGGCGATAGTTTTTGACATATGGCAATTCTTCTATTACAGAAAATTGTTCTTTCAATCGGTTCAAGAAGTGTTCAGCTCTTCTAAATCTTATACCCAAAATCCTCCGAGAGAGGTAGATTTTAGTTCAGCTCGAGTATATGATCCGGCTTGGGTATGAAAAAATTAGAATCTTGTCGGTAAGTAATCAAATAAGCGAAAAATGGATTAAACGTCTATTTAAATATAGCTTTCATCAAATATTTAAGGGGTTGTTCAAATCATTCCAACCCTGCATGAAGACTCTCAAACAGCAGCAATTTTTGATCAAGCTGCCCCGAGAAAAACTCTTTGAGTTTCGGTTGTAAATAAACGAATTAACGGAACGACCTTTTTCAAGTATATCTGGCTTCAAAATGTAAAGGAGTTGTTCAAATGATTTGAAATTTGTAGTAGGAGTCTCAATATGCAAAAGAAGTCTTTCCGCATAAAAAGTTGATCTAGCTTTCCGAAGAAAAAAACTTAGTTTTTCATGCTTTCATGCGATAGCTATTGACATATGTCAATTCTCCAATTTTAGAAGTTTTCTTTTTCAAGCGGTTCAAGAAGTTGTTCAGATCTCCTAAATATCATACCCAAGTCCTCCAAGAGAATTAGATTGTTAAACAGCATGAGCATTTGACACAGCGTGTGTATGAAAATTTAGCATTTTGTCGGTAAATAATCAAAGTAACCGAAAACGGAATAAACGGTTTTTTTAAATACAGCTTTCATCAAACTTTTAAGGAGTTGTGCAAATCGTTTCAATCGTAACGGAGGAGTCCCACTATGCAGGAAGACGTTCAAACACTAGCAATTTTTGATCTATCTCGCCTAAGAAAAAGTTTGAGTTTCGTTGGTAAATATACGAATAAACGGAATGACCTTTTTTCAAATATATCTAGCTTCAATACGTAAAGGAGTTGTTTAAATCAATTCAATCATCACGTAGTAGTTCAACCAAGCAAGAGGAATCACAAACAGCAAAAATTTTCGATACAGTTGTCCTAAGAAAAACAGTTTGAGTTTTGTTGGTACACAAACGAATAAACCGAATGACATTTTTTTCTAGCTTCAAAGTGTGAAGGACTTGTTCAAAATATTTGAAAACTGTAGTAAGATTCTCACTGTGGTAAAAATTCTTTCACGAAAAATAATTTTGCTAGCTTCCTAAGAAAAAACTTTGTTTGTCATGCTTTCATGCTTTCCTGCTTCAAATATAGAAATTCAGTTTTTCCAGTGGTTCAAAAAGTTTATCAGATCTTCTAAATCTCTTACCCAAAGTCCTCCAAGAGAAGTAGATTGGAAATCAGCAAGAGTATTTCACCCAGATTATGTATGAAAAAGTTGAATTTTCGTCGGTAAATAATCAAAGTAAGCGAAAAACGCAACAAACGCTTTTTTAAATATAGCTTTCATCGAAATTTAAGGAGTTGTTTAAGTCATTTCAATACGGACGTAGGAGTCCCACTTCACAGGGAGAATCTCAAACAGCAACATTTTTTGATCCAGCTTGCCTAAGAAAAAAGTTTGAGTTTCATTGGTAAATAGCCGATAGACCGAATGAATTTTTTTTTCAAATAGAGCGAGCTTCAAAATGCTAAGGAGTTGTTAAAATAATTTGAAATTTGTCGTACGAGTCTCACTATTCTAAAAAAGTTCTTCCACGAAATAAAATTTTTCTAGCTTTTGAAGAAAAAAATTAAGTTTGTCTAAAGATAGTTTTCGACATATGGCATTTCTACAATTTTGGAAACTTACTTTTTCAAGCGGTTCAGGGAAATGTTCAAATCTTCCGAAACTGATCAATAGAATTCTCCGATAGATTTGAATTGTAAATCTTTAATTGACGTGAATACCTTGTATCCTCAAAAAAAGTGAATCCCGCAAAATTTGGCTATGAGAAAGCTAGATTTTCATTGGTAATCAATCGAAATAAACAAAAAAGGGAATAAACGTTCTTTTTTTTCAATTTTAGCGTGCTTAAAAACAGTAAGGAGATCAAATCATGTGAAGCTTAACGTATGAGAGCCACTATGCAAGAAAACTCTCAAACCACAAGAAAAGTTGATCTAGCCTGCCTAGGAAAAAACTTAGTTTTCGTCCGTTACTTTTCGAGATAATGCACTTCTCTTTTTTTTTCAAAGAAAAATTGCTGAATCGAATCAAGTAGTAGTTCAAATCTAAAAAATATTCGAGAGATCTTTGGTTTATCAAAATTAATTGAAAAATTTATATTGAAGGAGTTCACCGGCTTGTTTTCTCTTGTCAAAAAAGCAGGCATTTGAGTTTTAATTACGTATTTTTTAGATTTTTGTTCATGGAAATGTCATCGCCTGAACGTCATCGTCCAAATTATTGACCGTGATAAGAGAAAAAGAAGATTTCAAGGAAAGGTAGAAAGCAAAGAAGTTGACGCGTCAACAATCGAAGTGCAAAGTTTAAAAGAAAAATTCGACATTTGGTCTCGATTTGCGAAAATTTCGATTTGCGTTGCGATTCAAAAATCTTCTCGACCGGGATATGAAAACTGCCAAGTCTCCCATCTTCAAAGCATTCCAGTGAGTTGCGGCAGTAACTTTTCTAACAACCGGGAAGAATCGAAATCATTTTATGGGTTGGACCTTCTTCGATTAGAAAATCAAATTGATGTTGGCAAATTTAACAATGCAACGGAAAAAGCTCGAGAAAAAAGTGATATATGGAATTGACCAAAAGTGAATTCAGTGGGTTTGAATGGCTACCTCTATTCGAGGTAAAGAAAATCCTCTATTCTGTAGCAATGAATCCTTTTTTTCACCACTAGATGCCGTTAAAACAAATAATTCATCGCATGAAGTGGTGAAAAAAATAATTCATCTCTAGTGAGATTGTGGTTAAAAAAAAAAATTCAACGTGATTAACCGCATTCACCGCAAAAAATGTAAGAAATACGCGGTACAAATTATATTTGTTCGCTGCATTTCAACGCAACTCTTACGAAAATTCACGCCAAACCTTTAACCGGGCAATGACTAATCTTTCGAACACCCGCCTGGCTAGCAATAAATCCCAGCTTAGAGTTAACAAGAACGCATCAAGAAGGGAAAAGATTAGCAGTGTTTTCTCCAATGAAATCGCTAAGTCAGAAAAATTTATGACTCAAATATGGTAAAATTACATCAAAACACAGCGACTCTGTGGACATAATACCATGTCCCAATAGCTGAGATCTAATTATGAGAGCAATATAAAAAGTCTTGCTGCAAACAAGACTGATGAGCTTCCGATAAAAATCGAATAGACAATGGAAAATATCGATTTTCAGACAATATCGTTTTTATAAATGTTCCTAAAACAACATTAAAACACTGATCGGTATTACCTTTCGTATCCAGTTGTTTAGTACAATGAGATTAGTTATGTACTTTATTGGTTTGCTGCTCGGAAGCTAAAAACCAAACGCTTGATTAATTTTCGGAAAAGATTCTAAGAATCTTTTTATTGATCGTTCTTAATAGTCGTACCAGCTCATAATTCCTTTTATTCGATCATTTACTGGATCTTAGAAGTTTTATTATTTTCAAAAAGGAAGTCTTGCAACACATAAATTTTCATTTGAAAAAAAATAGGAACAGAGAAATCGTGCAGCCGCTCTTTCTGTGCCTCTGCATTTAAATTTAAAGATTGCTTAGTTGTCATAGATGAAAAACTTGTATGCACAAATTTCAACTATAATGCGTAAAAGGTTGTGCAGAAGTTGAGAAAAAAATCATTCAACGGAGCAGAATTCACACTTTTTCAGACCAATTTCTTACATTAGATCAATTGCAATAACAACAGTATGTATTGTTTAAGTTGTTCCTTTTTTGTGTGCACCGTAATCGCTTACCAGTGTCGGACAAAGGGAAAGAATGACCCAGTATCCGTCACATCTATCACGATATAACTACATAGGGTTAATCTGATCTCTGAGCAACATTACCTGGAGTGCCTTGTTTTTGCGCCTCCAATAACCAATATCTAATTTAAAAATAAGAAAATTATATTTTTGATCCTTGTGAACTGAACCATTATGGATTATAAATGCTATTTTACAAAAGATGAAGATCAACTATGTTGTTTACGGCCCGGACCGCTAAAAGATGTAAGATTTGCTGTAATTTGAGTAAAAAGTAGAAGATTTGCGCTCAATGCGATAAATGCGGTAAAAAAACTTTTAAGCGGTGAATTTTTTTGCACCGCGTAATTGGTGAAAGAAAAAACTTTCAGCGCTACCAATGTGCAGTGAAAAGAAATTCACCGCTAAAATTGCAAATCGTACAAATATTCACCGCTAATTTCAACGATTATCTTAAATTCACAGGAATTATCCGTGACGTAAGTGAAAGATGGAGCAGTGGAATAAGACGTTGTTGACATTCAGGAGTTGACAGGTTCGAACCTGTGTACGGCAGCTTCTTTTTTGCAAGAAATCCGCTGATTGCG
Source organism: Convolutriloba macropyga (assembly GCF_964194025.1). NCBI lineage: Eukaryota > Metazoa > Xenacoelomorpha > Acoela > Convolutidae > Convolutriloba > Convolutriloba macropyga. The sequence continues at coordinate 3,886,159 of NC_134478.1, read as the reverse complement.
GTGAAAAAAATGTCACCGCTAAAAACCGCCAATCTTACAAATAGACCGCTTTTTCTCCGCATTCAAAGCTATAAGATGCGGGCGCTTTGCGGTGAAAAAAATTTTTTTCACAGCTATTCACCGCTAACATTACATTATTTTTTGTCCAAACTTCGACCCGGGAAGCTTGATTTGGGTTCCCTGGTAAAAAATTACATTATTTTTTGTCCAAACTTCGACCCGGGAAGCTTGATTTGGGTTCCCTGGTAAAAAATTCGCATTTATCCGTTACGAGGATGCAAGATTCTTGTTAGGTTATTCTTAAACTTAACAGAGTTTTGTGCTTTTCGTGCAACCTTTCGCGAGGTAACCCTTTTTGAATAGAATCAGGCAAGATAACAGTAATTTTTGCAAGACTTTTCTACAATAACCATCTATAGTGGAATCTTCTTTTTGTTAGCTTATTTAACATTGATCGTTTATTGCTTAGATATGTTTAGGAGAGAAGATGTCACAAAATCAACATTTGACACTGTAGATACCGCACTGAAGAAGCACTTCTAATGTGAAGAGCCGCAAAAACAAAGAGAATTGAAATTTTATAGATTAAGTTGCTAATTATATAGGCAAAAGTCTTCTTCCTCAAATCAGGTACGCAATTGACAGCGAGTCAAGTAGAGTAAAAAAAAACTCTCTACAGATATTGTTTCTGATGAAAAGTAACAGTCAACAAATATTGTTTCGTAACAGATAATATTTCATTAAAAAATGTTTCGTAAAAAATAACTTTCACAGATACTGTTCCATCCACAGATATTTTTTAAACAAGAGAAGTTCGCTTGAACTGTTAAAAGCAGTTAAAGCGAACTTCTCAATGATGGAAAATACGGTCCTCTTGCAGGACTCATGCAAAAACCTTACAACATAAAAGTCATTTCTAAGAGCTTGCACAATAACCGCCATTTACAAAATTTCAGAAATTTCAGCAAAAAACCCTCCAAAATTTGGGAGAAATTTTGGCAATTAAATTGTTAATATGCTGGCTTATGATTGCCATGAAACAATTGTCTTCTCCGTAAAACAGTGAATTTGCTTAAACAGTGTTATCTTGTAAAGCTCCTGCCGGAATCTTACAATATAACCGTCTCAAGCAAGACCTTGTAAGATAAACCTCATATGCAAAACTCCCGCAAGATCTTCTAAGATGACCATCGGTTTTTCAACAGAGCGGAAAATTTATTTCCACCTCACCGTAATTTAACCATTAACTGGAAGATAATATGGGTTGCCCCTTTTCGCATGTGAAAACAAACTATGATTTGCTAGGTGATTTTTCAAGTAGAACTCATAGAATTGAGTGACAGCAGTATAGCGGAAAAATGTCTGGGTTGTCTGCCCTACAGAAAAACATATCCCATGCTCTAAAAGACACATATGTAACAGACAATTTTTTATTGAACTGCTTGCTATTTGAAGAGTAACAAAAATATTTTCTATATAACATGAATCGTTACAGAAACAAATCAGTTGTGATATGACAGTGTGCGTCAACTGCTTGGACTCTGTTAGACTCCACAAGTCAATCGAGTTGCGAATGATTTCTGAACTAGTTAACCAAGGCAATTGCGCCGCGTTTGCCAAGTATCTTTAGGTTAATTAAATTCTCAATTCGTGAAATGGGTATTCGCGGCGCGAATGGCTCAATACCAATTGAGCAAGCGTATTTGAAAAGCGATTTACTAATGTTGAATTAGAACTGAATCTTAGCAGTGCAAAAGGGAGAAGGATAAATAAAATTATGCAAAATTAAATCAAAAAGGAATTAACTTTATTTCTCAAGTTAATCACATAACAGGAAATGCTCAAGAAATGTTTACAGGCGTGATCACACAGTTTCCCGTCTGAAATGTGAATAAACACTAGAATAAGTAGGATGAACTGAAATAAGAACTAAATTGAAGCACCTGTCCTTCAAATGACAAACTTGAACTAGAATACGGTGATGGATATTCTGAGGGTGATATCCATCCCGTATGACATTTCCCCAAGTTTGAGAAGAAAATTAGCAGATAAAATCAGAAAATTAGCACTTATTCACCGGTTAAATACATTTTAAAATATTAATTAAAAAATAGACATAAAGTTCAAAGAGTTTTGAGTTAAATCCGACTTAGATTGTGCCTCCGTCTCCGAAACTTCCACTTCCGTCATTTCTCTTGGTTGATTTGGGTTAGAATCGAAGAACTATCTCTCATTGGATTCCATGGCGACACTTCCCCAATAAATGTTGTGTCTGAGATAGGTATCTCAGCTGAATAACCTTCCGTGCTCTCTATATTCTCTATGATTGATAACGATGTTGTTCACTTTTTCTGTTTCTTTAGTAATCGTTTGCTTCTTTTGAGCGATGATGTGTTCGAATCTGATGTATCGCTCACCGCAATTTTTTGCTTCTCTTTGCGCAGAATAGGTGTTAGTTGTTTTGATAAAGCCACTTGTGGTGCGGATGGTCCAGCTGTATTAGATTGGGTAGGCGGTGCGGCAACTGGTACAGATGGACTTAAATGGAAGATTTGAGTTAAGTCCGGTCTATTAATAAAAGCATCATCGGGTTTTGGATTACGTTTGGGAATTCGCATTCTGAGTGCGCATGCAACATTGCTTGAGGATGATATACAAGATCTTCCAGACGAGATGACACTGACATCATCCGATTGTCGTTTATTTGGCTTGATCTTTTTGCTACCCAGGTTTTTGAGGACTAAATCTTTTCGATGATTTGTAATTTTCTGCTCAAGTCGTGAATTTTCTTAGGAATTTTCGTAGGCCCTCGTGAATTTTCTTAGGCCCTCGTTCGATGTACTATCCCAACTCAGTGTCTCGTTCATTTCTTGTTCCGAATTTTGCAATATCGGTATTTCTGACTCGAACTTCCGGTCTATTCGGCTCTTTAATTAAGCTTGTTGTTGGGCTTACCTTACCAACTGTGCTACCTGGGGCAAAAATTTCGTACTACCCATCCAAGTTTTTTTTGTCTGTGACTTAGGTGGATTTTTTGTGCGCTTTGGACTTGAACACTGCGTTCGCTACGCGGGATTGGTCTCGCTATTCCTCCCGACCACACCAACGATTCGCCATCCTTCATTTTTTCCTGTTCCTTGTAGGCTCGACTGTTAGCTGCACAAATCACTTTCTCTATTTCTGTGTCAAAACACAAGGACGGGTCTGCCCACTGTTCTACTGTCAAGTATGACCTGCCCGGAATTGTATCTTCATCTAAATAATGTTTGATTATTTTGTTTTAGTTTAAGTTTTTATTATTTGATTTCGTGGTGATGTTTGGAACTGGTGTGTTACTTTTTCTACCAAAATTAGCTTCGAATGGTGTAATGTCGATTGTTTTTTTGTTTTGAAAATCTTTATCGTTTTATGACTGCATATTTTGATTGTTCCAAATTAATTTTTTTATTTAAAGGTGTTTTAATACATGACAATTGGCGTTTAATTTTTTGGATAAGACGTTCTACTAAGCCTATAGCTCTATGGTTTTTTGCAGATGCATATATACGTGTAATATTATGTTCTGTACAGAATGTTCCGAACTTTTTACCCGTAAAAATATAGCTTGGTCTAATCTAATAGTTCTGGCTACTCCGTGATTATATATATAGTTATTTAGAAATTTTATAACAATTGTACCAGAGGCGTTATTTAAAATTTCTGCTGTAGGGTATTTTGGGTATTTATCTATGCTTGTAATGCAATATTGTTCTATGCCTTTTTCGTCAATAATTGGCCCAGCAAAATCTATTTGGATTTCGTCATTCGGTTCAACACATTTTGGCAAAGGTGACCATTTGCAATGCGGAATCACTGATGTTAGATTCTTACCAATTTTCGTGCAGGCTTTGCACTTGCTTGCTTTTGCCAGTATATCCCGGTGGATATATGGCCACCAAACATTCTGCCAAACATTCTGCTTCCACTAAACAATCCGTTCATCGCTACAATTGCACCCATGTTTGACACTAAGATCCCGACAGTAGGAGAAGATGTATGGACGGATCTCTTTTAACCTGTCTGGGTCATCTCGGAGGACACAATCGCGAAATTCTTTCAAAATCGCGTCTTTTCCTGTGAGGATTGCTAGCAACTTCTTACTGAAAATTTTATTTTGGGTATCCGTGAAGCGCAAGTCTTCCACTGCATCAGCAGCACTGCCAGACGGAGTTTTTTCAGTGTTCGAAGAAGTATTTGTAGCCGGTGTGGAAGGAGAATTGTCCGAGAAAATGACTCGGGCCTTCGTTGGAGTAGATTTATTGGTCTTCGCTCGTGGCATTTTAGCAATTGAATTGATTGAGTTATTCTGATGCGAAATGATTCTGAGTGAATTTTGGGCAAAAAGCAAGTTATTATTCTGTGGGCTGTATTTATACTCAAGAATTTGTGTTTTTGCGCTTAATTTGAGGTATTTGTGTTGATTACTTGATTTGATACCAATAATGGGTTTTCTTGGGTATAATTCTTCAGGTTGTTCCATTTTTTATCGTCTGACTTTTGGAGTGCATTTGAAGCAAATTTGTTAATGGAATGTGGTTTATTCACTGTTGGATTATTTGGTACAATTGTTGGTCTTAAAATTTTAGAAGGCATCTGCGATGCGAATGGTGTATATGAATACGGATTAACGGTTGAATTTGTCGGTGCTAATTTTTGGCGCGCGTGGTAAAAATTTTCTTCAATGTAGTGACTGTAACGCAACTGTTTTAGTGTGAAATTGCTAATTGTTGCGTATTAATGTAGGTATTTGTGTTGCGATTGACCGTTTGCATGATATCATGGCGCATGTAACTTTAATATGCTATTAAGTTTTCGTGTAGTATTCTTTTTATTTCTAATTAGGTAATTCACTGAATTACGAATTGTTGCTACTACGAAATGCTCGTCATACGTGGAAATTTTTTGATCTTTTGCAAAGGGATTACTGGATATATAATCCAACAGGCCCATTTTTGCTCCAAGCATATGCTCGATTGTGAAATTGTATGGAAGTAATCGGTCAACGCATCTAGAGATTCGGCTATTGTAGGATTTATTTTCTCTCTGTTCTTCTAGTATGGATAACAAAGCGCAATGATCTGTTATGACAGTGAAATTTGTTCCATACAAATGATATTTAAAATAATCGTTTGAGCAAACTATTCCAAATAACTCTAGTTCGTTAACACTGTAACTTTCTTCTGTTGAGTTTAGAAATCGTGACGCGAATGCTACAGGTTTCCAGCCGTCGGGTATATTTTGTTCAAGTGCAGCTCCCGAACCGGAAGGCGAAGCTTCACATTTTACTCTGACTTCTAGTTTCAACTTATAGTGGCTAGTTTCAGTGCCCCCGGCAGTTTATTAAATTAAGTAGTTTCAGTATTTTCATTGTTTGGTATGTTCTTCAGTCCAAACGAGTTTAGTAGATTTTTTGAGAATTGGTCTATGTGGGTGAGAGAGTTGTGCTAGGTGTGGGATTGTGCCAATGTAATGTACTGACCCGAGGAAAGATCGCAAACGTTTAAATGTTGATGGTGGTGGTATTGTTAATATAGCTGCAGTTTTACTTTCAAGCGGTGATATGCCAGTTTCAGTAAATTTATACCCCAGCCATTCAATTTCTGTTTTTGCAAAACGGCATTTTTGAAGAATAATTCTCGAATTAGCTTGGTCTAATTTTTTGAGGCATTTTGTGACATAAGCCAGATGATCAGATTCAGAACCGTGCCAACAATTATGTTGTCATTTAAAAAACAATAAGTTTTTTGTAGACCTATCAGTGTATAGTCTATGGTTATTTGAAATTCTGTTGGCATGTCAGTAAGACCGTAGAATCCTGTTTTAAATCTATAAGTGCCAGTACATTCTCCACAAATGATATTGAAATTACAGTGTTTTGCAGTATCTTTGTGTAATTGTAATTGACTATAAGCATATTTGAGATCTAGTGTTGAAAAATATGCTTGTTGGCCGTTTTGAGAGTTTGTGAGGTGTTGTGAGATTGTATCTAATAAAATATCGATGTTGGGCATTATGTATGGCTTTATTTAATACTTTAGAGTCTAATGCTTATTTTATAGGATGATTTTCTTACTGTAATTACGATTGGAGATATGAAATGTTCGTCCGAGAAGCTAGATAGTTTTTCAGTACGACGTTCATTTTTTAAACAATCTAATTCCGCGACTCTAGGTCGTAAGTTAATGGGAAAGCGTCGACCTTTTTGATTCTTTGCTGTAAACTTTTGATGAATTTTGGTTTTCGCTACATGTGTCTTGGAAAGGCCAAATCTTGAGACTAGATGGGGAAAATGTGCCGCGGTTGTGTCTTTAATTTTACACGTGGAATTGTTAATATTGTTAACACATTTACCGCTTTCGGTTTGTTGTTGGACCATTGCGAGGCCAAGACATGTGAACAGGTCTCTTCCGATGATGATTTCTTTTGTCCTTCTTCCCTAACTGTTAGACGGGCTTCTTTGCATGTCCATTGTTGCCAGTTGTCCAAGCACTTTGATGGGTTCGTTTGAAAAAGTTTTTACGTCCCTGTTTTGCTTTGTAGTGATCTATTTTGCAAATGGTGTAGTTCGGAGTATTCTGTTTGCTAGCGTTTTAGTGATGAGACTAACTACACTTCCAGAATCAATCATTGCGTTTGCTTGTACTTTCCCAAACCATATTTTAGAATTAAAAGGTTCCAGTTGGTTTGCCGAATCACAAGAGATGGCAGCCACGTAATCATTTGAATCACTAGCGTAGTTGGAGTCATAGATTTGATCATATAGTTGTTGATAGCTAGTTATTTAATTGACGGATTCTTCATCATCAATTTTTCAGCCGTTTTATCGTTTTGATTGACATTCGTTTGTGGATATTAAGATGGTTGTTTCTGTGGTTTTTTCGGTTTTCTGCGTTTCTTCGCAAAATGTCCGGTTATGCAGCAGTTATTGCACTTTTCCCATTCGTGGGGCAAATTTGACGGTGATTGTGGCTCCATCGTTGACCACAATTGGCACTAACCCTAGTGTACTGGTAGTTTGGGGTATGGATGAGTATCGAGTGAAGTCCCTGCGAGCTGGTTGGTAATTCGCGTTGCGATTGCGGGTTTGAAAATTGTTAACAGCATTAACTGAGTTTGTGGTTCTATTCAAATTTTGATTTATTTTCTGTTGAGTTTGAGCCCCCATTTCCATTTCAATTGCTATGTCGAGAGCTTTAGTAGGTGCAACAGTTTCCTTTAGCAATTCTTTTTGAATCTCTTGATCCATCATGTTACGTATAAATGCTTCTCTAATGAGAGTAGTTTCCGCATCCCCTACACTACAGTTTTCTGCCTGTTCGATTAAGCGACCGTAAAAACTTTTAACAGATTCGCCCATTTGTTGTTTAGATGAAAAGAAGACGAAGCGATCAAACGTATTATTTCTAACATTAGTGAAGGATTCCTCCATCGCTTGCCAGAGCTCTTTGAATGGTTCTTTCTCGATTTAGAATGGGGAGGTTTACTTTTAAAAATACGACGTCCTTCTCTTCCGATGCTCAAATACAGTAGTGTTACAGATTTTGTTTGCAGATTCCCCAAGGTTTATCCCCGCACAAAACGCCAACTTCATCGATCTTTTGACATCGATTTTGCCATTTTACCTTTAATTGCTGATTGCGAACTTTCAGATACCTTTCTGTTGCTTGCGTAAGGTTCTTCACAGTCTCCTCGTACTGCGGTTGGGGTGGGTATGTTACTGTAGAGGGTGGTCCATTCAATAGAAGTTCTAGTTGAATCCCTTCTTTTGCCAACAATGCTAATTTCCATTGTTGCGTTCAATTGTCCCAAGTGGTGGAATGGCTGTTGGTTTCTCCCAAAACGTCAACGTGAATAGGTGTCTTTTTGGATTCGACTGCTGACTGCGCCGTGTTATACTCGTTTACTTTTGCACAAGTCAATCGAGTCGCGAATGCTTTTTCAACTAGTTAGCCAAGGCAAACGCGCCGCGTTTGCCAAGTATCTTTAAGTTATTTGAATTCTCAATTCGTGAAACAGGTATTCGCGGCGCGAATGGCTCAATACCAATTGAGCAAGCGTATTTGAAAAGCGATTTACTAATGTTAAATTTGAAATGAATCTTAGCAGTGCAAATTGGACAACGAGAATTAAAATTAAGCAAATTGAAATCAAAAAGGAAGTAACATTATTTCACAAGTTAATCACATAACAGGAAATGCTCAAGAAATGTTTACAAGCGTGATCAGACAGTTTCCTGTCTAAGATATGAACAAACATTAGAATAAGTAGGATGAACTGAAATAAGAACTAAATTGAAGCACCTGGCCTTCAAATGAACCAGAATACGGTGATGGATATTCTGAGGGTAATATCAATCCCGTATGACAGACTCTCAGCCTTATTGATTCTTCTAAGTAGTCATCATGTAGAATATATGATAGCAAACAAATCCTCAATTTTGTTGTTAAGAGCGATGCATATCGATTTCTTGAGTAATCGCATCATAATCGTGTTAGCTAACTTGAGAGAAAGATAAATCAAAAATGACCTTGTCCAGATGCACAGCGGCACGGAAAATACGGTGATTTTGGCGGAAGACTTGACTGTTTCTTTTTTTACAAGTTTCCTAGCGGTGAATTCAGTTGCTTACTTTTGCAATCTTTATTGACCTTATTTGGAATGGCCCACGCAGAATAGCCGACGCAGCTGCGATAAAAAAAAGTTTCGACATTTGTTGCGTCAAAATTGCAGAAATTGTTTCCCCAAGTTAACAACTCAATTTTGTCCCCAAATCCTAATAGGTCCATTGACAAATTATGACAACCCGTTTATTTAGGGAATGTCTTATTTAGGCACTGTTCAAGCGCATTTTAAACTTGAATGACTTCTTGGAAATCGAGTAGAACGACTCAATTCCGACTATTCAGAAGTATATTCGGCTTGCATGACTTCTCGCTAGAACTTTCGTCCGGCGGCCATGTTTCTTGACAGACGCGAACTGCACTGATTCTAGAGTGCACGTCAGTCTGACACAGAGATCTGAAATGAGCATGACACATGTGAGGGGAAATTAGTTATCGAAAGTTTTGAAAATAGGCCATGATGCTTTCAAGATGGGGACAACCTTAAATCCTCACATGTGTCAGAATTAGTTATTTTAATGACTTAGTTCACTCCAGGGACTTTCAGATTGAGTGCGTTTTGTGTTTGTGAATTTGTTAAGTGTTTATTATCTTGTTCTTGGTTACATTCGTCAAGTTGAGAAAGTACCTAGTTGGCGGCTACACAGTATGTTGCCGTTATCCTGATCTTGGTCTTTTTCGTGAAGTTGTGAAACGTGTGCTTTCCTGTTTGTTGCCGTTATCATGTTCTTGGTTATCATCGTGAAATTTCTAATAAAGAATTTATTGAACTGGAGATGGAAGAAGTTTCGCTTGAGTGTTCGGATCCTGTACCGTTTGAGGAAGCTGGAATCCTGCATACAACTCCGAACTAGTTTATGCCGTGAGGAACAACCCCTTCTTCCAGTACAACTGAAATTTGATTTTTTGACTTGCACAAAGTAGTAAAAATTTCAAACAGACTTTGAAAAATATTATAAATTGAATAACAGGTACAAATTTATTTGCATTTCTCAGAAAATAAAGATACAATGTTCAAGTTCCCGGGTCGAGGTTTGGCGATGAATTTTCGTAAGAAATGCGGTGAAATGTGGTGAAAAAAAAATAATTTTCACCGCGTATTTTTTACATCTTTTTGCGGTGAATGCGGTGAATCGCGGTGAATTATTTATTTTCACCGCGTCCTCAGTATTCTTACAAAAAAGAATCATCCCCAGACGGGTTTGAATCTATGACCTCCTGCATGCCATCCACTGCTTAGTCTACTGCGCCGACTGTCACGTACATCTTCAAAATTTCATGTGAATTTAAATCAGATTGAGTAAACTTTGGAAATCATTTTCACCGCATTCACCGCAATCACCGCATTTCTTACAAAAATTCACCGCATTCACCGCATTTCTTACAAAAATTTACCCAAAAACCTCGACCCGGGTTATAAGAAATTCAAATGGCAAATATTTCATATAAACTGTTTCATATTATAAATATTGTGAATATGTTCACGTTATAAATCGTTCATGTTAAATAATCACAAGATAAATGTAGTTAATATGTTCAATTTTTAAATATTTCATGTTAAAAATTTCATATTATAAAAGTTGTGAATATGTGCATGTTAAAAATGTTTCGTGTTATAAACCTTGTGTAAATATTTTCATGTGATTTTTAATTCATCATTAATTAAGTGTTATTTTTTTTTGTTTTACAAAAGCAGAGTTTGACCCGATCAAGTTCAAGTAAAGCATGAGTAAATTGAGTTTCAATTGAGCACTCTACATCATGAGGTACGCCACTTGAAAGGAAGTCGGTATTTAATTCTGGTAAGTAGAGCGGCAGTTGGTAACTAAATCTGGCAAGGAGATCGGTAGTGTAGTCACCAATTAACGCTTTCCAGTTGGATGGCAGTCGGCAAATATATCTCGCGAGTAGATCTGCATTCGAAAATTAATTATAGCAAGTAGATTGGCAGTTGGCATTTATTTCTGGCAAGTAGAGCGGTGGGGTGGTTTGCAACTAATTTTTGCACAGCTAAAGACGAGATTAACTACTAATAAGTCGCAAAATCTGCAGACTTTAAATTGTAAAGTCAGACATGAACAACGAAAGGAGTTTGCCAAATAACGAACTAATTTTTTTATGATTCAGATTTGATCAAGCTCCAAAAAAATCTTACTAATCCTACCAAATTAGTGTAAGTTTTCTGAAAAACCGTTAAAGCCCTCAAATTGAAAATTTTAAGTCAAAGTTCTCAAATTGATTCTCATTCCGCGATCAGAGATTTATACACGTTTTTTTAAAAAAAAACACGATTCTACAAAATATTTTGCTGCTTGTTAGCTGAATTGCGGAGTTTAAAGTTTCAAAATTTTGTGTCATTTCCCGATTTGCTTTAATGAAAAACTTCAGTAAAAGCATTATATTTTTTCATGGAACGGCTCTGTTTCCGTTCGTTTTTCTTTTAGAAAAATGAAAAATAAGAAAAATGAAGAATTTTGTTTACACGTCTGTCTAAAAGAGAGAGATACTACAGCATTACTATGTATATTAATGTGCGGGCTATTAATTTAAATATTTTAGAATAAGATTTTAAGAAATGTATACGAAATCTAGACTTTAACATAGGACTAACACCAAGTAATTGTGGTGAATGCTTTGAATTAGCCGAATGGATTTCTATTAAGAATGAGCCACAATTCCTAGCCGAGAAAAAAACAGTATTCGGAATTAAGTTCACACAACAGCTATGAAGCCATCAAGCCCCCGGTTTCTGATCTGTTGAAAATGGTTTACAATTTATTTTTTACTTCATGCTAAACTTGAATGCTTAAATAAAAATATTTCGCTATTGATGAGCTAGTTAAAACTTGCAGAAATCGCGCTAGCTGATTCAAAACTTGCAAGAACTTTTTTTGAAAGCTTCTTCAAGATACAAATCAAGCCAAAACATAAACCAGGGTACAAAAGTTTTAGAAAACGCCTTTGAAGCACCATCATCAATGAAAACAATTTTGACCCGGATTCTTTTCGATTCGCAGAACTGATGTGCATTTTCTTTAAGGACTTTAAGTTTTTCACTTGATCGATTCCTGGGGTTATCATCAACACAAAAGCGCAATTTTTTACGTTATATCAATGCCGAAGTAATCCAAGCAAATCATTTTTAAAAGTAGCAGAATTAAATAAGATCAACACTAGTCGTACAAGGTATTTCACAAAAGACATTACACGTATTAAATAACTGAAAATCGCAAAACACTTCTTGCGACGTATTGAAAACTCTTCACTGATGAAATTCTCTCTGGCTGATATGCGAGTACTAATAAATGGAAAGGCTACAGATTATCCGAGTCGAAATTTTTCCGCTAAGTTAGGCATATTTGAAAATATTTGGACATATTTTTAGTCGTTCAATTTTTTTCAGATCAGAAAAATTGAACACCATTTTGTGCTCAAACAACTAACGGTTGTGTGGAGTAAAAGTAAGACCTATGCTTTAAAGTTATACCAATTTTGACTCGTGACAGCGCTAAAATGTCTAAGATCACCGCTCGGAAAAACAAATCAGCGCTCCAGTCTTTTGAAAAAAAAAATAGAGATTGAAAAAAAGAGCTGCCTGTACGAAGCTTCTGGTCATACAAGTATTTAAACATAGTTCTATGATTTATTTCTATTTGTTTTTTATAATTTGATGAGCGTTTTTTTTGCACCATAGTAGAGTACGTTCTTTTGATACCAAATGATTGTGCAACTCGTTCTTATGACGATTGCTGGGCAAGAAAGGCCTAATTGCATTTCATCTTCTGTACTGTTTTTCTTCTTTTGTGGTAAAAAAAGCTCTCCCGACGAGAAGCACCAACAAGTTTAAAATGAGGGTTAAGTTTTGCAGAAGTTAAGTTATTGACAAAATTTGGCCTATGTTCACAAGGGGTGGTTAAAACATATTTTAACTTACTTAACGAAGACTAAGTCGCCGTAATCATAGTGATGATAGGTAGTACTATCGTCATTAATAGATGCATCATAATCACACGTGAACTTATAGAAATTAACTACAATATCATTCAATAATTTGATAATCCAAGAAAGACTACCAATAGCTTCAATTGTGCACTGGAAGTTAACCAGATAGAACTGTAACGTGCGCAGCTCAGACACCAGAGCAATACTAACAACAGCAAACAAGTTCAGAACCAGTGACAGCGTCCAAAGTGGAATCTGCCAAAAATGATACAAATAGCTCAAACTTGATTCAGCCCTGACAACATTCAGAGCCATTGCAAAATAGATTAATGAGACGACCCAGGGGTTGAGGTGCCAGACCGAAAGTCGATATGTCCAGACCGAAATGAACGCACAAGGTGGCGTCGTGCGTTCAAAATTACACGGTCTGGAAAAAAAGTGAACGCACGATAGTCTGGACATATGCAATTATGAACGCACGATAGTCGGGACATATGCAATTTTGAACGCACGATAGTCTGGACAAAATGCCTGCAGGTTGTCAAATATTATACTCGCCTACCAGGTGAAGGTTCCGGCCCAACCCACTTCTGATCAGATTAGGTTCATGCTTTTGTATCTCATCAGTCCGCGGCCGACCGAAATAACCTTTGATCAGACTTTTGTGTGGCCCAGAGAACAATGCGACCCTAATGTGACCGTATCCCTCTCTGATCAGACCACGTCTGATCAGAAGCAAGACTTTCGCGCAACTCAATTATTTGTGCGGCTTCTATGCAATCATATTTTAGTGGAATTTCAGTTTTCAGCCTAATTCATCAGTTCCCAGGTTTAGTTGCGCGACCCGACCCTAGACCGCTCTAATCAGAACATTTGGGTTGCACACCCAAAAAACATGGTCTGGGAAAGGCTTGAGTCGCACGATGGTCTGGACAATGGTCACACTACGGTCTGATCAGAGGGCCTTGGGTCGCACGATGGTCTGATCAGAGGGCAACGTCTGGGAAATGGTCTGATCAGAGCGGTCCTGTGTCGCGCACCTCAACCTGGTTTTTGCTAGAGCTGTACTAGCAAAATTTAGGCTTTTCATCTTTTTCTTGCTGATAAGTGAAAGAGAGTTATGCATAAACTACAATTAAAGGATCAAGGAGGTGCTCAAACATTTGACTCTGTACTCTGTCATCTCATAAAAAATTTCTTTCGATAACAGTGATTTAATACCCTATATCGCCGATCACGTTCTTTTTAAAAGTCGACCATTCGAACAATGATTGGGTTTCAATGAATTCACAACAAAACCTATATTTTATAGAAAAAAATAGTTTAAAAAGTTTTCGTTTCGAAATTACGGAAATACAGTGCCTCATCTGTCACCCGTTTGAAATACCAATAAAATTTCTAAACTTATTTCACAAACTGAACAATGCAACACAAATCTTCTTTATACAGTAAGTGTTACCACTGAAAACTTTAATTGGGCTCTTTTGATTGGAATATATGCAGTCACCCGCTGCTTGCATCTAGTCTCAGCCAATCAGAGCAGCTTCTATCAATTATTTGTCTAGAGGAAATTTGAAGTCAGTTGCAATATCATTTTTGGACGCTCCGATCAAGAAAGATCATTTACTAGCCTAAAACTACTTGATGAGTTCATTTTAGCGCAAACAATTTCATAATAAAATAGAAATAACTCCTTTGGTAGTGAGCAGCAGGCTCACACTGTAACCAAGAAACTAAAAGTATTTTTTTCAACTCTTTAACTCAATATGTTATTATATTATCCTGTTCGTTGTATGTAAATATGTACGTTACGCGTTGCGCAGTTATGGTTAACTGGTTGCAACAGTCACTCTTCACAAGCTGCGATCGGATCACTATAGTTAAGCGGACACAGTGTCTTACACGATCAGAATAAAGTAGTTCCAAAGTGAGTTAAATCTTTCTCGCGTTGGACTTTTCACTGCTACTCTTGGTTTTTATTTCCAAGATTCTTAGTCGGTAATTTCCCAACACAACATTGAACAGTCAGCACCAGAACCTCTACTACGCTGCCCAGTGGGCATACATTCTCCTGGGACAGTGGCATGGACCCACCGGTCGATTGGCCCACGTGGGCGTCAACACTAAAACTGGCTATAATGGCCAAAGACTCTATCAATGTGGAAACACTCCTAAGACAAAAGCCAGACGCAAAAGACCTCTTTTACCACACCGAACCGACTTACAAACCCCCAACAGAAAAGGAAACACAAGCACAACACTCGGAAAGAGAACTCGGGAATAATAAGCGAAAAGTCGATTGGGAAAACGATTGTAAAGCGATAGAATTCAAAGGACCAACAGTAGACGGAATCCCATGGGATGAGGCGGATACGAAAATTAAGACTCTTTTTTATTTAAGCCGCAGAACAGAAGGACAAAGGATTTATCATCAGCGCTTTCCCCATTCCATTATTGACCAAATTTCCGCCTTCGAACTCGCCCACGAATTCTCATTATCCTTTACCCGACCAAGAAATAGAAAGTATAATCGCTTCCTTCTGTTCACATGCAAACAGAAAGAAAATGATATACTCGAAAATTTCCACTGCCGCCACAAAGCCATCGGCGCAAAATGAAGGTTGGGAACACCGGAAGATGACCTCATAAAAGATTTGTTTATAGCGTTCATGTCAGATGCTGACTTTCAAAGAGAACTCCTCATTGAAACCAAAACACCAATACATGTGTTACAATTCGCGCTCAACTACGAACGCGGACAAGAAAATCAGAGGGCCATAAACAACCAACTGAATTGCCAACTACTCCTCCTACCCGATAAAGTATCCTTCGTCCAACGAAACCCAAGACAAACCACATACATTCGGAGTCAACAAACTCAATCCACGGCAATCACCCCGATCCCGTGTAGACGATGTGGGGTACAGTTCACCCTTGAACACCTTCAAATATGCCCGGCAAAGAAAGTCCAATGTAATTTTTGTAAAAAAAAATTGGACAACAAAGTGTGCCGATCTGCAAAACTAATTTGGCAAGGCCAACAAATTATACCCCAGCAAAACAACCCACCAACCCTAAGTGTCACAAACATTAGAGAAACAACAACTTCATTCTTACTCCAACAACACACTCATTCTTACTCCAACCCCGAACACGACACCCACACGGAACCCACAGACGAAACAAGCGACCCAGAAAACACTTTCTTCATCCAGGAAATCTTCAACAATTGGAACACAGTTAACATAGTAAAACTAAATCATTCAACCACCAGCACCCCACAAAATGCTTCCCCAAACAATCCGACGAAATATGGACACGCACAACATCCAACAACACTGAAATCGATTGGATAGCAAACACGGGCAGCCCCAGGATTTTCCTGAACAAAGAAGAAGACCACAAAAAACTACGCAACTGCAAAGACTCCAAGGGGATAAACCCAGACAAATGCTCCCCGCGATACAAATGTTTCAACAACCTGGAAATACCGATCCTGGGAGCTAAAAAAAACTCAACCAAAAGGCAGGAAACTGGGAAGCTAAAAACAACGAGATATTGGTGGTCAGTATCCGAACGGTCAACCTACTCAGACGTGATCTTCTAGGGAAACTCGGCTTCACTCTCTCGCAACCCCACGGTATGAGTATTAACCATACCCATTCAGACACGCGCATCCAAACTCTTATAATAAAGAAATTCCCCCACCTCTGTACTCGACTAGGCAGCTCAAAGAAACCACATTAACAAGTCGACAATTAAACAAAAAATACAACCTTTACAACAAAAAGGACACCGAATCCTATTACACTTAACTGACAAAGTCAACAAAAAAATCAAACACTCAATTTATCAAAACAGATCAATACTTACAAAGGAGATCAATAACCAAGACAAAAGCTCAGTCAACGTATTCATAAGTCCCGTCGTCATAACATTGAAACACGAAAAATTAATCAAAATTGCCCTAGACTCAAAACTCCTCAATGATGCAATAGAAAAGAATAAATACCAAATGCAGTCAATAGACAATTTAATGGATTTGGTAGCGAAATATACTTCCGATAACAAAAACTCCCCAGGCAACTTCTTCTTCTCAAAAATAGACCTGAAGTGCGCATACAGCCAAATCCCCCCTACACACAGATATTAGGAAATACTGCAATTTTAACATCCTCGGGGAAAGTAAACGGGCCCATACCAATTTGTAAATGGAATCTACGGACTCTCTGATATGCCGGCCACTTTCCAAAAAACGTTCGACCGACCCCTCGAAATTATTCACAATAAATTCAAATTTCTTTACGATATACTTACTATTCCCTAGGGTTCATTCTCGGACCTCGAACTAAACATCGACAACGTCCTAGCAAGGCTAGACAAAGAAAATCTCGCCACAAAAATCGAAAAATGCGAATTCGCCAAATACGGATTCAATTCTAAGTCTAAGACAGCCAAATACACTAAAACAACTCAGATCCCTGATGGATTCAGTCCACCAATTAATAAAATTCATACCTATCCTAGCGAGCTTACTTGACCCAATCCGACCACTGTTAAATAAGGAAAACATAATCAATAACAAAATACAATGCAAAATTCTCATACAATAGCACTCGAAATCATCGAAACTGAAATCTCAAAAACAAGAAAGAAAAACGCTTCGACAAGAAAAAAAACTCCCGACTAAAATGCGATGCAAGTCATACAGGCGTAGGGGCAGTACTCGAACAACAATACCCCGAGCGGTGGTTCCCCATAGCTTACGCTAGCCGCTTCCTCAATGAAGCCGGACTAAAATACAGCACTAATGAGCTAGAGCTCCTCTCCGTAGTATGGGCAACAGAACATTTCAAATATTATCTACTAAGATCAACATTTGAACTCATAACGGACTACACAACCCTCCGTTTGGCTCTCAAAGCCAATCGGGGCAATAAATCTTGCCAAAGCCGACTCAGCCGCTGGGTTGCTGGGTAGATAGATAACTCCCATACACTTTCTCCATACATCAATTACCTGGCAAAGAAATGGGTTTCACGAATTAGTTAAGCAGAAACCCTCACTTACAACCTTCCCCCCCCCCCAAAAAATTAGCCTAGATGACGAACTATTTATAGTAAACATTATTAATGAATTCACAATTCTCCTCAATAAGGAGAGAAAACACACAATTTCAGCCTATCTCAACGCTCCATTCGGCGGCACGCGCAATTCAGATGACGCAATGCGACATAATAAACTAGCACAGCTTAAAGCGAACGCTCTTTGCCACTCACTTCGCTAATCCAATACAGTCGTATTCTAATTCTCTCTTTTTACCACCACAAATTTAACTGAACAAGATTAACGTAATTACTCGCAACGACCCCCCAATAAACACATAAGAAATTCCCATCATCAAGCGTAAAAGGAAACCAAACGTACCTGTAGCAATGAGCTGAACTAATTCCATTACTCCTAAACCACTACAAAACCAGTATCAGTATCCACCCTGACGGACGACTGCTCCCCATCCTCTAACGTCGGCGTAGGCTGCTCCCCTATCGACGAAATTCGTCGTGCTCCCCTCTTCGAAATCCAAAACGAACAACATCCAGATTATCGCCGCAATCTCTCCCGCGTCTTCGGCAAGGAATTCCTCGCAGAAGCTACGCTCAAAGACAAAAACTTGCAAGCTGTTATCAGGTTTTTTTTAAAACCAATAATTGGGAAGAGCCAAAATAGTTCTCCAAGTACTTTTTCAATTTGAGAAATGATATTTCAGTTGCCCCTTCGGGTTGGCGTATTTATGACTGTGAATTTGTTATACTATATCAACTGCAAAATTTAGTTATCAATGCTGTCCAACGTAAGCACCTGGGCCAAGTTGGGATGTTTCGTCTTGCTAACCTAATCTGGTATCCTCAAATCCATCGTACTATAGCCCTAAGGGCTGAAAATTGCCAACAATGACTTAACCAAGGTAAGCACCTAATACCTCTAGCCCCTAAAGCTAAACTCGGCCCCCTCCCCACACTTTAAAGAGCCTAACGAGCAAATACAATTAGATTTTGTGGGTCCAATATCAGACTCTTCCATCCCTAATACTGAACTCTACATCTTAGCCTCCGTGGACCGATTCTCAAGGTACCCATCCGCTCTGGTACATACCAACTGCAATAGATTTCCTGAACCAATACTGTTCGTTTCAGGGCATCCCTTGCAGCATACGCTGTGTTCAAGCTCAAGCTTTTCAATCAAGATCCTTTGAAATTTTTTGCAAGGACAAAAAGTTTAAACTGATTTTTCTCCACCACATGACCATGGCGCCTCAGGCATGGTGAACTTCTAATCCAAACAATAAATAGGAGACTTGCGTCCATGAATATAGATCGATCGTGGAATAACACCATTGTAGCCGAAAAATCTTGGAAATTATAGAATCAATAAGGCTAATACCCAATCGAGTAACAAAAATTTCTCCATATCACATGAAGCACACTTCGAGAGACCCCAAACTCAGAATTATCTAACATGCTAACACATCCTTCAAGCAACAATCTACCATACAATAAAATAAAATATTTGCACATAGAAAAACGACTCCTGCAAAACCCCACCCTGACACCGGCAACCATCGGGGACCGGGAATCAAACCCCAAAGCAAATTTTTAGTACCACCAGAAGTACCAGAAGTATCGTGTCCCCACGAGTCGAACTCCTCCAGGTGATCCAAGACTGCGGAAATATTGGACTCCGATGATGCCCCTCTCAACTCCATCCATAATATTTCAAATTCCCTCTAAATTCAAATTCGAAATAGGTGACAAAACAACAATGATAGATCAAACTCGACGCAACTTAGCACGTAAGACAATTAGAGGACGAAACCCTAAACCCAGGGGCACCTTAAAACCCTTTTGGTCAACAATACCTTACGGACCGATTGTTGATTGTACTCCCCATACCATTATCATCGACACACATAGTTGCAAAGACACACTGAAACGTAACAACGACATAACTATTCCCACGGAAACCCAACCTGAACGACCTGAGCCCAAATTTCGTTGAATAAATTTTGTTGCATGCAAAACTGTAGGTGAATATAGCAAAAACAAACGTAAGATGGAAATATTTTGTTTAACCGAGAAGGTCACCCGGTCGGAGAATGCACAAGATCCCGACGCTCCAGTTCTTCGTCAGCTCCTACTGTTCCCGCTAATTTGCAACAACTACAGGCCACTTCTAACCCAATTGACAATCCCGGACCGTCTTCGTTCACTTCGGTCACCTCGTCTATCAGTATATCCCCTGTTAACCGTGTACCACGCACACAATCCACAAAAAGGACCACAAAGAAGAAGTCCCCGAGGCCAGCCCAAAATGGAAAACGGAAAAATTTCCGGAAAAAAGCCACCATCTCAGCAGCACGCAATTCCGCAAACACAAAGCTAACAGAAGCGAAAATTGCAGCTTTGAAACAGGGCAGAGTATTCGAATTATCTCAAAGCCCGATGATTAACATTGCCGAACTCAAAAAAAGACCCAAAACACGCATCTTCCATTCACGCTCCCCGGGGAACCCCAAGCCTTACATTATAGCAGCATCGTCTTCCGCCGCAGACTTTATGTCAACGACTCCAGACCAGAGCACGGTCTCCGAATTTGCAAAATCACCACCGCTGCGCAACATCCGCAAGTCCAAAGCCGAGGCAACTGTCAAGAAGTTGCGCATTGAGAACACGCTTTTGCAATTACCTTCACCTCCAGCCAACAACGAAACTATTGTAGTTGACCTTGTGGACTGGACACTTCCGAAGATACCCCTTCCAGGCCCCAACTTTCAATGGACCCCAATTGGATATCATTTGGCCAATTGATCGCGATCCTCTCCTCGGATTCTCAAGAGTCCAACCCGTCCTTTCACATGGCCTCTCTGCATTCCTTCCCCACTTGGGAAAACATGTCAGCTCCGACATCCCCTATGAACTGCTCTCCACCACATACCGACATCAACCCGGACACGTCGGAACACAGCACAAGAGACACAGACGCCTTTAGACAACCACAAGGGTCATATTGCTGATTCTTCATTGACGAGGGAATGTTGTGGACAGCAGGCTCACACTGTAACCAAGAAACTAAAAGTATTATTATCAACTCTTTAACTCAATATGTTATTATATTATCCTGTTCGTTGTATGTAAATATGTACGTTACGCGTTGCGCAGTTATGCTTAACTGGTTGCAACAGTCACTCTTCACAAGCTGCGATCGGATCACTATAGTTAAGCGGACACAGTGTTTTACATGATCAGAATAAAGTCGTTTCAAAGTGAGTTAAATCTTTCTCGCGGTGGTCTTTTCACTGCTAATCTTAGTTCTTATTAGCAAGATTCCTAGTCGATACTTTCCCGACACAACACTTTTCAAAAAAGTGATCTGTAGTTAGCTGCAATAATTTAGTTTACCGGGGAAGCGACGACTACTGCCATTGAAGAAACCGTCTGGCTTTTCACTCATTGTGCAGTCAGTGTTTATTTTGCATGACGTATCAGCCAAAGAGTCATAACGCCGCAGAGGTATACCCAAATATCTCTTGTTCGTTTTCCTATGCAAAAACATTGCAAACTCGACGTTATTTTGAAAAATACATGATTTAGCAAAATCGATTAAAATTCAAGGGAACTGGGAACCCATGCTCGCAAGAATGTTTAAAATTTAAATGTCTCTATTTTTGCACTCAGCGTACCGCAGTTCTGTGCTGAATGTCTCTATTTTTTGCACTGAATGAAACCATGAACCGCAATTCTGCCTAATTTTAAAAGCGGTTAAAAACCATTTTAATTGAAAGCAATTAAATGTAATTGAAAGTTGTTTAAAGCTTAATAATGTACCATATAAGTCTCAAAAATACATCAGCATTTTTTATTTGAATTCTAGGTCGGGAAATGGGATTGACATCACTTCACAATCTCTAAGTTTTTTTTGTTCCGAGGGATTTTCTTGAAAATAAATCAATTATACTGGCTAATGTTTGATTTTTGTTGGTACGACAGAATGATTAATGGTTGTTTTGCGGGATGTTCTGGTCATTTGCAAAACAAGGCGGCTGGGTAATGTGCGATTGCACATAAGGTTCTGACCCCGCTCATCCACAATTTTGGCATAATTGTCTACCAAATGAGGAACAGATAGAAAAACCCAAAAATTATTTTTTGCGAATCCCAAAAAAGCCCAAGCCTTTTTCAAAAAATTCTGTATGAACGATAAGATAGCCTCCAAAGCAAATAACTTAGTGGAGTAAAAATTGATGCATTAGATTGCTGTAATATGTCAATATTAAGAAAGCGAGTCAAGACGAACAGCAAAATCAAACAACAACAACAACAAACAATATTTACATCAAAAAATTTATGTCCCTCTTAAAAACTAAATTTAATAACAAAGTCAACATACCTTCAGATAAACCTCAAACTAAACAAAAATAACTTATAAATCAACAGAAAACATATGTGACCAGACCATAAAAATGTTTGGTAACAATTATACAAAAAAGAACAAAAACAGTAAAGTAAAAAAATTAACTTATTTTTTTGAAACAGTTAACTTCAAAGTAATAAATACCATTAGGAATCAATTAATATTACCACAAATTTACGATTACCACTGCTTCTATAGAAGGGCATTATGACCTGACCTTATTCATTTTTTAAAGCGGCTAAAAAGAGCAACAAAGAACAAACAAAATTTCAATTGAAACTTGCCAGAAAACGCTGTCAAAACCGTCAATCCAAATTTTGGCACTCAAAATATATTTGATTGCGCCTTCCTCAAACAGTTATAATGCAGTACGTGGCCATTCATTAGTAAGACTAGGTAACAAGTAGACAAAAAAAGCGAAGTGCTAAAGTATGTAATACTTTTAATTATTTTTTTCGAAACAAAATTACATTCAATGTCATGAAAGGCATTAATTACAAAAACAGCTATTTAAATAGGGTCGTCTATTCATGAAAAGGAAGCCCTTGAGACCTGTAATTATCCAGAATATTTCTTGCATCTACAAAAAGACTTCAAATATGACAAAAATCAAATTAATTTACTTTTTTTTTGTGAAAAAACGGTGTCGAAGCCAGTAAGGTCATAACAAATTCTTTAAAAACAAATTTTGGGACACCAATCCCTTTCATTCCCTTGACACCAATAATGTCATATTTGACCTGTAATTAACTAACGAGATTAGGTAACAAAAAGAAACTTAAAAAGAACAAAATTAAGAAGTTAAAAGTTTATTTTTAAATTTTGGAAAACGATTGTTTTCAAAGTCACGAAAGCCATCAGCTATCTACTAATAACAGAATATCGGTTCTTCTATTCTTCCATGAAAAGCCAATGAAAGCTATCACTATACGGGAAATTTCATACGACCGAAACGACAAAGTATAAATGACAGTTAGAGACAAAATTAAAAAATTCAATTGATTTCTTCAAGAGAGAGGCGTCGAGGCCGTTAAAACGGTGATATATATCTTTCAGGATTTTATTATGTTCGATTGTGTCTTATTCTGAATGCTAATGAGGTGACATGAGAACTGTCAATAATGTGATAATGTGACAAAATTAGAAAACGTGAAAAACTGGCAAATATCAAAACAAATAAAAATCTGAAGTCTTGTAGTATCAAAGCCAGAAAACAATAACTTCAGGCTTAAAACTGCAACCTAGAATAAATGTTAAATCAGTAGAAAGACGAAGCAGTCTTTTTTTGCTGACACTAAGCTGGAAGTTGAACAAATTAAGAAAAAATAGAGGAAAAGTTAATTAAGCCATTATTTATTGAAAAGTCAATTATTTTTTAAAAAAAGAAACCACCGTAAACTTTCAATTAAAAAACTAAATGCATTAGCTTGGAGCTGCTTAGCAAGCGAATTGGTTGGACCTATCACTCTTGAGCTTTGATTTGATATGTTCTGTTCTTTATTATTAAAAAAAAGTCTCTTTTTTTTTTAAAAAAAAAGACCGACTGATTAAAAACCGATTTTTTTTGGATTGTAACAGTCCAAGAATGGCCCAAAACTAGCCCTGCTAATACTTATTGTCCGTTAGGAATAATTGATTTTTCGAATGTTGTAGATATAGATAATTTGTTAGTTGAAAACTCAAAATAAATTCTGCATTTTGATAATCAACGAGTAAAGTTAGCAAAAAACGGCAAAGTTTTGACTACAGTGCACTCTCAGCGGACTCTGAAGTAGAAATAGCCCCCCTCTGAGTCTACAAAGATTGTATGAGTGTTGTTTGGGGGTGTACTGTCGGAAAATTTAATCAAAGTGGACTAAAGTAGCTTATTTCGTGCTGTTTTTGATGAAAAAGGCTAAATTTTGAAATGTTTATCCAGATTTTTTGACCAAAAAAATTAAATCAAAACAATCAACAATGCTTGTTCGTCTTCAAAAATAAAATCAACGACACTATTCTTAAAAATTATAAAAAAATTATAGCAAAATTGACGAAAATTTAGGCAAAAATTCCGGAAAATGTGAATAAAAACAACGTGAATTCACTCTCCTTTTCTCAGAAGTTTAAACATCGATAACTCCCTGTAGAAAACGAAAATTAAAAAAATCTTAATTAAAATTCCATATTCTACGCTGGACGAGCTTTCTAATGATACCAGTCTCAACTCTCTACGATGAATATATCGAGCGGCGAAAATTCACGAATCAAAAAAAACCCATTTGAGTATATAGTTCCTCCACCCTCAAGAGGGTCGGAACAATAAACGATGAAAAGAGTGCGATAAGTTGAAGTTTAAAAGCCTATTTACTGATGTCCTTTATTTTTGTTTCTAAGAAAGTGTTCCAATCTGCGTCCATGTTGAGGTGTCTATAAATTTTTTCTCAAAAGTCCTTCAATTCTGCATCTTTTTTACAGTTTTCTATCAATTTTTTTCTGAAAAATCTTTCCGTTCTGGTTTGATTTTTAAGGGATTTTTTGAAGGACAGAAAACTCGTACAATTTCCGTCAATCTTCCCGACAGATCTGTCCTGTAACTTTTCCAGATCTAAGTGGCGGAATAACCGAGATCTGACTGAGATTTCAGGTAATTTGTTTCAATTGTTCTCTATCTATCGGAATATCAGTTTAATCGAAATCAGTTTCAATCGCAAATTTTTGGGATATCTCTTGGTGTCGTAATGTTTAATTCATCGTGAAAATTTCTGTGCCAATTCAGCACTTTGCTTTTAGTAAATCACGGGGCACGTAAATCTTTCCTTTAAAAAGGTAGATCAAAATTTTGTTTTCTCTCAAAACTTTAGATTTCTTTACTTTGTTAAACTGTTCTTACAATGTTTGAAACTGCACGAGATATTGCGACAAAATTGACACAAGTGCATCGTTTTCTGTTGATTCCCCAGTGATTCTGGAATTTTTATCGTGTAAGATCTAATCAGATCTTACACGATAAAAATTCCTCTTATCAGATCTTATACTTACAGGCTATTAGCAAGATGGTTTTGTCAGAAATTTGTCAGATCTTACACGATAAAAATTCCACAATCATTGGGGTTGACACAAGTGCATCGTTTTCTGTCGATTGACACAAGTGTCGATTTGATGTATCGTCGTTTTTGTCTGTATCATTCGTCCAATTTCATTTAAATATAAAAGAAGTACACGCTTTGATCAGTTTTGGAGAAGTAAACCGACGAAAACTGGCAATTTCTTTTGTTTGAGTCCGACGAAATTCTCAGCAAGGGAAAGTTTTTTAACGTTAAAGCATCTTAGGTGCTAGAAAAAGGTACGATTCATATTTGGTTCCTAGAATTAATGAGATCTTAAGGTCAACATCTGGAAAAATACAATTCATATAAGACCTTCTTTGATTAGCAAGAATCGCAAATGATCAACCTTGACTATAGCTAAAATTACATGATGGGCGACCCGGGAAGGCGAGTTAAGGATGAAAGAAATGGTCTCAGCCGGCTGAAACAATCATTGTGTTTATGCTCAGAGTATTCAATTGCCTTTTGCGCATTATCCAGTAGGAATTATGACTTTAATAATTTGAAAAATGATATGAAAAATCTCATTAATTGCATGATTCTCAGAAATTTCCACCACCCGACAACATATAGATATAGATAGTCAAAGTGTACATACCTCAGCATATGACAGAAACCGAGAAGCCTTTAGCACTCGCGTCATCAGGTCCCAATATTCGTCACTACGAGCAAAGTCAAACCACGAATAGTCCAGCGTGTTAAACTTCTGTTGGTTTCGCTCGTCAAATTTTCCCGAAAGACTGTTTAAGGACATTTTTTTTTTAAGTGAAACTCAAAAAGAACAACACGCAGAGATGTCCAAGTGCCCTTTTCTCTTAGAGAGAATTGCACTTTTCACTCAGTCAGATGCATTTTTGTCTAGCAGATGGTTCAACTTTTTTTTTATCGAACTGTTTATTTTTGACATATTCTTATACATTACTGATTGAAAACATAGAAAGCTTGTTACTCTAAAGCGTGGTGAACAATTTTGTAGCCAAAAGAGAGCTATGTGAAGGTAGATCAGATTTAAAGGAACGACGCACAGTATTATCAGCTACTGACATAAAAGTGGGTCAAAAATCTAAAATTGTGAGCATTTTGCAAGCATACATTGGAAAATGGTGATACAATCCCCTTCGACTTTACTCTACTAGATAACAAAAAAAACTTGAAGTCAAAACATGGCGACTATAATATTGCATGAGAGCACATCATGTTTCCTAAAACATCACCAAAAAAATTGCGAGATTATCAGAGAATGCTAATATTAACATAATTTTGATGCGATATTATAGTTTTTCCTGAATGATGGGAAAATTTTTTGAAGGAAATGAGACATTCAGTGAAATTATCTAAAATCTCAAAAGATATTTTTAACTGGACTTTAAAATCTAAACTGGACTCAAACTGTATTCCTAAGTTTAACTTCTTTGAAAGCAATTGGGTGACCAATTTGAACAGCATCTTGAGATCAACAACGAAGAAATAAACTGCGAAAAAATTCCATGAAACAACACATACTCCTAAAAAATTAATCACGCTTATTGCTGTGCACTTTATTTATATTTCACATCGGCTCTGTTTTCTGTTTTTAAAAAGTTTTTATTCAGTCAGAGTGAACTCTTTCTCCGACACAGCTTTGCTCTACTGATGTTCTTCATCGTCGAAGCTATACTAGCATCGACTTTCTCCCAGAAAATCTAATTTGTATTGATATTTGAGGCCATACTTCATGCAAATTACATATATGTTTACTTAGAGAAAATCAACACTTAAATTTTAACATTTGTCTTACAAATTTGATTGTTTAATTTTGTGTTGATCTTACAAACTCTCAGCCTCTAATTTTTAGCTTTGAGATTTCATTACTTTTTGTGTTCAGTGTAGCGTCGACATGCATATGTTCAATTTTTTATCTTTGCGTTGATGTTAAATATAAGTGCGTCTACATTAAAGTGCAGAGGTATACCCAAATCGTCACGGGCAGATAAGCCTGATGTGTGTATCTCGTGTTCGTTTTTACTGTGTTAATACGTTGAAAGTGGTACAATATTGCGGAAAATAGCTACTTATCAGAAACCGGCAAAATGGAAGGGAATATCGTCTCCCGTGTTCGCAAATGTGTCCTAATTTTAGCCGCGGAATACAAGTACAAAATAAATAACCTATTTTTCGCGCGAGTTGTATCACGCATCCGCTCCATTTATGTATTAATTTTTCGCACGCAATGTAGCTCGATTTCGCATATAATCCGCAATTAAGCCTAACTTAATTAATACTTATTTAATTAAGCCTAACTTATTACTACTAGTAGTAATTTATTACTACTTATAGTACTTTATTACTACTTATTTCTACTTATTAGTACTATTTATTTCTACTTATTAAAATTGGCCAATCCCACATTGATATACAAAGTCTATATATACGCAAATTTTTTCAAGATCTACGCTTAGACACGACAAAAAACGTTAGATCGGATTAGAAACGTATTGCCAGAGCTGGATTAATAAAGGATACAGTTCTTAAAAAGATAGACGTACTCTCTTAGAAATGCAATGTTATAAGAGGTAACAATCTTTGAAATTGTTTAGATTTCACATCAATTTTCCTACATAGTTCTGCGACCAATGCTTTCAATTTATATTTCTAAATTCAGACGTACACCGCAAATTTATGTAAGAGAATTTGGGCGAACTCTCTGACATGTCACAGCTATTTACGACTTAATTTACATAATTTTGCCAAAATTCCTTGGCCTGGGTAGTGTTCGGCCGGCATTCCAAATCGTGTCCTCATACCCCTTAAATCTACCACCCGCTCCGTTATCTCCCAGGCTTAAATCGTTTTGAGTTCGGAAGCTTTCTATCATTTTAATTCACAGTGACACCAACACTTACATAGATTTAAGGTTCTTACCATCTTTACACTGGTTAACCGACGCTTTTGAACCGTTTTCAAATGAGTTATCGGATCTTTGCCATTTGTGGTCCTCCCCAGAACGTAATTGGCCCCTCCCCCCCCCCCCCCCGGTACCAGAGCACTAAAAATCACTATGTAAAAATCATTATGCAAATCATTATGTAAATTATGGCGCGTGCGTCGGGGGGTTAAAAGCAATTTGCACCCACTAAGCTGTGTGGAAAAGATCCGAATTTGGTGTTATCAAAAAAGATCCCTTCAGGACCAAAATTACCTACAGGAACGCTTAATTGGTATTGAAGTATCCCGCCAACTTTACCCCCATTAAAACCAATACTTATCGACCCGCGTTGATTTTTATGGAGGGTGGTAACTCTATTTTCATTCTGCACTCTTCCATCGTTTTCAGCTGAGCTTTTAGTGGCGATCTTATATTAACAAGGGAACCTTCATTGCCAGCAGTGCTCCCCAAATGCTCAAGGTTGCAAAGATTCTATATGAATTTTTAGTAGTAGGAGGATAACTTATATAATGCCTTCTAATTCCCATCCTTATACATACGTAACAAAATCGACAACATTCCGATTTTTTTCTGAAGTTTATTTTCTTGGAGGTCCATTAGACCGATTAATCCCTACTCTTACCTCGTTTTCGGTAGTTTTTATGAGGGGGACTTTCCAAACAGTCCCATCACTACCTATCACAACTACCGCCTTAACCATACAACCACTTGAGTATTAATCATTCAAGAGTTATTCTAAAATTTCAACTGAACCAGAGTAAAACCAATGTCTGTTATCACAAAACAGTACTTTTATAATCGAAAATAATAGCAATCAGTTTTTGATAACAAATTTGGTCGAAGAGCGCGTTGATCCATCTAAAAATGGGGGGAGGGGTGTTGAGGTACTTTTGTGTAACACAAGGCATAGTTAAATTTACTTTGCAAAATCAGCAAAAACCCGGGTCGAGAAAAAATCGGAAACAAATGTAAGATAAGCGGTGAAAAATCGGTTTTTTCACCGCAAATTTTGTACATAGTTTTGCGGTGAATGCGGTGAATGCGGTGACTTTAAGTAAGTTTACCGCTTGAGTAAGCGGTGAACTTACAAAACTTCACAACAGCTCACAGCTTACTACAAGTTACGGTCCTTGCACGGATTCGAACCTCTCACCTCCTGCATTTGAGCCCCTTCTTCTTCCACTGCGCCACTTCTCACTAAGAGCTAGCAAATTTGTTTTGAATTTAAATCAAAGGTTAGCGGTGAAATTACAAAGTTTAGCGGTGAAATGGTGTGATTTTTTGTAAGTTCACCGCTCACTCTAGTGGTGAAATTACATAACTTCATCGGTTAAAAAAGTTTCAAAAATATGTATGATTATTTGTGAGTAAAGTTTCCAAGAGTCTTTTAATAAATGTATCTCTTTGAACAAAAGACAATTCGAGGCGTTTTCTAAGCGGTGAATTTATGTTACTTCACCACTAAGCTAAGCAGTGAATTTGTGTAATTTCTTCGCATTCACTGCTGATCTCACACAATTTTATCACTTTTTTCTAAGCGTTGAATTTATATAATTTCACCGCCTTCCCCGCTTATCTTACATAATTTGGACACTTTTTTCTAAGCGGTGAATTTATGTAATTTCACCGCTAAATTCAGCGTTGAAATTATGTAATTTCAACGCTAACAGGTGATAAAGGATTTTTTCACCGTATTCACCACCTGATTTATGTAATTTCATCGCATTCACCGCCTATCTCACAAAATTTTCCGCATTCAGCGCGTATCTTACATAATTTTGCATTGAAGTACGGTGACACCTCGACCCGGGGAAGAGCGCTTGTTCAAGGCCGCGCATGTGAGACTCTTCGCGAAATAAAGATATACAATGACTTGGCATTGATTGTAGAAAGTTGTACAGTATTATGAGCATATAGAATAATTTTGCGAGGAAGGTACAAACTTTCAAAAAAAAATTAAACCAAAAATAATGAAATGACTATTTAATAATTAGGTTTGCCGCATTTAATTCGCTACCAGTGGTTCCCAGCTGATGCTCGCCGTTAAATGGATTCTTTATGAATTTTCAGGAGTAGGGGGAAAATTTAATTAATGTTTATTCATTGCCATTATTGCACATAAACAACCAAATCTACATTTTTCTGAAATATTTCTATCTGGCTCAAAATCGAAAAAGACACACCATTCTTACCTCGATTTGAATAGTTTTTTAATGATGGCCTTTCCAAAGTTCCGCTCGACACGCTCACCGCCTTAACCATACGACAAGTTGAAAGTTAATCAATCAAGAGTTATTCCAAAATTGCAACTCCTTGGCACAAGTTTGCGATTTGCGAAATTTACACACAATACTTTTTTAGATTAAATCTGTGAACGAATATTTGAACATGTTAATTAATCAAGTCTTTTTGTTATGACAATGAGAAAATAGTTATCGAGTCCTGTTCTCGATCTTTATCAACTGCAATCAAATTTCATGATCAGACTTTCGTGCGTTCACCAGACTATTCGTGCGTTCATGATCAGATTTTCGTGCGTTCACCAGACTATTCGTGCGTTCATGATCAGACTTTCGTGCGTTTTTCCTTGTTTCCAGACCATGTAAATTTGAACGCACGACACCCCCGTCGTGCGTTCGTCTGGGTCTGGACATATCGACTTTCCGTCTGGGACCTCAACCTGGGAAAGTACCGATTAATTCTTTAGTTTAGGCTGACTTTACAAACGATTGCTACAAACTAATCGTACCCAAAAATTTTTCGAGGAAAGAGCAGTAATTTTAAGCAGTAATTTTAAACATTACTGCTTAATTATTAAAGCCTCTTGACGTCAACAACTCGGAAAATGGTAAAATCTCGATAGCGATAACAATTGTGTCTGTCGTTTTTCTCTACATCAATCAGAACATACGGAAATTCCCTGTGTTTAAAATCAATAATTTTTAAAGGTGTTTTCCTAATTGTTGTGAGGTGAACTTTGGGTCAATTTGACAAGGGCCACTTAGTGGCTGCATATTTACAACCCACCAATCAAGTGCTACAAAACGCAAAATATTTGACAATGAAAGAGGACGTTATATTTCAATGTGAATGCATCACTTCATTCGGTGTTTAAAATCGGGTAAAAAAATTTGTCCTGTTTTTGGAATGAAGAATGTCGTACAGAAATCGTTTTCTGTAGTCGGGTAGATTTGCGGAGCGGATTTATGATACTGGTTGCTGCGAAATTATTAGTGATTTCGCGGAGCGTTTCCGCTACTAAATTTGTGCTTAGTGGATTAAATTTTCTGAGTCTCACTTTTAAGTGGTATTCGCGTCGCAAATACAGCGTTAACTTTTAGACTAGTAATTCGCTAAGCGGAACTATTCTGGTATTTGATATTTTGGATTGAGTGATCCGCGGAACGAAATTCGAAATAAAGAGAGTCAACTGTAAATTGAATTTAGATTCAAGAGAATGAATAAATAGGAGCAACAGAATTTTGATCAGCAATTTGATCATAACTTATCATAACTAAAATTGGAAATTTGCGGTAAAACAGAATGAGCAGACAGTATGAACAGACAATTAAATCACAACGTTAAGTAAACAAAATTAGCGGGCATGAATGAGGAAGATTTGATCTTCAAAACAGGATTGAACAAATTGGAACTAAAATGATGAAAATGAACTAAATTAAAGATTAAAAAAAATAGAGGATTTAGCACTACAACATCATTGACCCAATTTATATTATATCGCATTTCCCTCTCAACAAAAATAAACAACGAAATAGTTTATCAGGAAATTAATAAAATATGCGCTCGTTACTATAATTAATACTATAAGGTTTGTGGAGAGTTTAATCAGCATCACTTTCATAGATGCGTTCCGCCTCGCCAACTGTCATTGATGTTTCGGGTCCTTCATAATTTGGAGAGACGTAGTATTGAGTTGGAAATGATTGTACCGGCGAACAGGGGCCTACTGTAAAATCTGATTCCACATTTTGATTACTAGCGGCTGTTTTTTGAATCGTTGATACAATCGATCTATTCTACATTTGCTGTTGCTTAATCATCTGCTTTCGTTTTTGTCGTGAAGGTGCCGAAGTAGTTGATGCGGTTGGCGAAAAAGTTTGTGTGGACGCCAATGATTCGTCTGATTCAGTTACGGATGGGGAGGAGCGTTTTCGTTTGTGAGATGGTTGTAAAGCTTCCGCAGCTTTAGTGGCTGCCTTTCGCTTCGGTCGGGTCGGTGGCTCCGCGATTACTATAGATGTCTCCGGTAGGACCATTGGCAGTGCGAAATCAATCACAGTCTCTGTTGTTGGTTACAGCGGTGCGGGCACCAAGGTTTTTCATCGGTTTCGTCGGCGTTCGCACTCGCAACGCTCTTGACACATTCGAATGGATAGAACAGACTGCGCTCATATCATCAGCGACTTTCTTGTGTTTTATCTTTTTGTTGCCATCTAACTTTCGTCTTGCCTCTCTAGCGTGTTGATTTATCAAATCCTCTGTGATTTTTGCTTATGGTGTTTTTGGTCTTCTGTTAGCGAAAACTTGCAAGTCAGCTTTTCTCTCTGCTTTGGTTCCGAATTTAGCCAAATCAGAGTTTCTTATGGTTACTTCACGTTTTCCCGGTTTTTTCAGTATGGCTGTGTATGCGTCTGATTTTATCACCGATGACCCGTGCGCCAGAACCTCGTAAGGACCGTCCAGAGTTTTCTGAGATCTTTTGCTTTTGGGTTTTTCTTCGCCAATTGAAATGTTAGTGAGGACTCAGTTCTGGGTACTGCCTGACCAACATCTGTGTGTGGGATCACTCGTGATTCCTTATCAAGAGCTGCATTACATTGTCGAACTGCATCCTTGCTTAGTCGATCTCTGCTTATCTCTAGTTGGATGTCGCTTCTTGCTTCAGTGTCCCATTGCTCATCCGAGATTAACTCGTCCCAGCGAACTGTCTCCATGTCTAAAAGTTTTTTAAAAATTGGTTTATGTGTGAGAGTACTAGGTTCAGGTTCGGTTGAAATGTTACTTAGTGGAGTATTAGTCTTTCTACTAAAATGCGCTTCAAACTGTGAGAAATTAATAGTATGAGGTATTCCGGGTAGTAAAACATACCCTTGAAGGAATTTCAAAATGTTATCTGCATTTGCTCTGTCAATTACCTCCGCTGTTGGAAATTTCAAAAATCGATCTCTACATGCGAGAAAATAGACTTCTTGATTCTTTTCATTATATATTGGTCCGCCAATATCAAATTGAGTTTCTTCATATGGTTCTTTGCACAATTTTAATGGTGCCCATTTGCTAGAAGATATAATAGACTTTAAATTTTTACCAATTTTGACGCAAGTGTTACATTTTGCCGTTTTCTTGATGATGTCTCTATGCATGTACGGCCACCATACATGTGTTGCCATGTCCATCAACCCCAACTACCTAGTTGTGTGGCAGGTATCGCTTCCACGTAAGCGTCTTTAATTGAGTTGGGGATGGCGATGCGATCAACTATACATACAGAGCCATTCATTAGGTGGAGGTCCTTCCAAAAACTATGTATGTAGGGGTTTATTTGGCGGCACCTGTCTTCATTGACCGTTAGCACACAGTGCCTGATTTCCTTGAGGATTGCATACTTTGATGTGAGGATCGCCATCAAAGTACTGGAGAATATCTTTGACAAGGCAATTTGAAAGCGTCCGTGTACAAATTATCTGTTGACGGTGAAGTCACTGTCGTTGTGTCCGTGTTTGGTGTAGATGGTGTTGCTTGTACTGATGGAGCGGTGGCTGGGCCTGCTTCATCGGCAAACAGTACTTTTGAGGTTGTAGAATGTTTCAATTGCGCGAGTGTTTCTTCATCAGAGTTCGACATCATCAATACGTCGTGGAAGCTGTTAGCAGCTTGTTGAAAATTATTGAGATTTTCATCCGACTGATTGGTGAAGTGATTTAAGGCAAAACGCGAGTGGGGAAAGTTTGCCTTCTCGATTTGGGCTTTGGAATTGGAGTTACTTGGTGTTCATTTGCTATATGTATTGCCATCTTGCGTAATCGCGGAATATTCTCGATTTTGCGGAGCAAATTCACTGCATAATTCGTCATTGGAATTTGGATAATTTGAGGCTGCTTTTTAAATGGATTTCACGCGCAAAATCAGTGTAATTTTCTGCTTTTAATAAAAAGTGTTTCGCGCTGCGTTTAATTGCGTCCAATTTAGCAACTATGAATTGCTCATCATCAGTAGAAATATTAACAGCTTTTTGCTGGGTTCTCGCGAAAAATAGTCAACTAGTCCCATTTTCGAGCCAGAGAGATGATCTATTGTGAAGTCAAAAGGTAAAAGCCTATCGACCCAACGTGTTAGACGACTATTATAAAATTTGTTAATTCTGTTTTCTCTCATTATAGATAACAAAGCTCTGTGATCGGTTATGACTGTGGATGGCTTACCATAAAGGTAATGTTTGAAGTGTTCGATAGACCAAACAACAGCCAATAATTCCAGCTCATTAATGCTATAAGGATCTTCTACTGAGTTTAAGTATCGTGATGCAAAAGCTACAGTGTGCCACCCGTTCGGATTTCGTTGCTCTAATGCACAACCTAAACTTTTACGAGAGGCATTGCATTTTATGTGTTTCTAGATCCGGGATAAAATGCTTTTTTTCTGTTGTTTTGGCAATTTTCGTTTTTATCAACTTAAAATGTTGTTCATGTTCATTTGTCCAGAGAATTTTTGTGTTTTTCTTAAGGAGAAGTCTAAGTGGGTAACACAATTGCAATAGATTTGGACTAAATTTTTCGAGATGATGTACTGATCCCATAAGAGATTGCAATTTTTGAGATTTCAGGGTGATAATAATTTTTGGATGGCATCAGTATTTTTGGATAATGGTGTTATTCCCGTTTGAGTGATACTGTGTCCAAGCCATTCAATTTTAACTTTTGCAAAATGGCATTTTGCTAGATTAATTCGAAGATTTTCTTGATCTAATTTCATTAAGCATTTTCGTACGATATAGAGATGATCTTCAGTTCTGCCTCTACTTACCATCAGAATATCGTCTAAAAAACAGAATGTATTAGTCAGGTCGGCGAGCGTACAATCGATTGCTTTAGGAAATTCGGCAGGCATATCCGTTAATCCGTAAAATCCCGTTTTGAAGCGGTAAGTACCGGTCATATCTCAGCTTACAATATTAAAGTTACAATGGCGGACCCTATCGTTATGTAAATTTAATTGGCTATAAGCGGACTTGCAAGTCGAGTGTCGTTAAATAAGCCGTTTGTTGCGTTGCGTTTGAAAGTGTTTGTGAAATTGTTTGAATCAAAGAATCGATAATTGGCATCTGGTACTTATTTTTGTGTATAGCTTTGTTCAAAAGTTTGGAATCTAAGGCTATTTGGTTGATTTGTCTTTTTTGACTGTGATAACGATTGGAGATATGAAAAATGGGTCGGAACAATTTGTTACTTTTTCAATATATCCTTTGTTCAACAATTTTTCGAGTTCGATCTTTATTTTTGGTTGAAGATGGATCGGCATTTTTCTCCCTTTTGGCGTGTAACACAATAATTTCTATAAAATTTTGAGGTGACACTAAGATGTTTCGATTTATCAATTCTTGAAATTAGATCCGGAAATTTTTTGGCTACAGATTGTTTTATTGCACAAGGGGCTTCAACGGTGTATACCTCTATGTTCGGGCAAGGCTTTTGTGAGATAATTATTCCCAATTGATCGAAGAGATCACGTCCAAGGATGGGTCGAAAACCATCTGCAAATACCGTGATGTTTGCTTTTTGAATTTTCCAATCGTTACAAGAACTGGTGTTCTTAGTGTTCCGAGAGTTTCTACTATATCGTTAGAAAAAGATTTGAGTTCAAGTGGTTTTTTCTCTGACCATTGTGCTTGCATGCAATTAAACATTATGTCCTTGGCACGTGACATGCTTATGATAGTGCAGCCACTACCAGAACGGAGGAGCAAATGCCAATCCGTATTTCCAATTTTTATCGTCATGTTTTGCAGTGCAATTGGTGGTGTATTAAGATCTTCCACCATCGCAACATAATTATCGTCAGAAGAGTCGTATTCCGATTTAAACTGATTCTC
Organism: Convolutriloba macropyga; assembly: GCF_964194025.1. NCBI lineage: Eukaryota > Metazoa > Xenacoelomorpha > Acoela > Convolutidae > Convolutriloba > Convolutriloba macropyga. The sequence goes on along the minus strand of NC_134478.1, from coordinate 3,849,967 downwards.
CGAATTTACGTTTTGCTCTGTGTTTTTAGAATTTTCTACATTATTGATGCGATTATCCTGATGAGAATTTCTCGTATTATTTGAATTTTTCGACATACTTTGCGAAATGGTTGAGTAGAACAAAATGATTGCATTTCTTACCCAGAGCGGGGAAAACTTGACGATGCGTTGGAGTCCATTTTGGCCACAACCTCTACACTGGCCAATCGCTGATTGATTGATTGTAATTCTGCCTGTTTGATTTCCGCGTGTATTCGCGCCGCGAAATCTTTTGAAGGATTGTATAGCATTGATTGCACTGCCAGATGCATTGTTGTTGTTGGATGAGATTCGTTGTTGGTTTTCATGTCCCATTTCCATATTGACAGCTATACTGAGGGATCTTTCTGGGTCTACTGTGTCACGGAGGAGTTCACGTTGAATATCATCATCCAACATATTAGTGATGAAGTTGTCTCTGATTATCACTTCAATCTCGACGTTCGAAATCACAATTTTCCGCTATCTCTTTCTAAATTCTGTAGAATTGCTCTACAGTTTCACCCTTTTTCTGTTTCCTCAAGAAAAATAGGTAGCAATCAGAACTGATGTTTCTGGGTTGCATGAAAGCTATTTCCATTATCTCCCAAAATTTGAGGGTAGAGAGATCGTAGATGTTATGATGGGGAAATTTTGCGTTAAAAGACGTCTTCATTCTGTTCCAATAATGAGGTAGAGGAGTGAGACACACTTCTGATCGCATAGAGACCATGGTCTTTCACCACACAAAACAGCTGCTTCCGTGACTTTTAGGCATTTCAATTCCCATTGGCACTTCAATTGATTATTCCGGATTTGCCTGTCTAGTTCCGTCTCCTCTGCTGAATCCTCGAGGGCCATTTTGTATTTTGGCTCGACCGGTAGTCGTCCTTGTGTAGGTTTTGGTTGGAGTAGCGTGTCCACGTCATATTCTCTCTTGCAAGGATTGCCAGTTTTACTTGCATGCGTCACTACTCCCAACGTATTGGAGGGTCTGATGTAGCCCGTTCCCAATACGGCTCGATTGAAAGCGGGGTCTTGCGGGATTTGCGAACTGGCTGCTCCATGTTGTACAGAAAGCGTTTTCTGTAGTCGGGTAGATTTGCGGAATGGATTTATGATACTGGTTGCTGCGAAGTTATTAGTGATTTCGCGGAGCGTTTCCATTACTAAATTTGTGCTTTGTGGATTAAACTTTCTGAGTCTCACTTTTAAGTGGTATTCGCGTTGCAAATACAGCGTTAACTTTTCGACTAGTATTTCGCTTAGCGAAAATATTCTGATACTTGATACTTTGGATTGAGTGAACCGCGGAACGAAATTCGAAATAAAGCAAGTCAACTGAAAATTGAATTGAGATGTGGTACAATAGTACCTTTTTAGTTTGAGTTCCTTAATTCGGTGCAACCAATTTAGTTCAATTTCTGCTTAACTTAATTTAGTTCAATTTCCTTATTTTAATTTGTTCATTTATTCAGTTTAATTTTGAAGATCAAATCCGAAGAATTCATACTCATTAATTTGTTTATATCCTAAGCCTGAATTGTTGTCTGTTCACCTTGTCTGTGATTGTCAGTTGCCGCCATTTAGTAATGTTAACTTGTGAACAATTTGTGAAGCAGTTTGTTAATCTTGCCTAATTTCATTCTACTCAATTTCTTAATTAAAATTAGTTGACTCTCTCTCTTAATAAGATTTCGATCCGCCAAAGCCTAAATTCAAACGCATCAAAAAATTTGGTATCTTTCGCTAAGCGAAATACCCGATAGATAGTTGAATGTGATTTCGCTCCGCCAAATCAAACAAAATTTTGTAACTCAAATATTCAATATTTGAATAACAAAATAAAGCTTGAATTTGCTCCGCCAATTCACTCTTAAAATTGGCCCAAGAAATAACGCTAATTGGCACTACGAAACAATTCAAACCTACAGATTCTAAATCTGTACGACATGGCGCAGTCAGCTCGAGAATCGAGAAAAACACCGCTGTCGATAGAGCCATTTTGGGAACGACCAACCTCAGACCCACCGATCAGATGGGAGAAATGGAGAATTCAATTAAAACTAGCGATTCTCGCTCGCGAGAACATTACTATAGACACATTGCTTCAACCTAAACCATCGACAGTTCGTCTACCTGTGGAACCGAAGTATGAAATGCCGATTGACGACACAACCGAAGAAGCAGAAAGAGAACGTAGAGTAAGAAACAACCAGTTGAAGCTCCAATGGGAACTCAAGTGTCAAAAAATAACCGAAGCGGGAATACTCTGTGGGGAGCGTCCTTGGAATTTGTGCGATCAGAAATGCGTGTCTTTGTTGTACCTCAGTATTGGTACTGAAGGAAGACGACTACTAACACAAAAATTCCCGCACGATAACATTTATGATTTGTCTACTCTAAAACTCTGGGAAATGATGGAGATTGCTTTTATCCGCCCAAGGAACATCACATTTGATCGATTTGTGTTCTTCTCTAGGAAGCAAAAGAAGGGCGAGACCGTAGAGCAATTTTACAGCATCTTAAAAGAACTAGCTGAAAATTGCGACTTTGAAAACCGCGAAGAAGCCATCATCAGGGATATCTTCATCACTAACATGTTAGACGATGACATCCAGCGAGAGCTTCTAAGGGACACAGTCGAACCAGAGAGGGCACTCAGCATTGCAGTAAACATGGAAATGGGTAATCAGAACCAACAAAGAATTTCTTCTAATAACGGCGCAACTGGCAGTACGGTAAACACAGTACAACAATTCAATCGATTTCGCGGCGCGGGAGCACGAGGACCTCAATCAAGCAGAACAGTCACAAACCGTGCATCCAATGGTCAATGTCGTGGTTGTGGTCAAGTCTGGACACCTACACATCGTCAGGTTTGCCCCGCAATGGGTAAGAAGTGTAATCACTGTGGTTTGCAAAACCACTTCGCTAAAGTTTGTCGTCGAAGACTTAATTCTTCAAGAAACACTCAACAAACTAACCGTATTAATAATATAGATACATTAGAAACATCTAATCAAAACTCTAGCCAGGAAAGTCTAAACGTCAATTATGTCAATTATAATGCGCAAATCAATTCAGATTATGATTCTTCGGATGATAATTACGTTGCCACTATTGAAAATACGAGTTCCCCAAATTTGACACTGAAAAATTTAACTCTAACTATTGGAAACACAAACTGCGATTTACTTCTAGATTCTGGTAGTGGTTGTACCTTTATTAATATGTCACTCGCAAGAGAAATAATGTTAAATTGCGCCCAATCACAATGGTCGGAAAAAAGACCATTGGAATTGAAGTCATTTTCGAATGATATCGTTCAACCTCTTGGCACTTTGAAAACGCCGGTAAAATGCAATGATTGGAGTATACAGAAGGCAAAATTCACAGTTGTATCCGACGGATTTAGACCAATATTAGGACGGGATCTTTTTGACCAGTTAGGTATTACAATTTCTCAGAAGCCTTGCCCGCAATCTGAAGTTAATAATATAGATCCACCCTGTGCAATCAAGAAATCAATGGCAAAGGAATTTCCTGATTTGATATCTCGAATTGGAAAATCAAAAAACCACACGGTCAACTCAAAATTTCATAAAAAATATCGAGTAATACATCAAAAAGGACGAAAAGTACCCATTCATCTCCAACCGAAAGTGAAAATTGAATTAGAAAAATTGTTAAACGAAGGACATATTGAAAAGTTAAACAACTGTTCAGATCAATTTTTCATATCTCCGATTGTCATTACGGTAAAAAAGGATAAGTCAATCAAAATAGCCCTTGATTCAAAAATCCTAAACAAAGCTATTCATAAAAACAAGTATCAAATGCCTAATATAGATTCGCTAATGCAAACGATTTCGCAAACACTGTCAACGGCGCCGCAGGAGACTGCTTATTTCGCAACTCTCGATTTGCAATACGCATATAGTCAATTAAAGCTACACAGTGATACGGCCCGCCATTGTAACTTCAATATAGTCAGTGGCGATATGACTGGCACATATCGATTTAAAACTGGATTTTACGGGCTAACAGACATGCCGGCGGAGTTCCAAAAAGCTATTGATTGTACCCTAGACGGTCTAGAAAATACTTTCTGTTTCCTAGATGACATTCTGATCGTTAGTAGAGGTGGTATCGAAAAACATCTTCATTTAGTACGAAAATGTCTAATAAAACTGGATCAGGAAAATTTACGCATAAATCTAGCAAAATGTCATTTCGCAAAAGAGACGATTGAATGGCTCGGTCATAATATTACGCAGTTTGGTGTAACTCCACTTTCAAGTAAAACAGACGCAATCGGAAAATTATTGGCACCTACTAATCTTAAAAAACTTCGATCTTTTATGGGATCTGTACATCATCTTGGAAAATTTATTCCGAATTTGTCACAATTATGTTACCCCCTCCGACCATTACTTAAGAAAAATTCGAAATTTCTCTGGACGGAAGAGCACGATAAACAGTTTTCTTTAATGAAGGAACAAATTACGGAAACAACTGAAAATAAACATTTCAACCCGGATTTGGAAACGCGAATTAAATGTGACGCCTCGCGTAAGGGGTTGGGATGCGCATTGGAACAACGAACACCTAATGGGTGGAATACTGTAGCATTCGCGTCGCGATTTTTGAACTCTGTTGAAGACAGATATAGCATAAACGAACTAGAACTTCTGGGTGTTGTTTGGTCAGTCGAACACTTTAAGTATTACTTATACGGCAAACCCTTTACTGTAATAACTGATCATAGAGCTCTCCTCTCTATTATGAGAGAAATCAGATCCAATAAATCATATAATAGTAGACTGACGCGATGGGTAGATCGTTTACTACCATTTGAATTTTCGATTGATCATCTTCCGGGCACAAAAATGGGATTAGTGGATTATATATCTCGCGACCCGCATCAACAAGCTGCTAATATATCCACATACGACGAACAATTTATTGTAGCTAAATTGGATATAATTAAGCGCAGTGCGAAACGCTTCTTGTTAAATGCTGAAAATTACGTCGATTTCGCAGCGCGAAATCAATCTACAAATTGCGTCGTAAATAATCCAAATTCCACTAATAACTTATGTGGTGATTTCGCACCGCGAAATCCAGAACATTCTACAAGCACGCAAATTGACGACTCAAATAGCGAATTAACGATAAACAATTTAAATTCCATCCCCAAAATCGAAACAACCAACATTCCTCACTCGCTTTTTGCCTTAAACCGACCCACCGAACAGTCACACTCTAATCTTAATCAATTTCAACGCATCGCAACAAAATTCAAGAACGTGTATATGATGTCTCAATCACCATCTGACGACGACACACTGATGACCGTAAAACAATCGACACCTTCGAGAGTCCGTTTTGCAGAGGCAGGGCCTTCTACTGTTCCAGCGGCACCTGTGACACCCATTACACCAACTACAGACACAACAGCCACTTCGCCTTCAGTAGACGACTTGTACATGGATTCCTTCAATTTCGCGCTGTCAAAAATCTTTTCAAGCTCTCTCATGGCCAGCCTAACAACAAAGGACGCGATCTTGAAAGAGATTCGCGACTGCATTTTGACGTCCAATGAAGACAGATGCAGACAAATCTCACCCTACATTCACTCCTTCTGGAAGGACTTACACGTGAAGAATGGGTGTGTTTGCATAGACGACAGAATCGCAATCCCACATGCAATCAAGGATGCGTATGTAGATGCCATCCACTCAACTCATCCTGGCACATGGGAATGACGGATATGGCGACACACGCGTGGTGGCCATACATGCACAGAGATATTGCCACCAAAACAGCAAAGTGCAACCCATGTGTCAAAATTGGTAAAAATTTAAAACCTATTATACCAGCAAATAAATGGACACCATTAAAGCTATGTAAAGTTCCTAATGAGGAGATTCAAATTGATTTTGGAGGACCCATTTATAATGAGAAAAATCAAGAGATTTATTTTCTTGCATGTATTGATCGATTTTCGAAATTTCCAACAGCAAATGTATTTGATAGAGCCAATGCAGATAATATTTTAAAGTTTCTTCAAGAATATGTTTTGCTACACGTTATACCGCGCGCGATTAGATTGGATCAAGCTAGATGTCAAACGGGGCATCGAATTAAAACATTCTGTAATCAAAATAATATACAGCTAATCGAGGCGCCAATACATGATCACAGAGCTATTGGTTTGGTTGAAAGACTCATTCAAACAATCAAGAATCGTTTAGCCTGTATTAAAACGGCAGCACAAAATCAATTTAACATGAAAGCATCCATAAATTCAATAATTTATCAATTACGAATATGTCGTCAAAAGACTATTGGAATATCACCTTTTGAGGCACATTTTGGCAGAAAAGCGAACACACCATTAAGCAATATAACGACTAGTCCAGATTCAAAAAGTTTAACTTACAAAAATATTCTTAACAAATATTTAGGTTTGGAGACTGTCAAATGGTACCAACTCATCACAGAAGACAAATGGGACAATGATGAACGCAGCGACATAGAAGTGGAAATAAACAAGGACAAGCTGGTCAAGGAGGCAATGAAAAGACAGAGAGACGACCCAAATAAAGAATCGAGATTCCTTTCCCATCCCGATGTTGGTCAACCAATACCAAGGACAGAATCATCACTGGAGCTCAAATTGGCAAAGAAAAAACCGCAAATAAAACGATCAAAGAAAAGTCTCGACGGCCTCTACGACGTACTTGCACCAGGATCATCGGTTATTAAAACAACCGAAAATACATCAGTAATCAAAGAACCGGGCAAGAGAGAGGTTACTATACGGAATTCTGACCTCGCAAAGTTCGGCACAAAGGCGGAACGAGAAACAGATTTGCAAATATATGCAAATAGACGCCCGAAAACCCCCACGGGAAAAACAACGGAGGAAATAATTCATCACCATGCTAAAGAATTAAGAAAAAAGTTGGAAGGTGGAAAGAAAATGAAACACCGAAAAGTGGCAGATGACGTCAGCACAGTGTCGTCCATTCACTCAAATGTAACCCGCGCCCTCAGAGTAAGAATGCCGACCAAGCCAAAGTTACAACAAACAACGGCGCCGCGAAATCAAACCACGGAGCCAACTACCGATCCCGCAGTGCCAATGCAACTACCAACGTCCAGCATCATTATCGCGGAGCCACCCAGCAGACCGAAAAAAAAAGCAGACACGAAAGCATCCGCAGCGATAATTCCTTCAAAGAGAAAACGCTCTGCCACTTCAACAACAGAATCGGATGAGTCTGTAATCCCAACTCAATCTTGTCCTCCGGTAACACAGAGTACTTCTGTAATTGGAAAACAGAAGAGACGGCAAAACATTAAAAAACAACAAATCGAGAACAAGTCCATAATTTCTGCAATACAAACGGCTGCAGCGCAATCCAACCAAGAGGAGTCAAACTTCACAGTTGGCCCATGTTCCCCAACAACTTCCTACCCCACGCAATTCTACGTCTCTCCGAACTATGAGGAACCCGAGTTATCTATGACAGTTGGCGAGGCGGAAAGCTATTATGAAAGCGAAAGCGATTAATGAGTAAAACTGTCCATTCAAAACTTTGTCTCAAACATTACAGTATTAATTATTTAACAAGTACATATTTCTTACTAATTTTCTGATAAATAACATGTTATTTATTTCCGCCAAGGGGGAAATGTGGTACAATAGTACCTTTTTAGTTTGAGTTCCTTAATTCGGTGCAACCAATTTAGTTCAATTTCTGCTTAACTTAATTTAGTTCAATTTCCTTATTTTAATTTGTTCATTTATTCAGTTTAATTTTGAAGATCAAATCCGAAGATTTCATACTCATTAATTTGTTTATATCCTAAGCCTGAATTGTTGTCTGTTCACCTTGTCTGTGATTGTCAGTTGCCGCCATTTAGTAATGTTAACTTGTGAACAATTTGTGAAGCAGTTTGTTAATCTTGCCTAATTTCATTCTACTCAATTTCTTAATTAAAATTAGTTGACTCTCTCTCTTAATAAGATTTCGATCCGCCAAAGCCTAAATTCAAACGCATCAAAAAATTTGGTATCTTTCGCTAAGCGAAATACCCGATAAATAGTTGAATGTGATTTCGCTCCGCCAAATCAACCAAAATTTTGTAACTCAAATATTCAATATTTGAATAAAAAATTAAAGCTTGAATTCGCTCCGCCAATTCACTCTTAAAATTGGCCCAAGAAATAACGCTAATTGGCACTACGAAACAATTCAAACCTACAGATTCTAAATCTGTACGACATGAGATTCAAGAGACAGAATAAGTAGGAACTACAGAGTTTTGATCAGCAATTTGATCTTAACTTATCATAACTAAAATTGGAAATTTGCGGTAAAACAGAATGAGCAGACAGTATGAACAGACAATCAAATCACAACGTTAAGTAAACAAAATTAGCGGGCATGAATGAGGAAGATTTAATCTTCAAAACAGGATTGAACAAATTGGAACTAAAATGGTGAAAATGAACTAAAATAAAGATTAAATAAAAATAGGGGATTTAGTACTACAATATCAATGACCCAATGTATACTATATCACAATGAAGATGAAACATCACATATGCCCATGTCAGCAATTTTAGTGAACGACTGGAAATGACTAAACGAGACCAGAGATCATTTTGATGAGCGAAACTGCAAGTTACCCATTCACGTTCATAATCATAATCGTAGTCACTTGTTATATTGTGTATCGACATGATTGCGGCAGTGAATCTGTAGAAACAAGAATGATGAAAAGTTAACAGATGAGCTTGCTCGGTATTGGTAGATATTTTTATGACGCAAATAGCTGCCGTTTAATTATTCAATTTTGAAGCTCGTAGATTATAATAATTCCAATTTCAACTGGCTAATTGCCATTACAAAAAAAGAATTTCAAACCAGCAGCTACACTGCCCTCAGCATAATATGCCGCTCATTTTTTGATTAGCTCAAACTTCAAATGACAAAGAATATCTTTTTACGTCATGTTAACTCCGTTTCTGAGGCACCAACAATCAAGTTAACCAAAAAAAAAACGACGTGAGATATTTTATGGAAAAAAGAGATCTTTTCTGTTATAACCCCCCAGCCTTGTATAGCCAGTATATTTGCACCCCTAAAATATGTTCTCTTTGGTCCTTAGAGATCCCTTATTTTATTCATAATAGATTGCTGGTACCGGTAGACGAATGAATGAAATCTTGTTTTCGGTTGTCAAAAAAATAGTGCCATAAAGCTATTCCTTTGAAAAAAAGCGTAAACATATTAAAAACACGCATTATTCTTTATGTCTGCTTAAATTATAAGCAAAATTCAATGAGCGTATACGTCTTAATATCAAAACTTCGCATAATTAATTTATAAATTCCGTTTGTATATAAATGTATATTAAGTGTATGAAATCCAACCAATATGCTATAACATGTATAGGTGGGGGGTTCAAAATGGTCGTGGGGGGCAATAGCAGGAAAGAGCCGAAAAATTTAAATTTATATATGGTATATCCGGATCTCAAGTTGAGATATTTTCCGAAAATTATGTAAGAATTTCGCTGAAATGTGCTGATTTTTTGAAACATTTCAGCGCATTAGTATGTAAGGTTTTTGCGCTGAACTTTTAAGAAATCAGCGCATTTCAGCGCATTTCTTATATAATTTTTGGATAATTTCTCAACCAGAGATCCCGGATAAACCATATACAAATTTACATTTTTTGGCTCTTTTCTGTTATCCGACTCTTTTCTGTTTCCGGCTCTTCTCTAAATAACAGAAAAGAGCCCCAAAAACGTAAGTTCATATATTGTATATCTGGTTTAAATATGGAAATTTTCCGAAAACTACTTAAGAAATGTGCTGAAATAAGTTGCTTTTCCAGAAGTTCAGTTTAAAAACCTTACATAATAATGTGCTGAAATGTGCTGAAATGCGCTGAAACTTTTAAGAATTGCCCTGAGTCTTCAGCGCAATTCTTACAAAGTTTCAGCGCATTTCAGCATATTACTACGTAAGGTTTCAAACAATTTTATGGTTTCTATGTTTTTTCAAAAGCGCTGATTTTTTTTACGGATGCGCTGAACTTTCGCTGAAACTATGTAAGAATTGCGCTGAAAAAATCGCTGAAAATTAAGCAGGAAATGTGCTCAAGGGGGGCTGAAATTATGTAAGAAATGTGTCGAAGATGTGCTGAAATTTTGAATTTTCAGCGCCTTTTCAAAGTTTCAGCTTATTTCAGAGCATTCAGCGCATTTCTTACAAAATAATGCACTGAAACGGCGCTGACATCTCGAACCGGGTTGAGACAAAAAGTCATTTTCGGGCGCCGTAAGACATTAAATAGTTAGAGAAGTGATCGGCGATCAGAAGCAATACGCGACGTATTGCAGACACCATTCAATAGTGGTCACAGGTATAATCCAGGAAATCTTTTCTCTACTAGAATTGTTTTTCAACAGCCTAAAGAAACTTAAAACTCATAAAACTTCAACGCCGTTCAATTCCGATACGTCTAAAACAGAGATAAGTACCTTTGTTAAAGTTGATGATAGTAGATGATAGTATATGATATAACAACCTTTTTGTCATTTTTTTAACATGAGGGCAATGAGGGCAACTTTCTTGAAATGTTTGATGGAGGAATTTTGTGTTGTTTGTAAATCATGATACTGATTACGTGATTTCACATTTGGTGACAACATTCTGTACCCTCTAAGATGTTTTTCTGGAACCATATTGGCGCCCCAACCATTTGGCCTTGATTTTTGGCATTGCTTTTGGAATAGTTTCTGTCAACACCATTTTTTTGTCTGTCTGAGGAAACCCTAACAATTATTATCTGCGAAATTCAATTTGTAATTTGATCAAAATCCCAGTCAAAAAATGTCTGAGTCAATCTCAAAATATCTCAATTGTCACTCTAAAATGCGCAACAAAAGAACTGAAACCAAATTTTGCTATTTCGCACTTTTTGAGTGGTCTCTTAAAGTTATGCTGCCAAAGTTGCAGCCCATTGTTAATAAAATAGTAAAAATATACAAGTACCCTAGTGATGAGCGGATTCAAATCTTGCAAGAATCTTGCAAGATGATTCAAAACTTGCAAGATTCTTGCAAGAATCTTGCAAGATATCAATCAAGGCCAAAAAATAAATCTGGGTACAAGTGTTTTAGGAAACATCTTTGAAGCAAGTTTTTGTTTACTGAACAAGTTACGAAGCCTAATTCAATGAAAAAAAGAATAGCCAGGATTCAAAATCTTGCAAGAATCTTGCAAGAATCTTGCAAGATTTTGAATTCCGGAAAAATTATTTATGTGTTTTTGGTAGCTAAAACTAACTGAAAACCAAATATCACGACTTATATCAGAATTCTTGATCAGCAAAACTGAAAATAAATGACTTTTTTCGTCAACGCCTTTTGAATGTGAAATCTTGCAAGAATCTTGCAAGATTCTTGCAAGATTTTGAATTCACATACAACTTTCCGACAAATAAATAGAAATTACTCGAGGCAATCAAATCCGTCTTTTTAAAGTTCAATTTATCTAATAAAAAGAGAAATATTTCAATATTTCTCTTATCTTTCATTAAAACAAATTATTTTTAGAGAAACAAACAGTTGGGACTTTTTCTTACTGATCCTGTCCGTAATTTAGCATGTTCTTGTTGTAGTAAAAAAAATTCCAATTAAATTGAAGTCTAATTATCTTCCTAAGGAGATTTAAATTAACCCATGATGCCTTCAGTTGATAGCTGTTAGTGTTAATGTCCTTGAAGTGTTTTCATTAAGAAAAATCGATGTGTTTTTGAAAATTCATCTTTTGTTCTTCTTTCATTCGATTTATTGTTCAATCTTGATGTCAGAAAATCAACCTTGGCTTTCTGGTAAATCAAACATTAACTTCGTTTTTGATCTTATGCTAGGTAATGCTTCTTTTTGGGACAAAGAGAAAGCAACATTCGGAGTTTTTTATTTCTGATATTTTGCAATGTACCGCAACAAACTAATTGTAAAAATGATATATTAGTTCGTTCAACCAATCTTAAAGTCATCTCATAGAAAGAAAAAAACTGTTTCAAAAAATGGCATTTCAGTTCTGTGGTGCTTTTAATAATTCTTGTTCCAAATCTTTTTTTGTCAAATCACACAAAAGACACCAGCCTCAAGGGCGAGGTGGGAATTTTCTCCCAGTTCACAGTAGTGGTCTTGGGTGTTCATAACTACTAAGTGGACTTGAATTACGTTCAGAATTGTCCACGTTGCACCGTTTTTAGCCGTTCTGCTCAATTGTTTGAGAAGTTGGTGTCTCCCATTAGCCCCAAATTCGCGGGTACGCTTCATGTGTTTGACAATTTCTCCAAAACTACTGTACCAAATTGAACGGCCATTGTTTTTTTTGATGAACACTGAATGACTTTGTTTGCAGTGTTTAGTTGGTTTCCCAACTCGGCTTTAAAAAGAACTTACCAATGTTTAAACTTGAAAAAGTTGAAGTAAACCTTAATTTTTTTTGGGCTCGCTTATTGTTTCTGACAATTTTTCTTGATCTACTCTGCCAATTTGGCCAAACATAGTGTCATTGTGTTGAATGTAGGTTTTTTCGGTGTTTGTTGTCTTCATTTGGTATCTAAATTGGCCTGCTCAGGACGTTAGTAAGCTGTAAATCTTAAAAATTAAAAAAAAAATATATTTTAATTGGATTTCAGTTCTGATGTAGTTTTTCATCTTAATTGGTTATTGTTGCTAACAAATTGTGTTTTTTTGGCTTTGTTTGGGTTTTTTACGTTTTTCGAAAGTTAGTTTTTGGGAAATCATCAATTTTTCATTCTTTGCGAAATCATGAAATTCTTGTTAGAGGTCTTTTTTATCAAAACACATAAAACAACCTGGCCTTTAGGGCGAGGTGGGAATTTTTTCCCACTCCTTAGTGGAGATCTTGGGTGTTCAGTAACTACAAAACGGACTGGAATTGCGTTCAAAAGTGTCCGAGTGGCACAGTTTTTAGTCGTTTTGCATAATTTTGCGAGAATTTGGGGGTCTCCTATTGGCCCAGAATTCGGGGTTCGCTTCATGTGTTTTATGATTTCTTCGAAACTACTGTACCAAATAGTACGGGCATTGTTGCGTTTTGCTGATCCTAAACTTCCATTGCTTTCAGTGTTCATTGGTTTATCAAGTTGCCCTAATCAAAAAGATATTAATGTTTAACTTTGGAAAAATGAAAAAAAAATTTACATATTTGAGGGCACGCTTTTTGTTTCTGACAATTTTTCCTGAACTACTTTGCCAAATTGGCCAATCATAGTCGCATTTTTTTTACTGTAAGCTTATCAAATGTCTGCGGTCTTGAATTTGTGTCTAAATTGGCCTGCACAGAAAGCTATTAAGCTGTAAACCTTAAAAATTTTTTAAAAAAATATTTTTTAATTGTTTTTCAGTTCTGATATAGTTCTTCATCTAATTTGGTTATTGTTGCTTGCAAATTGTGTTGTTTTGGCTTTGTTTCAGTCCCTGAAGTTTTCCAAAACTTAGCTTTTGGGAAATTATCAATTTTTCATTCTTTGCGAAATCAAGAAGTTCTAGTTAGAGGTCTTTTGTCTTTTTTTTTCTAACAAAACACACAAAATAGCCTGGCCTCTAGAATTTTTTCTCACTTCGCAGTGGGTGTCTTGGATGTTCAGTAACTACTCAGTGGACTTTTATTATGTTTTGAAGTGTCCGATTGGTACCGTTTTTAGTCGTTTTGCATAATTTTGAGAGAATTTGGGGTCTAGAAGACGGAGGTACGCTTCATGTGTTTGACGATTTCTCAAAAAGTACTGTACTAAATGGGACGGCCATTTGCGCATTTTGTTGTTCCTGAACTCTCCTTGTTTACAGTGTTGACAGATTCCTTACGTCGGCTTAATCACAAAACTGGAGGAAAGAACTTGTTTTTATCACATTGAGAAAGGAACTTAATGTTTTGTACTTTTTCGAATTTCTCAATGAATTTTTGGTCAAAACGAATTATTATTGGCTTGATCTGTTGCTATTAAGACGTTCTTCTCTGGAATGGCTAGTGATAGTCTCGAAAAATATTCTTTAGAACTGTTATTCAATGATGAATGCGGAAAAACGAATCCGTACTCAAATTTTGGGCTGAGTGGTGTTTTGCTTAATTGAACAACTGTATCGTCGTGCATTGACAATATTGTACCTATAACGGCTCATTTGGTCTGTACGAGACACTTTTTGCTCTTGATGAGTAGTAATTACACTGACACGCCCTGGTCTAGAAGTTATTCAAGGACAAATTTAAGAAAAGTAGGATTTTTGGGTCATCTTGGTGTCCACCCAAGTTTCTGTACCCCACAATACCCGAGTAACCATACATATATGGGTTCATTAGTTTCCTCAGATAGTGGGGAGTGTTTCCATATAGATTTTTCAGATGGTTTTATCGAGTTGAGAAGGTCAACTTTAGCCCTGTATGCGCCGAACCTCGATTTTGGCCAATCTCTTCTCAATTTTCATGTCTGAGTGGTGTTTTGCGCAATTGAACCAGTTTTTCGGCTTGCGTTTTGTGTTTTCTAGACACTATTTAAGTTGTTGAAGCTAATTGTATCAAATAATCGGGTTAATTCAACAATTTTTCTTTTTTCTCGATTTCATCAAATTTCTGTGGATGTTGTTTTATGTCAAAACACACAAAACATCATAACCTTCATGGTGAGGTGGGAAATTTTTTCCCACCTCACGATGAAGGTTTGCCGTGAGCTAGAACGTGGAAGTGGACCAGAATTACACCCACAAATACGCCGGCAACTCTGTTTCACGTTGTTTTACGTCAGTTCCAGAGATTTTGGGCTTCGGTTTTAGCCCAAAAAATGGGGTACAAGACAGTATTTTGTTAATATCTGCTAAAGTACTGGACCAAATTAAACGGGAGTAGTCGCGTTTTGTCGGCACTGAACCCCTCTTGCTTGCAGTATTTGGATGGTTTCTGAAATCGGTCTCATCAAAAAGTTATTAACGTTTAAAATTGAAAAAAGTCGAATTTTTGGGCTATTCTGGGTGACCCAAATTTCGGTACAACATAACAGCTGATTTGCGGAATAAATGTTAGTGTTTTAGAATCCTCAGTTAGTGGGGAGTATCCCCATATATATTTTCTATAGCGTTTTACGGAATTATGATAGTCAAATTTGGCTCTGAAATCAGGTCACCTCGCTTTTTGGGTCATTTGGTAGGGTACCTTTACTTTGGAATAACTCGTTGTAGAGTGAACCGATTTCGATGATTTTTTTTTGTTAGACCCAGCTTGAGCTAAGCTTTGTTTTGATATAGGTCTCGTTCCGTTTCGTTCAGCCGTTTTCGAGAAATTGGCCAGTAAACTTGCCCTCCGTTTTAGCCCCAGAAGCGGATGACACCATCCGGCACCAGTTTTGAAGCTTTGAATTTTGTTACTTCAGGTTACAAAGTTAGTGTTCTGAATAGCCCGTCTAACGTAGATTCCGAATATGTATACTTTATATAGCGTTTTTGCAGGTTTAGATGGTCAATTTTGGCTCTGCAGCCACAGTACCCTTGCTTTTTGGTCATTTGGTACGGTGCCTTTACTTTGGAATAACTCGTTGTAGAGTGAACCGATTTTGATGATTTTTTTTTGTTAGACCCAGCTTGAGCTAAGCTTTGTTTTGATATAGGTCTCGTTCCGTTTCGTTCGGCCGTTTTTGAGAAATTGGCCAGGATAAGTGCCCCAATTTTCACCAGGTGAAGCAGGGTACCTGTACTGGGTACCCGTTTTAAAGCTTGAAATTTTGTTACTTCAGGTGACAAAATTAGTGTTTTGAACTGCTCATCTAACGTAGATTCAGAATATGTATACTTTATATAGCGTTTTGTGATGTTTAGATGTTCAATTTTAGCTCTGAAGGTGGTGTTTCTCTCCTCCAAGGGCACTTGGTACGGTACCTTATTTTTGCTATAACTTCTTGAAAAATGCACCGATTGGGCTCATTTTTTAATATGACGCGTGTCTCAAGCTGTGCTACAAACGGTACTAAGGGCGTTTGTTTTTGTTCAGCCGTTTTTGAGAAATTGGCCAGGAAAGTTGACCCCAGATTGAGCTCCTGAGGAGAGAAAGAGTACCTTGATGACCAGTTTATAAACTTCCATATTGAAGCATTTCATTATTTCAGATTGATTGTAAATTCATTGTAATTGCTGCAACATCCTTTCCTTACAACAGCGAATTCCAGACATCAATAAACGTGAGTTATAACCTCAAATAATACTCCATAATTGGAAAATATGCCTATTTTAGCTTCAGAGGCATATTTTTTAGTTGCGTCTGGTGCAGTAGTAGCGGGTACCGCTAAATCTGAAGTAGGTCGATGGTCTATGGTCTGGTTTGTGGTCTGTTGGTCTGGTCTGGTCTGGTGTAGTCGGTCTGGTGCAGTAGTAGTACTCGTAGTAGTGCTACGTAGTAGTAGTAGTAGTAGTAGTCGTAGTAGTAGTCGTAGTAGTAGTCGTAGTAAGAGTCGTAGTTGTAGTAGTAGTAGTAGTTGCTGTTGTTATAGTTATAGTAGTGGTACTAGTAGCACTCGTAAAAGCTTTCATTAAAGAGGACTTTGAAAGCGATAGACGATATACAAAAGTACTTGATACGTTGTCAGATTACTATATGGTGTTTCAACATAAATCGCTTGTGAACCTAGTCAAGGACTTATTCAAATGAATTGAGGGTCTAAGGAGGAGTGTCACTGTCCGAGTACAGTCTGAGGGGCAAAGAATTTTTGACCTAGGTGGTATACGAAAAAAGTACTCTATACGTTGTCAAATTTCGCGCTCAAAAACTAGCTATATGGTGTTTCAACATAAATCGCTTTTTAACCTAGTCAAGGACTTATTCAAATGAATTGAGGGTCTAAGGAGGAGTGTCACTGTCCGAGTACAGTCTGAGGGGCAAAGAATTTTTGACCTAGGTGGTATACGAAAAAAGTACTCTATACGTTGTCAAATTTCGCGCTCAAAAACTAGCTATATGGTGTTTCAACATAAATCGCTTTTGAACCTAGTCAAGGACTTATTCAAATGAATTGAGGGTCTAAGGAGGAGTGTCACTGTCCGAGTACAGTCTGAGGGGCAAAGAATTTTTGACCTAGGTGGTATACGAAAAAAGTACTCTATACGTTGTCAAATTTCGCGCTCAAAAACTAGCTATATGGTGTTTCAACATAAATCGCTTTTGAACCTAGTCAAGGACTTATTCAAATGAATTGAGGGTCTAAGGAGGAGTGTCACTGTCCGAGTACAGTCTGAGGGGCAAAGAATTTTTGACCTAGGTGGTATACGAAAAAAGTACTCTATGCGTTGTCAAATTTCGCGCTCAAAAACTAGCTATATGGTGTTTCAACATAAATCGCTTTTGAACCTTGTCAAGGACTTATTCAAATGAATTGAGGGTCTAAGGAGGAGTGTCACTGTCCGAGTACAGTCTGAGGGGCAAAGAATTTTTGACCTAGGTGGTATAAGAAAAAAGTACTCTATACGTTGTCAAATTTCGCGCTCAAAAACTAGCTATATGGTGTTTCAACATAAATCGCTTTTGAACCTAGTCAAGGACTTATTCAAATGAATTGAGGGTCTAAGGAGGAGTGTCACTGTCCGAGTACAGTCTGAGGGGCAAAGAATTTTTGACCTAGGTGGTATACGAAAAAAGTACTCTATACGTTGTCAAATTTCGCGCTCAAAAACTAGCTATATGGTGTTTCAACATAAATCGCTTTTGAACCTTGTCAAGGACTTATTCAAATGAATTGAGGGTCTAAGGAGGAGTGTCACTGTCCGAGTACAGTCTGAGGGGCAAAGAATTTTTGACCTAGGTGGTATACGAAAAAAGTACTCTATACGTTGTCAAATTTCGCGCTCAAAAACTAGCTATATGGTGTTTCAACATAAATCGCTTTTGAACCTTGTCAAGGACTTATTCAAATGAATTGAGGGTCTAAGGAGGAGTGTCACTGTCCGAGTACAGTCTGAGGGGCAAAGAACTTTTGACCTAGGTGGTATACGAAAAAAGTACTCTATACGTTGTCAAATTTCGCGCTCAAAAACTAGCTATATGGTGTTTCAACATAAATCGCTTTTGAACCTAGTCAAGGACTTATTCAAATGAATTGAGGGTCTAAGGAGGAGTGTCACTGTCCGAGTACAGTCTGAGGGGAAAGAATTTTTGACCTAGGTGGTATACGAAAAAAGTACTTGATACGTTGTCAAATTTCGCGCTCAAAAACGCGCTATAGTGTTTCAACATAAATCGCTTTTCAACCTAGTCAAGGACTTATTCAAATGAATTGAGGGTCTAGTGAGGAGTGTCATTGTCCGAGTACAGTCTGAGGGGGAAAGAATTTTTGACCTAGGTGGTATACGAAAAAAGTACTTGATACGTTGTCAAATTTCGCGCTCAAAAACGCGCTATATAGTGTTTCAACATAAATCGCTTTTCAACCTAGTCAAGGACTTATTCAAATGAATTGAGGGTCTAGGGAGGAGTGTCACTGTCCGAGTACAGTCTGAGGGGGAAAGAATTTTTGACCTAGGTGGTATACGAAAAAAGTACTTGATACGTTGTCAAATTTCGCGCTCAAAAACGCGCTATAGTGTTTCAACATAAATCGCTTTTCAACCTAGTCAAGGACTTATTCAAATGAATTGAGGGTCTAGTGCGGAGTGTCATTGTCCGAGTACAGTCTGAGGGGGAAAGAATTTTTGACCTAGGTGGTATACGAAAAAAGTACTTGATACGTTGTCAAATTTCGCGCTCAAAAACGCTCTATATAGTGTTTCAACATAAATCGCTTTTCAACCTAGTCAAGGACCTATTCAAATGAATTGAGGGTCTAGGGAGGAGTGTCACTGTCCGAATACAGTCTGAGGGGCAAAGAATTTTTGGCCTAGGTGGTATACGAAGAAAGTACTCTATACGTTGTCAAATTTCGCGCTCAAAAACTAGCTATATGGTGTTTCAACATAAATCGCTTTTGAACCTAGTCAAGGACTTATTCAAATGAATTGAGGGTCTAAGGAGGAGTGTAACTGTCCGAGTACAGTCTGAGGGGCAAAGAATTTTTGACCTAGGTGGTATACGAAAAAAGTACTCTATACGTTGTCAAATTTCGCGCTCAAAAACTAGCTATATGGTGTTTCAACATAAATCGCTTTTGAACCTAGTCAAGGACTTATTCAAATGAATTGAGGGTCTAAGGAGGAGTGTCACTGTCCGGGTACAGTCTGAGGGGCAAAGAATTTTTGACCTAGGTGGTATACGAAAAAAGTACTCTATACGTTGTCAAATTTCGCGCTCAAAAACTGGCTATATGGTGTTTCAACATAAATCGCTTTTGAACCTAGTCAAGGACTTATTCAAATGAATTGAGGGTCTAAGGAGGAGTGTAACTGTCCGAGTACAGTCTGAGGGGCAAAGAATTTTTGACCTAGGTGGTATACGAAAAAAGTACTCTATACGTTGTCAAATTTCGCGCTCAAAAACTAGCTATATGGTGTTTCAACATAAATCGCTTTTGAACCTAGTCAAGGACTTATTCAAATGAATTGAGGGTCTAAGGAGGAGTGTCACTGTCCGAGTACAGTCTGAGGGGGAAAGAATTTTTGACCTAGGTGGTATACGAAAAAAGTACTTGATACGTTGTCAAATTTCGCGCTCAAAAACGCGCTATAGTGTTTCAACATAAATCGCTTTTCAACCTAGTCAAGGACCTATTCAAATGAATTGAGGGTCTAGGGAGGAGTGTCACTGTCCGAATACAGTCTGAGGGGCAAAGAATTTTTGGCCTAGGTGGTATACGAAGAAAGTACTCTATACGTTGTCAAATTTCGCGCTCAAAAACTAGCTATATGGTGTTTCAACATAAATCGCTTTTGAACCTAGTCAAGGACTTATTCAAATGAATTGAGGGTCTAAGGAGGAGTGTAACTGTCCGAGTACAGTCTGAGGGGCAAAGAATTTTTGACCTAGGTGGTATACGAAAAAAGTACTCTATACGTTGTCAAATTTCGCGCTCAAAAACTAGCTATATGGTGTTTCAACATAAATTGCTTTTGAACCTAGTCAAGGACTTATTCAAATGAATTGAGGGTCTAAGGAGGAGTGTCACTGTCCGAGTACAGTCTGAGGGGGAAAGAATTTTTGACCTAGGTGGTATACGAAAAAAGTACTTGATACGTTGTCAAATTTCGCGCTCAAAAACGCGCTATAGTGTTTCAACATAAATCGCTTTTCAACCTAGTCAAGGACTTATTCAAATGAATTGAGGGTCTAGTGAGGAGTGTCATTGTCCGAGTACAGTCTGAGGGGGAAAGAATTTTTGACCTAGGTGGTATACGAAAAAAGTACTTGATACGTTGTCAAATTTCGCGCTCAAAAACGCGCTATAGTGTTTCAACATAAATCGCTTTTCAACCTAGTCAAGGACCTATTCAAATGAATTGAGGGTCTAGGGAGGAGTGTCACTGTCCGAATACAGTCTGAGGGGCAAAGAATTTTTGGCCTAGGTGGTATACGAAGAAAGTACTCTATACGTTGTCAAATTTCGCGCTCAAAAACTAGCTATATGGTGTTTCAACATAAATCGCTTTTGAACCTAGTCAAGGACTTATTCAAATGAATTGAGGGTCTAAGGAGGAGTGTAACTGTCCGAGTACAGTCTGAGGGGCAAAGAATTTTTGACCTAGGTGGTATACGAAAAAAGTACTTGATACGTTGTCAAATTTCGCGCTCAAAAACGCGCTATAGTGTTTCAACATAAATCGCTTTTCAACCTAGTCAAGGACCTATTCAAATGAATTGAGGGTCTAGGGAGGAGTGTCACTGTCCGAATACAGTCTGAGGGGCAAAGAGTTTTTGGCCTAGGTGGTATACGAAGAAAGTACTCTATACGTTGTCAAATTTCGCGCTCAAAAACTAGCTATATGGTGTTTCAACATAAATCGCTTTTGAACCTAGTCAAGGACTTATTCAAATGAATTGAGGGTCTAAGGAGGAGTGTAACTGTCCGAGTACAGTCTGAGGGGCAAAGAATTTTTGACCTAGGTGGTATACGAAAAAAGTACTCTATACGTTGTCAAATTTCGCGCTCAAAAACTAGCTATATGGTGTTTCAACATAAATCGCT
Organism: Convolutriloba macropyga; assembly: GCF_964194025.1. Taxonomy (NCBI): domain Eukaryota; kingdom Metazoa; phylum Xenacoelomorpha; order Acoela; family Convolutidae; genus Convolutriloba; species Convolutriloba macropyga. Next base: position 3,828,731 of record NC_134478.1, on the reverse strand, counting down.
TTTGAACCTAGTCAAGGACTTATTCAAATGAATTGAGGGTCTAAGGAGGAGTGTCACTGCCCGAGTACAGTCTGAGGGGGAAAGAATTTTTGACCTAGGTGGTATACGAAAAAAGTACTTGATACGTTGTCAAATTTCGCGCTCAAAAACGCGCTATAGTGTTTCAACATAAATCGCTTTTCAACCTAGTCAAGGACTTATTCAAATGAATTGAGGGTCTAGTGAGGAGTGTCATTGTCCGAGTACAGTCTGAGGGGGAAAGAATTTTTGACCTAGGTGGTATACGAAAAAAGTACTTGATACGTTGTCAAATTTCGCGCTCAAAAACGCGCTATAGTGTTTCAACATAAATCGCTTTTCAACCTAGTCAAGGACCTATTCAAATGAATTGAGGGTCTAGGGAGGAGTGTCACTGTCCGAATACAGTCTGAGGGGCAAAGAATTTTTGGCCTAGGTGGTATACGAAGAAAGTACTCTATACGTTGTCAAACTTCGCGCTCAAAAACTAGCTACATGGTGTTTCAACATAAATCGCTTTTGAACCTAGTCAAGGACTTATTCAAATGAATTGAGGGTCTAAGGAGGAGTGTAACTGTCCGAGTACAGTCTGAGGGGCAAAGAATTTTTGACCTAGGTGGTATACGAAAAAAGTACTCTATACGTTGTCAAATTTCGCGCTCAAAAACTAGCTATATGGTGTTTCACCATAAATCGCTTTTGAACCTAGTCAAGGACTTATTCAAATGAATTGAGGGTCTAAGGAGGAGTGTCACTGTCCGAGTACAGTCTGAGGGGCAAAGAATTTTTGACCTAGGTGGTATACGAAAAAAGTACTTGATACGTTGTCAAATTTCGCGCTCAAAAACGCGCTATATAGTGTTTCAACATAAATCGCTTTTCAACCTAGTCAAGGACTTATTCAAATGAATTGAGGGTCTAGGGAGGAGTGTCACTGTCCGAGTACAGTCTGAGGGGGAAAGAATTTTTGACCTAGGTGGTATACGAAAAAAGTACTTGATACGTTGTCAAATTTCGCGCTCAAAAACGCGCTATAGTGTTTCAACATAAATCGCTTTTCAACCTAGTCAAGGACTTATTCAAATGAATTGAGGGTCTAGTGAGGAGTGTCATTGTCCGAGTACAGTCTGAGGGGGAAAGAATTTTTGACCTAGGTGGTATACGAAAAAAGTACTTGATACGTTGTCAAATTTCGCGCTCAAAAACTCTCTATATAGTGTTTCAACATAAATCGCTTTTCAACCTAGTCAAGGACTTATTCAAATGAATTGAGGGTCTAGGGAGGAGTGTCACTGTCCGAGTACAGTCTGAGGGGGAAAGAATTTTTGACCTAGGTGGTATACGAAAAGAGTACTTGATACGTTGTAAAATTTCGCGCTCAAAAACGCTCTATATAGTGTTTCAACATAAATCGCTTTTCAACCTAGTCAAGGACTTATTCAAATGAATTGAGGGTCTAGGGAGGAGTGTCACTGTCCGAGTACAGTCTGAGGGGGAAAGAATTTTTGACCTAGGTGGTATACGAAAAGAGTACTTGATACGTTGTCAAATTTCGCGCTCAAAAACGCTCTATATAGTGTTTCAACATAAATCGCTTTTCAACCTAGTCAAGGACCTATTCAAATGAATTGAGGGTCTAGGGAGGAGTGTCACTGTCCGAATACAGTCTGAGGGGCAAAGAATTTTTGGCCTAGGTGGTATACGAAGAAAGTACTCTATACGTTGTCAAATTTCGCGCTCAAAAACTAGCTATATGGTGTTTCAACATAAATCGCTTTTGAACCTAGTCAAGGACTTATTCAAATGAATTGAGGGTCTAAGGAGGAGTGTAACTGTCCGAGTACAGTCTGAGGGGCAAAGAATTTTTGATCTAGGTGGTATACGAAAAAAGTACTCTATACGTTGTCAAATTTCGCGCTCAAAAACTAGCTATATGGTGTTTCAACATAAATCGCTTTTGAACCTACTCAAGGACTTATTCAAATGAATTGAGGGTCTAAGGAGGAGTGTCACTGTCCGAGTACAGTCTGAGGGGCAAAGAATTTTTGACCTAGGTGGTATACGAAAAAAGTACTTGATACGTTGTCAAATTTCGCGCTCAAAAACGCGCTATATAGTGTTTCAACATAAATCGCTTTTCAACCTAGTCAAGGACTTATTCAAATGAATTGAGGGTCTAGGGAGGAGTGTCACTGTCCGAGTACAGTCTGAGGGGGAAAGAATTTTTGACCTAGGTGGTATACGAAAAAAGTACTTGATACGTTGTCAAATTTCGCGCTCAAAAACGCGCTATAGTGTTTCAACATAAATCGCTTTTCAACCTAGTCAAGGACTTATTCAAATGAATTGAGGGTCTAGTGAGGAGTGTCATTGTCCGAGTACAGTCTGAGGGGGAAAGAATTTTTGACCTAGGTGGTATACGAAAAAAGTACTTGATACGTTGTCAAATTTCGCGCTCAAAAACGCTCTATATAGTGTTTCAACATAAATCGCTTTTCAACCTAGTCAAGGACTTATTCAAATGATTTGAGGGTCTAGGGAGGAGTGTCACTGTCCGAGTACAGTCTGAGGGGGAAAGAATTTTTGACCTAGGTGGTATACGAAAAGAGTACTTGATACGTTGTCAAATTTCGCGCTCAAAAACGCTCTATATAGTGTTTCAACATAAATCGCTTTTCAACCTAGTCAAGGACTTATTCAAATGAATTGAGGGTCTAGGGAGGAGTGTCACTGTCCGAGTACAGTCTGAGGGGGAAAGATTTTTTGACCTAGGTGGTATACGAAAAGAGTACTTGATACGTTGTCAAATTTCGCGCTCAAAAACGCTCTATGTAGTGTTTCAACATAAATCGCTTTTCAACCTAGTCAAGGACCTATTCAAATGAATTGAGGGTCTAGGGAGGAGTGTCACTGTCCGAATACAGTCTGAGGGGCAAAGAATTTTTGGCCTAGGTGGTATACGAAGAAAGTACTCTATACGTTGTCAAATTTCGCGCTCAAAAACTAGCTATATGGTGTTTCAACATAAATCGCTTTTGAACCTAGTCAAGGACTTATTCAAATGAATTGAGGGTCTAAGGAGGAGTGTAACTGTCCGAGTACAGTCTGAGGGGCAAAGAATTTTTGATCTAGGTGGTATACGAAAAAAGTACTCTATACGTTGTCAAATTTCGCGCTCAAAAACTAGCTATATGGTGTTTCAACATAAATCGCTTTTGAACCTAGTCAAGGACTTATTCAAATGAATTGAGGGTCTAAGGAGGAGTGTCACTGTCCGAGTACAGTCTGAGGGGCAAAGAATTTTTGACCTAGGTGGTATACGAAAAAAGTACTCTATACGTTGTCAAATTTCGCGCTCAAAAACTAGCTATATGGTGTTTCAACATAAATCGCTTTTGAACCTTGTCAAGGACTTATTCAAATGAATTGAGGGTCTAAAGAGGAGTGTCACTGTCCGAGTACAGTCTGAGAGGCAAAGAATTTTTGACCTAGGTGGTATACGAAAAAAGTACTCTATACGTTGTCAAATTTCGCGCTCAAAAACTAGCTATATGGTGTTTCAACATAAATCGCTTTTGAACCTAGTCAAGGACTTATTCAAATGAATTGAGGGTCTAAGGAGGAGTGTCACTGTCCGAGTACAGTCTGAGGGGGAAAGAATTTTTGACCTAGGTGGTATACGAAAAGAGTACTTGATACGTTGTCAAATTTCGCGCTCAAAAACGCTCTATATAGTGTTTCAACATAAATCGCTTTTCAACCTAGTCAAGGACCTATTCAAATGAATTGAGGGTCTAGGGAGGAGTGTCACTGTCCGAATACAGTCTGAGGGGCAAAGAATTTTTGGCCTAGGTTGTATACGAAGAAAGTACTCTATACGTTGTCAAATTTCGCGCTCAAAAACTAGCTATATGGTGTTTCAACATAAATCGCTTTTGAACCTAGTCAAGGACTTATTCAAATGAATTGAGGGTCTAAGGAGGAGTGTAACTGTCCGAGTACAGTCTGAGGGGCAAAGAATTTTTGACCTAGGTGGTATACGAAAAAAGTACTTGATACGTTGTCAAATTTCGCGCTCAAAAACGCGCTATATAGTGTTTCAACATAAATCGCTTTTCAACCTAGTCAAGGACTTATTCAAATGAATTGAGGGTCTAGGGAGGAGTGTCACTGTCCGAGTACAGTCTGAGGGGGAAAGAATTTTTGACCTAGGTGGTATACGAAAAAAGTACTCTATACGTTGTCAAATTTCGCGCTCAAAAACTAGCTATATGGTGTTTCAACATAAATCGCTTTTGAACCTAGTCAAGGACTTATTCAAATGAATTGAGGGTCTAAGGAGGAGTGTAACTGTCCGAGTACAGTCTGAGGGGCAAAGAATTTTTGACCTAGGTGGTATACGAAAAAAGTACTTGATACGTTGTCAAATTTCGCGCTCAAAAACGCGCTATATAGTGTTTCAACATAAATCGCTTTTCAACCTAGTCAAGGACTTATTCAAATGAATTGAGGGTCTAGGGAGGAGTGTCACTGTCCGAGTACAGTCTGAGGGGGAAAGAATTTTTGACCTAGGTGGTATACGAAAAAAGTACTCTATACGTTGTCAAATTTCGCGCTCAAAAACTAGCTATATGGTGTTTCAACATAAATCGCTTTTGAACCTTGTCAAGGACTTATTCAAATGAATTGAGGGTCTAAAGAGGAGTGTCACTGTCCGAGTACAGTCTGAGGGGCAAAGAATTTTTGACCTAGGTGGTATACGAAAAAAGTACTCTATACGTTGTCAAATTTCGCGCTCAAAAACTAGCTATATGGTGTTTCAACATAAATCGCTTTTGAACCTAGTCAAGGACTTATTCAAATGAATTGAGGGTCTAAGGAGGAGTGTCACTGTCCGAGTACAGTCTGAGGGGGAAAGAATTTTTGACCTAGGTGGTATACGAAAAAAGTACTTGATACGTTGTCAAATTTCGCGCTCAAAAACGCTCTATATAGTGTTTCAACATAAATCGATTTTCAACCTAGTCAAGGACTTATTCAAATGAATTGAGGGTCTAGGGAGGAGTGTCACTGTCCGAGTACAGTCTGAGGGGGAAAAAATTTTTGACCTAGGTGGTATACGAAAAGAGTACTTGATACGTTGTCAAATTTCGCGCTCAAAAACGCTCTATATAGTGTTTCAACATAAATCGCTTTTCAACCTAGTCAAGGACCTATTCAAATGAATTGAGGGTCTAGGGAGGAGTGTCACTGTCCGAATACAGTCTGAGGGGCAAAGAATTTTTGGCCTAGGTTGTATACGAAGAAAGTACTCTATACGTTGTCAAATTTCGCGCTCAAAAACTAGCTATATGGTGTTTCAACATAAATCGCTTTTGAACCTAGTCAAGGACTTATTCAAATGAATTGAGGGTCTAAGGAGGAGTGTAACTGTCCGAGTACAGTCTGAGGGGCAAAGAATTTTTGACCTAGGTGGTATACGAAAAAAGTACTTGATACGTTGTCAAATTTCGCGCTCAAAAACGCGCTATATAGTGTTTCAACATAAATCGCTTTTCAACCTAGTCAAGGACTTATTCAAATGAATTGAGGGTCTAGGGAGGAGTGTCACTGTCCGAGTACAGTCTGAGGGGGAAAGAATTTTTGACCTAGGTGGTATACGAAAAAAGTACTTGATACGTTGTCAAATTTCGCGCTCAAAAACGCGCTATAGTGTTTCAACATAAATCGCTTTTCAACCTAGTCAAGGACTTATTCAAATGAATTGAGGGTCTAGTGAGGAGTGTCATTGTCCGAGTACAGTCTGAGGGGGAAAGAATTTTTGACCTAGGTGGTATACGAAAAAAGTACTTGATACGTTGTCAAATTTCGCGCTAAAAAACGCTCTATATAGTGTTTCAACATAAATCGCTTTTCAACCTAGTCAAGGACTTATTCAAATGAATTGAGGGTCTAGGGAGGTGTGTCACTGTCCGAGTACAGTCTGAGGGGGAAAGAATTTTTGACCTGGGTGGTATACGAAAAGAGTACTTGATACGTTGTCAAATTTCGCGCTCAAAAACGCTCTATATAGTGTTTCAACATAAATCGCTTTTCAACCTAGTCAAGGACCTATTCAAATGAATTGAGGGTCTAGGGAGGAGTGTCACTGTCCGAATACAGTCTGAGGGGCGAAGAATTTTCGGCCTAGGTGGTATACGAAGAAAGTACTCTATACGTTGTCAAATTTCGCGCTCAAAAACTAGCTATATGGTGTTAACATAAATCGCTTTTGAACCTAGTCAAGGACTTATTCAAATGAATTGAGGGTCTAAGGAGGAGTGTAACTGTCCGAGTAAAGTCTGAGGGGCAAAGAATTTTTGACCTAGGTGGTATACGAAAAAAGTACTCTATACGTTGTCAAATTTCGCGCTCAAAAACTAGCTATATGGTGTTTCAACATAAATCGCTTTTGAACCTAGTCAAGGACTTATTCAAATGAATTGAGGGTCTAAGGAGGAGTGTCACTGTCCGAGTACAGTCTGAGGGGGAAAGAATTTTTGACCTAGGTGGTATACGAAAAAAGTACTCCATACGTTGTCAAATTTCGCGCTCAAAAACTAGCTATATGGTGTTTCAACATAAATCGCTTTTGAACCTAGTCAAGGACTTATTCAAATGAATTGAGGGTCTAAGGAGGAGTGTCACTGTCCGAGTACAGTCTGAGGGGGAAAGAATTTTTGACCTAGGTGGTATACGAAAAAAGTACTTGATACGTTGTCAAATTTCGCGCTCAAAAACGCTCTATATAGTGTTTCAACATAAATCGCTTTTCAACCTAGTCAAGGACTTATTCAAATGAATTGAGGGTCTAGGGAGGAGTGTCACTGTCCGAGTACAGTCTGAGGGGGAAAGAATTTTTGACCTAGGTGGTATACGAAAAGAGTACTTGATACGTTGTCAAATTTCGCGCTCAAAAACGCTCTATATAGTGTTTCAACATAAATCGCTTTTCAACCTAGTCAAGGACCTATTCAAATGAATTGAGGGTCTAGGGAGGAGTGTCACTGTCCGAATACAGTCTGAGGGGCAAAGAATTTTTGGCCTAGGTGGTATACGAAGAAAGTACTCTATACGTTGTCAAATTTCGCGCTCAAAAACTAGCTATATGGTGTTTCAACATAAATCGCTTTTGAACCTAGTCAAGGACTTATTCAAATGAATTGAGGGTCTAAGGAGGAGTGTAACTGTCCGAGTACAGTCTGAGGGGCAAAGAATTTTTGACCTAGGTGGTATACGAAAAAAGTACTCTATACGTTGTCAAATTTCGCGCTCAAAAACTAGCTATATGGTGTTTCAACATAAATCGCTTTTGAACCTAGTCAAGGACTTATTCAAATGAATTGAGGGTCTAAGGAGGAGTGTCACTGTCCGAGTACAGTCTGAGGGGCAAAGAATTTTTGACCTAGGTGGTATACGAAAAAAGTACTCTATACGTTGTCAAATTTCGCGCTCAAAAACTAGCTATATGGTGTTTCAACATAAATCGCTTTTGAACCTAGTCAAGGACTTATTCAAATGAATTGAGGGTCTAAGGAGGAGTGTAACCGTCCGAGTACAGTCTGAGGGGCAAAGAATTTTTGACCTAGGTGGTATACGAAAAAAGTACTCTATACGTTGTCAAATTTCGCGCTCAAAAACTAGCTATATGGTGTTTCAACATAAATCGCTTTTGAACCTAGTCAAGGACTTATTCAAATGAATTGAGGGTCCAAGGAGGAGTGTCACTGTCCGAGTACAGTCTGAGGGGGAAAGAATTTTTGACCTAGGTGGTATACGAAAAAAGTACTTGATACGTTGTCAAATTTCGCGCTCAAAAACGCTCTATATAGTGTTTCAACATAAATCGCTTTTCAACCTAGTCAAGGACTTATTCAAATGAATTGAGGGTCTAGGGAGGAGTGTCACTGTCCGAGTACAGTCTGAGGGGGAAAGAATTTTTGACCTAGGTGGTATACGAAAAGAGTACTTGATACGTTGTCAAATTTCGCGCTCAAAAACGCTCTATATAGTGTTTCAACATAAATCGCTTTTCAACCTAGTCAAGGACCTATTCAAATGAATTGAGGGTCTAGGGAGGAGTGTCACTGTCCGAATACAGTCTGAGGGGCAAAGAATTTTTGGCCTAGGTGGTATACGAAGAAAGTACTCTATACGTTGTCAAATTTCGCGCTCAAAAACTAGCTATATGGTGTTTCAACATAAATCGCTTTTGAACCTAGTCAAGGACTTATTCAAATGAATTGAGGGTCTAAGGAGGAGTGTAACTGTCCGAGTACAGTCTGAGGGGGAAACAATTTTTGACCTAGGTGGTATACGAAAAGAGTACTTGATACGTTGTCAAATTTCGCGCTCAAAAACGCTCTATATAGTGTTTCAACATAAATCGCTTTTCAACCTAGTCAAGGACCTATTCAAATGAATTGAGGGTCTAGGGAGGAGTGTCACTGTCCGAATACAGTCTGAGGGGCAAAGAATTTTTGGCCTAGGTGGTATACGAAGAAAGTACTCTATACGTTGTCAAATTTCGCGCTCAAAAACTAGCTATATGGTGTTTCAACATAAATCGCTTTTGAACCTAGTCAAGGACTTATTCAAATGAATTGAGGGTCTAAGGAGGAGTGTCACTGTCCGAGTACAGTCTGAGGGGGAAAGAATTTTTGACCTAGGTGGTATACGAAAAAAGTACTTGATGCGTTGTCAAATTTCGCGCTCAAAAACGCTCTATATAGTGTTTCAACATAAATCGCTTTTCAACCTAGTCAAGGACTTATTCAAATGAATTGAGGGTCTAGGGAGGAGTGTCACTGTCCGAGTACAGTCTGAGGGGGAAAGAATTTTTGACCTAGGTGGTATACGAAAAGAGTACTTGATACGTTGTCAAATTTCGCGCTCAAAAACGCTCTATATAGTGTTTCAACATAAATCGCTTTTCAACCTAGTCAAGGACCTATTCAAATGAATTGAGGGTCTAGGGAGGAGTGTTACTGTCCGAATACAGTCTGAGGGGCAAAGAATTTTTGGCCTAGGTGGTATACGAAGAAAGTACTCTATACGTTGTCAAATTTCGCGCTCAAAAACTAGCTATATGGTGTTTCAACATAAATCGCTTTTGAACCTAGTCAAGGACTTATTCAAATGAATTGAGGGTCTAAGGAGGAGTGTAACTGTCCGAGTACAGTCTGAGGGGGAAAGAATTTTTGACCTAGGTGGTATACGAAAAGAGTACTTGATACGTTGTCAAATTTCGCGCTCAAAAACGCTCTATATAGTGTTTCAACATAAATCGCTTTTCAACCTAGTCAAGGACCTATTCAAATGAATTGAGGGTCTAGGGAGGAGTGTCACTGTCCGAATACAGTCTGAGGGGCAAAGAATTTTTGGCCTAGGTGGTATACGAAGAAAGTACTCTATACGTTGTCAAATTTCGCGCTCAAAAACTAGCTATATGGTGTTTCAACATAAATCGCTTTTGAACCTAGTCAAGGACTTATTCAAATGAATTGAGGGTCTAAGGAGGAGTGTAACTGTCCGAGTACAGTCTGAGGGGCAAAGAATTTTTGACCTAGGTGGTATACGAAAAAAGTACTTGATACGTTGTCAAATTTCGCGCTTAAAAACGCTCTATATAGTGTTTCAACATAAATCGCTTTTCAACCTAGTCAAGGACCTATTCAAATGAATTGAGGGTCTAGGGAGGAGTGTCACTGTCCGAATACAGTCTGAGCGGCAAAGAATTTTTGGCCTAGGTGGTATACGAAGAAAGTACTCTATACGTTGTCAAATTTCGCGCTCAAGAACTAGCTATATGGTGTTTCAACATAAATCGCTTTTGAACCTAGTCAAGGACTTATTCAAATGAATTGAGGGTCTAAGGAGGAGTGCAACTGTCCGAGTACAGTCTGAGGGGCAAAGAATTTTTGACCTAGGTGGTATACGAAAAAGTACTCTTTACGTTGTCAAATTTCGCGCTCAAAAACTAGCTATATGGTGTTTCAACATAAATCGCTTTTGAACCTAGTCAAGGACTTATTCAAATGAATTGAGGGTCTAAGGAGGAGTGTCACTGTCCGAGTACAGTCTGAGGGGCAAAGAATTTTTGACCTAGGTGGTATACGAAAAAAGTACTCTATACGTTGTCAAATTTCGCGCTCAAAAACTAGCTATATGGTGTTTCAACATAAATCGCTTTTGAACCTAGTCAAGGACTTATTCAAATGAATTGAGGGTCTAAGGAGGAGTGTCACTGTCCAAGTACAGTCTGAGGGGCAAAGAATTTTTGACCTAGGTGGTATACGAAAAAAGTACTCTATACGTTGTCAAATTTCGCGCTCAAAAACTAGCTATATGGTGTTTCAACATAAATCGCTTTTGAACCTTGTCAAGGACTTATTCAAATGAATTGAGGGTCTAAGGAGGAGTGTCACTGTCCGAGTACAGTCTGAGGGGCAAAGAATTTTTGACCTAGGTGGTATACGAAAAAAGTACTCTATACGTTGTCAAATTTCGCGCTCAAAAACTAGCTATATGGTGTTTCAACATAAATCGCTTTTGAACCTAGTCAAGGACTTATTCAAATGAATTGAGGGTCTAAGGAGGAGTGTCACTGTCCGAGTACAGTCTGAGGGAGAAAGAATTTTTGACCTAGGTGGTATACGAAAAGAGTACTTGATACGTTGTCAAATTTCGCGCTCAAAAACGCTCTATATAGTGTTTCAACATAAATCGCTTTTGAACCTAGTCAAGGACTTATTCATATGAATTGAGGGTCTAAGGAGGAGTGTAACTGTCCGAGTACAGTCTGAGGGGCAAAGAATTTTTGACCTAGGTGGTATACGAAAAAAGTACTCTATACGTTGTCAAATTTCGCGCTCAAAAACTAGCTATATGGTGTTTCAACATAAATCGCTTTTGAACCTAGTCAAGGACTTATTCAAATGAATTGAGGGTCTAAGGAGGAGTGTAACTGTCTGAGTACAGTCTGAGGGGCAAAGAATTTTTGACCTAGGTGGTATACGAAAAAAGTACTCTATACGTTGTCAAATTTCGCGCTCAAAAACTAGCTATATGGTGTTTCAACATAAATCGCTTTTGAACCTAGTCAAGGACTTATTCAAATGAATTGAGGGTCTAAGGAGGAGTGTCACTATCCGAGTACAGTCTGAGGGGCAAAGAATTTTTGACCTAGGTGGTATACGAAAAAAGTACTCTATACGTTGTCAAATTTCGCGCTCAAAAACTAGCTATATGGTGTTTCAACATAAATCGCTTTTGAACCTAGTCAAGGACTTATTCAAATGAATTGAGGGTCTAAGGAGGAGTGTAACTGTCCGAGTACAGTCTGAGGGGGAAAGAATTTTTGACCTAGGTGGTATACGAAAAGAGTACTTGATGCGTTGTCAAATTTCGCGCTCAAAAACGCTCTATATAGTGTTTCAACATAAATCGCTTTTCAACCTAGTCAAGGACTTATTCAAATGAATTGAGGGTCTAGGGAGGAGTGTCACTGTCCGAGTACAGTCTGAGGGGGAAAGAATTTTTGACCTAGGTGGTATACGAAAAAAGTACTCTATACGTTGTCAAATTTCGCGCTCAAAAACTAGCTATATGGTGTTTCAACATAAATCGGTTTTGAACCTAGTCAAGGACTTATTCAAATGAATTGAGGGTCTAAGGAGGAGTGTAACTGTCCGAGTACAGTCTGAGGGGCAAAGAATTTTTGACCTAGGTGGTATACGAAAAAAGTACTCTATACGTTGTCAAATTTCGCGCTCAAAAACTAGCTATATGGTGTTTCAACATAAATCGCTTTTGAACCTTGTCAAGGACTTATTCAAATGAATTGAGGGTCTAAGGAGGAGTGTCACTGTCCGAGTACAGTCTGAGGGGCAAAGAATTTTTGACCTAGGTGGTATACGAAAAAAGTACTCTATACGTTGTCAAATTTCGCGCTCAAAAACTAGCTATATGGTGTTTCAACATAAATCGCTTTTGAACCTAGTCAAGGACTTATTCAAATGAATTGAGGGTCTAAGGAGGAGTGTCACTATCCGAGTACAGTCTGAGGGGCAAAGAATTTTTGACCTAGGTGGTATACGAAAAAAGTAATCTATACGTTGTCAAATTTCGCGCTCAAAAACTAGCTATATGGTGTTTCAACATAAATCGCTTTTGAACCTAGTCAAGGACTTATTCAAATGAATTGAGGGTCTAAGGAGGAGTGTAACTGTCCGAGTACAGTCTGAAGGGGAAAGAATTTTTGACCTAGGTGGTATACGAAAAGAGTACTTGATGCGTTGTCAAATTTCGCGCTCAAAAACGCTCTATATAGTGTTTCAACATAAATCGCTTTTCAACCTAGTCAAGGACTTATTCAAATGAATTGAGGGTCTAGGGAGGAGTGTCACTGTCCGAGTACAGTCTGAGGGGGAAAGAATTTTTGACCTAGGTGGTATACGAAAAAAGTACTCTATACGTTGTCAAATTTCGCGCTCAAAAACTAGCTATATGGTGTTTCAACATAAATCGCTTTTGAACCTAGTCAAGGACTTATTCAAATGAATTGAGGGTCTAAGGAGGAGTGTAACTGTCCGAGTACAGTCTGAGGGGCAAAGAATTTTTGACTTAGGTGGTATACGAAAAAAGTACTCTATACGTTGTCAAATTTCGCGCTCAAAAACTAGCTATATGGTGTTTCAACATAAATCGCTTTTGAACCTTGTCAAGGACTTATTCAAATGAATTGAGGGTCTAAGGAGGAGTGTCACTGTCCGAGTACAGTCTGAGGGGCAAAGAATTTTTGACCTAGGTGGTATACGAAAAAAGTACTCTATACGTTGTCAAATTTCGCGCTCAAAAACTAGCTATATGGTGTTTCAACATAAATCGCTTTTGAACCTAGTCAAGGACTTATTCAAATGAATTGAGGGTCTAAGGAGGAGTGTCACTGTCCGAGTACAGTCTGAGGGGGAAAGAATTTTTGACCTAGGTGGTATACGAAAAAAGTACTTGATACGTTGTCAAATTTCGCGCTCAAAAACGCGCTATATAGTGTTTCAACATAAATCGCTTTTGAACCTAGTCAAGGACTTATTCAAATGAATTGAGGGTCTAGGGAGGAGTGTCACTGTCCGAGTACAGTCTGAGGGGGAAAGAATTTTTGACCTAGGTGGTATACGAAAAAAGTACTTGATACGTTGTCAAATTTCGCGCTCGAAAACGCGCTATAGTGTTTCAACATAAATCGCTTTTCAACCTAGTCAAGGACTTATTCAAATGAATTGAGGGTCTAGTGAGGAGTGTCATTGTCCGAGTACAGTCTGAGGGGGAAAGAATTTTTGACCTAGGTGGTATACGAAAAAAGTACTTGATACGTTGTCAAATTTCGCGCTCAAAAACGCTCTATATAGTGTTTCAACATAAATCGCTTTTCAACCTAGTCAAGGACTTATTCAAATGAATTGAGGGTCTAGGGAGGAGTGTCACTGTCCGAGTACAGTCTGAGGGGGAAAGAATTTTTGACCTAGGTGGTATACGAAAAGAGTACTTGATACGTTGTCAAATTTCGCGCTCAAAAACGCTCTATATAGTGTTTCAACATAAATCGCTTTTCAACCTAGTCAAGGACCTATTCAAATGAATTGAGGGTCTAGGGAGGAGTGTCACTGTCCGAGAACAGTCTGAGGGGGAAAGAATTTTTGACCTAGGTGGTATACGAAAAAAGTACTTGATACGTTGTCAAATTTCGCGCTCAAAAACGCTCTATATAGTGTTTCAACATAAATCGCTTTTCAACCTAGTCAAGGACTTATTCAAATGAATTGAGGGTCTAGGGAGGAGTGTCACTGTCCGAGTACAGTCTGAGGGGAAAGAATTTTTGACCTAGGTGGTATACGAAAAAAGTACTTGATACGTTGTCAAATTTCGCGCTCAAAAACGCTCTATATAGTGTTTCAACATAAATCGCTTTTCAACCTAGTCAAGGACTTATTCAAATGAATTGAGGGTCTAGGGAGGAGTGTCACTGTCGGAGTACAGTCTGAGGGGGAAAGAATTTTTGACCTAGGTGGTATACGAAAAGAGTACTTGATACGTTGTCAAATTTCGCGCTCAAAAACGCTCTATATAGCGTTTCAACATAAATCGCTTTTCAACCTAGTCAAGGACCTATTCAAATGAATTGAGGGTCTAGGGAGGAGTGTCACTGTCCGAGTACAGTCTGAGGGGGAAAGAATTTTTGAACTAGGTGGTATACGAAAAAAGTACTTGATACGTTGTCAAATTTCGCGCTCAAAAACGCGCTATATAGTGTTTCAACATAAATCGCTTTTCAACCTAGTCAAGGACTTATTCAAATGAATTGAGGGTCTAGGGAGGAGTGTCACTGTCCGAGTACAGTCTGAGGGGGAAAGAATTTTTGACCTAGGTGGTATACGAAAAAAGTACTTGATACGTTGTCAAATTTCGCGGTCAAAAATGCGCTATATAGTGTTTCAACATAAATCGCTTTTCAACCTAGTCAAGGACTTATTCAAATGAATTGAGGGTCTAGTGAGGAGTGTCACTGTCCGAGTACAGTCTGAGGGGGAAAGAATTTTTGACCTAGGTGGTATACGAAAAAAGTACTTGATACGTTGTCAAATTTCGCGCTCAAAAACGCGCTATATAGTGTTTCAACATAAATCGCTTTTCAACCTAGTCAAGGACCTATTCAAATGAATTGAGGGTCTAGGGAGGAGTGTCACTGTCCCAGTACAGTCTGAGGGGGAAAGAATTTTTGACCTAGGTGGTATACGAAAAAAGTACTTGATACGTTGTCAAATTTCGCGCTCAAAAACGCGCTATATAGTGTTTCAACATAAATCGCTTTTCAACCTAGTCAAGGACTTATTCAAATGAATTGAGGGTCTAGGGAGGAGTGTCACTGTCCGAGTACAGTCTGAGGGCGAAAGAATTTTTGACCTAGGTGGTATACGAAAAAAGTACTTCATACCTTGTCAAATTTCGCGCTCAAAAACGCGCTATATAGTGTTTCAACATAAATCGCTTTTCAACCTAGTCAAGGACTTATTCAAATGAATTGAGGGTCTAGTGAGGAGTGTCACTGTCCGAGTACAGTCTGAGGGGGAAAGAATTTTTGACCTAGGTGGTATACGAAAAAAGTACTTGATACGTTGTCAAATTTCGCGCTCAAAAACGCGCTATATAGTGTTTCAACATAAATCGCTTTTCAACCTAGTCAAGGATTTATTCAAATGAATTGAGGGTCTAGGGAGGAGTGTCACTGTCCGAGTACAGTCTGAGGGCGAAAGAATTTTTGACCTAGGTGATATACGAAAAAAGTACTTCATACCTTGTCAAATTTCGCGCTCAAAAACTCGCTATATAGTGTTTCAACATAAATCGCTTTTCCACAAATTTCGGGCTCAAAATATATGCTTGTGCAATTTCATGAAGTTTTTTCGATTTAGTCAAGGAGTGGTTCAAATAAATTGAGGTTTTTGTAGGAGTGTCATAATTTTAGTACGTTATGAAAGAGAACTTATTTTTTTCGAGGTGGTCTAAGAAAAAAAGTACGTAGTACGTTGTTAAATATCGCGCTCTATGTTCTGAATTGATTTATAGGCACCGCAAGATGCCCACACCAATTCGAAAATCGGATCGAGCTGCAGAAAAGCTGATAAAGTCAAACGATATTCCGCTAGATGACAATTTGACTTTCCTCTTCTACTTTCATGTTGACAATTCTTATATGCTCTTCAAGGCTAACGAGAAGGCTTGGCCAAAAACTATTCTCAACTCTGAAAAAATTAGTCTGCAAAGACATGCCAAAATCGATTTTCCAAAAATTGGAGAAGGTGTCTTCCAGGCAAAAGGCGAAGAAATTGTAATGGAAGCTTTAGGCAAATATTTGCAATCAGCGGATCCTGATCGTAGTATTTCGGATTTAGACTTGAGTACGAAGGTTAAGGAGATATTCATGGGTTTAAGTTCTGTGAACTCTGGAAACAAACGAAAATCGGTGGAGATTGAGGCAGAGGAATACGATCAAATTTCTGATAGTGATGATAGCACTGCGAGTAATCCGAGTCCAGAGTTGGATGCGGCCCCAAAAAAGGTAAAGCTTTCTCAGAAAGAATCGAATCAAGGCAGAGAAAAATGCACAAACTGTGGTAGTTCTGAATCTGATGGAAGCGATAAGAGCGTTAGTGATCAACTTGTTTGTGAGAAAGTGCTTCATGTCCTGTCGCGAATTGAACAGAGGTTAGATCGGTCGAACAATGTTCAGAAAGACATCTTGATGTTGGCGAAAAAAGCTATGAAGGAAGTAGAATGCATACAAGATGCAACTAAGGAAAAGCCCGATGAGGAAAGCAATGAAAGCCTGGATAAGGTTTTCTACAAGGACACCTGCTTGACTGACTTAGGTGGTGATACAGCTGAGGAGAAATTGAAGAGAATCGCACGCCGTCTCTGGACAAAAAGTGAATTGTCTAAAATAGTCATTGACCCGCAAAAATCTTTGAAACCAGAAGCAACGGGTCGCGATAGAGCCGACGAGGATAGAGAGGCTGCATTCAAAAAAGCGGCTAAAGTTGTTCTTGGGAGTCAGTATTCACAAAAGCTGTATAAACGCTGTGTGCGCTTAATAAATGTTATGGGAAATGGTTACAAGAATAGAGGATTTCTTGAAAGCGACTCTGATTGAATGGCAAATGCAATGTTTGCCCGATTGAAAAGAAAATAAGTTGTCCTAACCGTGGTTAGGATATTTTAGACCCCGCTGGTCCTGAAGGATATGCCTAATATTTATGTTTCTCAGTTTCTTTGACTCACTCTTCCATGTTTAATAGCATTATTTTGTTATTTACATTAGTACGTTGTTTTCTGCTTCGGATGCAGTTCCGTTTAGTTTTCCTGGTGCTGTTTGGGATCTGCTATCCTCTATCTTTTGAATATGATTGTCAGTTGTTTGGTGCCATGACTGTCTTTATCTTTGGATGTTCAATTTCAGTGTTGCTGCAATAATTCATTTGATGCTTTTCCTAAAGATATGTGAGATTCTTGCTTTTTCTCTCCTGCTATTCAGTTTACCAAATTTTTCAGTTGAGACGTTCAAGTTTTCCGTTAATGCGAAAAAAATCAGAATTGAATGTTTTAACATTTAACCTGAAATCACTTATAGGTCTGAAATGAATTTTGTTTCCCTGGAAGAAATAAAGTCCCTAGTTCTGCGCAACATTTTGTCTACTGAGAGCCTTGAACGTATCCTTGCACAGTTGCTGAGAATAGAGGAGCTTTTGGACCAAAACTGTATGACCGAGATCGAACTTCATAATTTCATGGTTTCTGCTTCCGTAAAAATTAAAGAACAGGTATAAATTTTGTTTTTGAAAAATTTTTAATCACCTTTTTGTCTTTGAGAAATTTTAATTGGCTTTTTGAAGATTAAATCAGTGCCATGAAGTAATTGCTTGCACTTCAGAACAGAAAACGCTGCAAGATCTTGAAGAAATCACAGCGAAGAGTCCTTATGTATAAAAACATGGACCTCCTCGAATTTGGTGGTAGAGAGAACGATTATAGGGGATTTGGAGCCTCTGTTGTTCGTAAAATGTTTCCTTCAGAAGAAGAGCGAGATGAGTTTTGCTTCTCTCCAAGGAAAAAGCATCAGAATGTTCGCAAAAGGGCACCAATAGTCGCAGAGTTGAAGTTCAAAGGTTCAGTTTTTTTGTAGAATACGAGTCATTCTCTTGATCTCGCATTTTTTTTTGTTTTAGAAGCTGTCAACATCTTCTGTGGAACATCTCTATATGCTTACAACCGTGCAAAGCTTGGGGCAAACCAAGTGGGCTTAAAAGAACGTCACATTAAAAAATGTGAAGCTCTCAAAAGTAATCCTGGAAAACTCTAGTTCGCTCATCAGTGGATGAGCGGTTTAGGTCCTTGATGTTTCCGCGTCACGTGATAGCAGTTTTTGTTGCTTAATATTTGAGTAGAGTTGTAAGAAGTCTGTAGGGTTTATGTTCTTAAATAATCCAGTTTTGTTTCCTTGATTTTTTTTCACTTAAATTGTTTTGTGGTCTATTTGGAAAAATTGGTTTAGTTTCAACATTGTTCGTTAAATAAGCTCACCGGTTTTTCCAGAAGAAATGAGTTCTAGTGTAGAAACGCGCAATTATAATTGGAAGACCTTAGCATGGGTGGACGCTAGGCTAACGAGAACTTACATAGACAGTGATAACTTCCTCTCGCACAAAATTTTGGTGGAAGACGAAGAGGGGACACGTGAGAACTCTGAAGAACTTCAAAATTTTCTCGAGGAACAGTATCAATCTTCAAGACGGATAGTATCCTTTGAACCAATTAATTATGTACCTTCTGCTGGTTTTCAGCAATTAGGAGTTTTGTCAAAACAAGAAATTGTTGCTGGAGAAGTTATTAACGGTCTCTCAGGTTTCCTGAGTGAGCTCCCGGACTCCGATCACGTAGAGGGCTACAATGATTTTTCTTTAATTACTAGAAGCAGAAAATTAAGACAAACTTTTTTGATGCTCGGGCCAATATCTTTTATAAATTCGTCATGTCGGCCTAATGCAAGGTATGAGATAAAAAATTTTGCGGTACGTTGCGTAAGTTTGAAAGCTATCAAACCAGGTGAAGAAATTGTAGTAAAATATGACACTAATTTTTTTGGAAAGTTCAACGAAAATTGCTTATGTAAGTTTACTTATTTACATGGTGATCCTCTGAAAGATCAACTTCCGAAACGAAAGCGTAAATTAAAGTTCGCCAAAGAAGCAGAGAAGGAAAATGAAGCCCCAATTGGTAAGGCAAAAAAAACTATTGTATACCGGAAACAGAATTTTGTTTCAGAATTGAAACATCGGTTTAAGGAAAACGTAATTGTAGTTGAAAACGAAAGCTCGGGTGATAGTTCAGGTGATGAAATTTCTTTTTTATCTTATAATGATCTGTATGGTTCGTTGGAGTTAAGTAAGGAAGTTCTTGCTACTACAATTGATTCGTCTGAGTCTCATATTACGTTTTCTCCCAACCCTCCTAGTATTGGCTTGCCTGTGTGCTCAACTCCGCTGCGTGATGCCCCCCTTGCTCTGAATATGCTGGAGGGGTTAGATGAATATGAAGAGAGTGAAATTTGCGATAGATCTTTTGATTGCGATTTGAACTTCGAACCTGATGAAATTGAGCTATTTGACGGTTCTGATTTCTCAACAAGGGATTTTCATAAAAATTTTAAGGAATTAGCTAACAAGCATACACTCTCAGGTATAGCGCAGAAAGATCTTTTGAAGTTTTTTTGCAAATTTTTGCCGGATCCAAATAACGTTTTTACTACAATGCCAATTGATCAGTTGCCAAGTACAACTAAGTTCACCGATCAGGAATCAACCTTTATTTCTGTTAGGTTGTTGCCACAAATAAAAAAAATTCTCGCACGTAACCTTTCACACATTAAAAATTCGTGGAGTTCAAATTGCCCCTTAAATTTTGGCTCTCTTAGAATAAACGAAAAAGTTATATATCTAAACATGAACATAGATGGGGTAGCTCTCTTCAAGTCGAGAAATTTTTCGATCTGGCCGGTCTGGATTCAAATATTTAATTTACCTGAAAAATTGCGAGGCAAGTTCCAAAACCTTGCTCTCTTAGGTTTGTGGCATGGAAAAAGTAAACCAAACTGGAATTTTTTTAATAAAAAAGTTTGCACCGAGATTGAACTCTTCGTTAGGGGCAAAGCTTTTATCGATAATCTTGGTTTGTGTTCTTTCAAATTCCAGTACTTGATTTGCGACATGCCAGCAATGGCTTCCCTTTGTCAAGTTCAGCAATTTAACGGTTATTACGGATGTCCTTATTGTTATATTCGAGGTTGTCATGAGAATAGACGAATGTTGTATTCTGTAACTGAAAGTTATTGTTTAAGACAAAATGAGCAGTACGAAGAGAATGCGAAGAATGGAAAATTTGGTGTTAAAGATATTTCTCCCTTCCATGAGTTCTTTCCAATCCCCTGGTCTGTTCCTATAGACTCAATGCATCAAGTTTTTCTGGGAGTTGCTAAAATCCTAACAATAGCTCTTATAACAAAATTGAAATCGATGAAAGACAGCTTTGATAACAACTTAGATAAATGTATGGTACCCTACGAAAGCATTCATAAACCTAAAAGTGTCAAGGAATTAAAGCTCTGGAAGGCTTCTGATTACAAACTTTTCTTTTTTCATCTTGGGCCTATCTTGTTGAATAACTCTTATTTTTGTGGAGATCGGCTTTTTGTGGAAAACTTTATGCGTCTTTCGTTGGCAATAAGATTATTAAGTGAGTTTAATGTTCCCGAAGAATTAGTCAGCTACGCGGAGAAACAAATAGAGATTTTCTTTCGCAATTTCTTAACACTGTTTTCTGTAGAGTCGCAGTCCTTTAACTTCCATGCCGTGAGACATTTGCCGGAACAAGTTAAGATGTTAGGTCCCCTTTGGCTACATTCTGCTTTTTCTTATGAGTCGGCTAATCATATGCTCATTCGCACTGTCAAAGGTTCAATAAAGCAGCCTGATAAAATTGTTTATAATTTTCTCACTTCACAATTTTGCGAACAAAATCGCTCTGATTGTAAGACAATAAACACAGAGTTGTATACTAAGTTAAGTGCTGAATGTCTTCATTTTGCAACGGTTAATGATCTAAACTCTTTTAGAAGTCGCTACTTTAAAAATTTTTTATTTTCTTCTGAGTCATTCACATACAACAAGTCTAATTTATCAAATAGTTTTGCTCAATTAAGTTCAGGGGAGTTTGTGAAAATTGAATTTTTTGCTAAAAACTCAAATCAGGCGTTAGTTGTTATTGTGAGATTATTGAAAAATAAAAAATTAAAGATGTTTTTTGAAGACTTAGATGATAAGCTGGTCTATTTGTACACATTAAGTGATCCTAGCGATCTCACCATAAAAGCAGTAGAAGATCTGAAATGGAAATGTGTTGTCTACGAAGAGAAGGAGCGAATATTTTTGGTAAGTGTCATGCGAGAGGGTTTTGAACACAATTAAAAATTTTGTAACGA